>NW_024543071.1:41742500-42242500 GCF_018167655.1 Microtus oregoni
AGTACACTACCACGCCTGATGCTTTTTCCTCTGAAACCCTTTAAGTATGCTGAGGAGTTCTGTATGCATTTAATAGAGCAAAATGTGCCTCTTACCATGGACTTTTTCACGTTCTTGTAGTATGGGTTCCATCCTATGCTCACCACCATTTTATGGACGGTTCCACTCCCGACACTGGCCCAACCGTAATAAATGCCAGTGGATATATCAGCCGGAAGACTGTCTACTACTTGTTCCGGAAAATTGGCTAAATAGAAGTAAACAGATACTCAGTATAATAAGTTTCATATTAAATACTGATTAAAATCACATTAAAAGGTTAGCCTGAATCGTTACACTCCGACTTCCAGGATCTTTTCTAAGACTTCCAATCCAACCCTATATATTCTGGCTTGGATTTCCCCTCTTGGGGCGCAAGATTAAGAATGAGTCGCAAGGCAAGCGTATGAAAATCTCAGAAAAGCCAGACGGGAATGTACAAGTGCAAAGAAACACATAAAATAAACGGGGAGGTTCATCGGAGATTGC
This sequence comes from Microtus oregoni, assembly GCF_018167655.1. NCBI lineage: Eukaryota > Metazoa > Chordata > Mammalia > Rodentia > Cricetidae > Microtus > Microtus oregoni. The sequence goes on from NW_024543071.1 coordinate 41,743,029, forward strand.
CCTTATCTCTAGTCACTCAGGAGGCCATGAGAGATCTCCCGAGCTCAGGAGTAGGTGGCAGCTGGGAAACGGAGCGAGACCCTTTCTGTTAGAATTAAAACAAAGTCCCAGCGCTTTCCTCGTAACGCTCCTAGTAGGCTAAGTAGTGACTCATAATAAGAAGATTATTATTTTCAAAATACAGAAACCAAAACCTCAAACTGAAAGACTGATTCAATGGGTCAAGAAGCAGTCCGGATATCATTTTTAAGGACGGGCAGTTAAGTCTTACCTATTAAAACTTATGTAGTCAGACCAAATAAACGTAGGCTCTCACAGAACTACCCGTGTTGTCATTGATCACTACACCGTAACATCTGAAGAACAGAACTTTCAACAGTTTGAGAGTTCGGCCAATCAACCTGCAGTATCTTCCCGGACTGGGCTCCGCAGCTCGGCGTTAGCGGAGCACGGCTACCCGGGTCCCCTGCCCCACGACCCATGGCTCCACGGCCCCACGACGCGCTCACCTGTGGGGATGCCTAGCTGCTTGGAGCCGCGGCCGAAGCCATGCACCACCTGGCCGCGGCAGAAGAACGGCAGGCTCCTCATGACGCCAACCTCGGGGGACGCGGGCTGCTCCTCGCTCCGCGGCTGCGGCGGAGCCGCCGTGAGTGCGGCGCCTGGGCCCGGGCCAGCCGGGGATCCTGCAGAAGCTGGGCTGGCGGAGCGGGACAGCCACCGCTACCGGTACCTGTCGGCAGAGCAGCCTCCGCCGCTAGAACTCAGCGGACGCTCCGCCGGAACTGCGACAACCGTGACGAACCTGTTCAGCTTCCGTAGCAATCCCGCGATAGCCCCGCCTCTGCCGTTGCGGCCTCGCCCAGAGTTCTCGCCCCGCCCCGCCCCGCCCCGCCCCGCCCCGCCCCGCGTCGTTGCGGCTGTTGTTCACCGTCCAGCCCGTGACTAAGGCCCCGCCCAGCGAACACTGTGGCCCCGCCCCAGTCGCAGCTCCCTCCCCCCGCCCACTTCGTGCCTGGTCCAACCCCTGCGGTTGCGGTCGGGCTCTTGCTGTTGCGGCCTTGCGCTCACCCGTGGTCCAGCCTCTAATTGTCTCCTTTTCACCTTTTTTAGACTGGGCTAAGGTGAGATCGTTGCTCACAAAAGAGTTTCAGTTGTTCTATTTTCCTCCACAATTTTGTATAAAATTCTCCCGTCTTGGCAGCCGCTTCTTTTCCCTTACTTGTTTGTAACTCTGAGAATGTTTCTCTGATGTTAAGAATGTTTTCTCTATATTGGTACAAAGGGAACTTTTTTAGTAAAGTTTCGTTTCCTTGACGCTGGTATGCTAACGAGAAACAAGTATTTATAACTGGTGGTGAGCAATCAGTTGAGATACCGCACTACCTTGGGACCAGCCTAAAATAAGTGTTTATAGAAAGATCAAAGAGCACTGCAAAGTGCTAGGGAAATCCCAGGCTGCAGGGGAAGCTGACACCGCAAACCCTAACAGAAGACGTCAGAAAAGTTTAAAAGACTGGCCATGAGTTTATCACTGCAGCCCTAGATAAACCAGAATTTGAATGCAGACTCTGCGACCGAGAATAGCTGATTTATGAAAATTGCTTAACAAATTGCTTAACCTCCCGAGTGCTGGGATTGAAGGCGTGCCACCCCACCCCCGGTTTAAGGTAGACGGTTTTTAAATAGTCAGGGTGTGGGGGCGGGCACGCCTTTAGTCACAGCACTCTGGAAGCTGAAGCAGGTAAATCTCTGAGTTCAAGGATAGCCTGGTCTACAAAGTCCCTGGGCAGCCGGGGCTACAGAGAAACCCTGCTTTGTAGGGTGTGGGGGTGAGGAATTAGATAATGCCAAGTATGTATCATAGTATCTCATCTAATCATTACGTCATCGTTGGAGAAAGCATTCACCCCAATTTATAAAGAAGCTGGGAGAATTTCTAAGAGGAAACTGTCAAGTCCTCCGTTCCCACCCCTCCCCCTCCTTTCTTTTTCCTTTTCTTTTCTTTTCTTTTCTTTTCTTTTCTTTTCTTGAGGCAAGGTTTCTCTGTGGCTTTTAAGCCTGTCCTGGAACTAGCTCTTGTAAACCAGACTGGCCTCGAACTCACGGAGATCTGCCTGCCCCTGCCTCTACCTCTCGAGTACTGGGATTAAAGGTGTGCGCCACCACCGTCTGGCTACCTCTTTCCTTTTTGAGGTAAGGTTTTGCCTGGGTAGCCCTGACCGACCTGAACTTGTTGCTGTTTAGACCAAACTGGTCTTTAACTCACAGAGATCTGCCTGCCTCTACTCCCCAAGTGCTGAGATTAATGGTCTGTGCCACCACACCCAGCAAGGTCCATTTTCAAGTTGCTCTGGACGTGTGTTCCTATGGAGACTTACTGTATACTAATGCAGGTATGGAAGAGAAAATGCTGATGCTTTTCCATCGCATCTCCATAGCCCCTCCCTTTTACTCAAGAGTAAAGTTACCCTGCAGGTTTCTATGTCTGCTCAAAGCTTTAGGTAGTAACCAAATCCAAATCCATTAATGTCACTTCAAAATGGGGAGGGGATGCTTGCAGATACTCAGATGTGTAGGCCATGTGATCTATTGTTTTTCACACTCATTAATAGTGTTTCAATGCATTTGGTCAAGAGATACATCACTGAGCCTCCTTGATTACCATTTCTTGTGCAAACCTAGAGTTTGGAGAGAGAATGTGCTTGTCAAGTTTAGTGCTTTTAAACATGAATATATTCAAAATATTCCTATTTCCCCTTCTGAATTGGGCTTACAGCACCCGGCCAGCCTCTGCCTGCAGAGAAGAAGACCCTCTTCTGACTGAGTTATGTCTTCAGGAAAAAGGCCACAGTGACAGTAAACTGGGAAGTGAAGAGGCCTAACTTAACATCAGTGCAGCCATGACAGGCTACAGACTAACAATACTAGAACCATTACAATAACCTCACCATTACAATAACCAGGAAAAGCCACAGCCTGTACTCTGTGGGCAACCAAGCATAATTGAAACAAGTACTAGATGCTCTAGAACATTAAGAATAGCTTACCTAATGTGTATATAGGTTGCCAATTTCCTTACAGCAACGCCAGTTCCAATTCTTGTTGGCAAGACCTCTGTTACCTCGCTCCTATCCAATCAGGAGTTTCCCATCTGAATCTGGAATTCTCCTACCCTTTCCCCCACCTTCATTCCTTGATCCTTAAAAACCCTGCTGTAGCTGAGCTCCATGCTCTCCCTGATCCAACTGCCGTGTCGAATGGACAGAGAGCTCAAGCTTAAGTTTGCAATAAAGGCTCTTTGCTTTTGCATGCAAACCTGGACTTCTGGTGGTCTCTTGGGATCACAGGATGTGGGCATAACGGGACGTAGTGAAGGGAAAGATAGTCTACTGTCAATGAACTGCTTAAAATCAATCTAAAGAATGGTTTATCATGGCGAGACCTTGTCCCAAAAACAAACAAATAAATAAATGAAAAGGAGACAGCACTACACACCCATCCAAAGGGCTAATCTCCAACTACTAGGATGTGAAGGGCAAGTTCTCTCACCCAGCACGGATGACAATACAAAATGGAGCTGCCGATTCCAAAGGCTCCTGGCGGTTTATAAAACTAAACCTACTTTTTCTATGAAGTCTATCAGCTAGGCCAGATGTGGTGGCATGTGGCTGTACTCCGAGAACCTAGGAGGCTGTGATGGACAAATCTCAAGCTGCAGGCTAGCCTTTGAGAGCAGACATAAAATTCTGCCTCTGACAGTAGATATATAAAATCCTCCGAGAAGTCCAAGTATGAATAACACAACGTATTTTATTGTATTATATAAATAGACTTTGTGGTTCAAAGTTACACAGTGTATTTTGGCAATGCACATTGAGTCAGTGAAAACACATTAACATGAAAGCTGTGTAGGGGTGGGGAATGGATGATAAATTTTTGTTCAACCCTCTGAGTTCTTATTTGGAATGGACTCCAGCAACAAAAGAAAAATCAGTAAAACCAAAACTACTGGAGGCTTACTGGTATAAATGCCCTTCGTGCACGAGGGGATCCCAAGGAAGAGACCATTTCCAGAGAGGTGGCTCAGATGGTCACCTTATGCAGATCTTCACTAGACAAAAGTAACTGTCTAGGAAAAGGACAGGGCAAAGGAGAGGACTTTTGAGGATTTGTTGTCTTTTTTGCCATCCGAGACAAGCTTTTAACCTGCTTGTTAACCCAGAATAACCTGAGCTCAGGCTATTCTCAAACTCCAGCTCCTTGCCTCTTCCTCATAGGGGTGCTGAGACGGGAAGTGTGCAGCGCCAGGCCAGGAAAAGGGTTTAGTGTCTCTAAGGTGGGGAGTCCTGGGGATGCAGACTAACGATATTCGGGCCTATTGGTAAAGTCAGTTCCCAAAGCTTCCTCTGGGTCCATGTTTGGAAGTTCAGAGATGAACTTCCAGGAAGAGAGAGGAGGAGGGTGTTATGCCCAGATGGCAGAGTCCCCAAAAACCAATAAGGAGACCGAGTTTCATATGTAAAAGCAAAGAGCCTTTATTCTTATTCAAGTTTGAACTCAGATTTTCTATGTGTCCAACACATTGGCACAATCAGAGAGCCTTGAGCCAAGTTAGGGTGGGATTTTTATCATAGCAGAGGTTGCAGGGAGGGATTTTTGAGGTACAGGGCTTCTAATTGACTGGCATTTGTCTAGGGGTATCCTGGTGAGTGTGTTGGGCTAAGAGATATCAGGTGATCCTATCTACAATGGTTGGAACATTAGGTATTTCCTTTGGAACATTAGGTGTTGTGCCCATGTCATACAGAACCCCCAAACAAGACCACCACAGAGCCAGTATCGAATGCGAACACACTGGGATTTATTGAATACAAGCTGGCTCAACTGTACTCCAACACACCGACACACCAAGTAGGGGAAAACAGCCCCAAACTCTCAGGATAAAGGGGTTTTTAAATGAAAAAACCTCAATCAGGGTGTCACCAGCCTTGGTATTTTGGGATAGGGTACAGGTATACAACCTTTGAATTCGCTGGTTGGAGTATAGGGGAATTTTAAAACAGTGAATGTCAGCAGACAAGAATTTTAAAACAACAGTAGATCAGATACCCACACGGACGTTGGAAGCAAGCAGATGTTGTTTGGACACCCTGGTGGGGTCACTTTGACCAGGGCAGGCACAGTCTCTTGGGAATGTTTATGACTTCACTGGGGCTGCATTTACCCTCCTTAGTTAAGCCTTGTCTAAAACGGAGTACTCTCTCAAAATGGAATTTGTTCTTCTTCATATGCACTTTCCCCTTGGATGGTGGTGCCTGAGTGGTCTCTGTTGAGCCTGTCATGGCTGGGTCCTACAGAGGGCGCATTTGTCATTGTATTCTATGCCCTGCTTCTTGATACCGAAAAATGCAGGCCCATTTCCACCTTGTCTGACAGAGAATTTTGCAGACTAACAGGCATAGTTGTACCTTCTAACTCAGGAGGTGGTTGCCTAGCTCTTTTGAAGTTAAGATAGCTCGGTGCCACCCTGACAGGTGGTCAGCATAGGCAAATGTACTTCTGCTCCTTCTGTTGTTACTATGAGGTCACCTAGGGAAGGGCGGTCTTTGGCATAAGTGACTTAGAGCACTGTAGCTACCTGGAGGACAGAATGCTAAGGATTTGACGTCTCAGAGTGGTAATGGCCACTGACTGTGAGTTATCCTTTGGTATCATGTTAATAGAGTCTTTTGTTACTTTCTCCCCCTGTTTACATCGGGCATAAAAGCTGTGGAAAAAGAAACGCCGGGTGAATTTCAATATTTCAGACTGGAAAGCCCTCCCGATATTTTCTATGTTTTCTGTCTCATTATTTTTATGTGTCTTCATATTCGTTACTTATATTTCTTCAGTTCCCACACCCCTACCCTGGTAAGAAGTGTTTTTGTTGAGGCAGGTCCTTGACAGGAAGGCAGAGAAAGTTTGCTCTTAGCTCAGGTGGTTTTTTTTTAAAGAATTCATTTTTTTTAATAGTGTGCATGTGTATGTCTGTGCATGCGTAGATGTATGTGTTCAGCTAGGACCTCCAGCTCGCCCTTGCATGATCCAGAGTCCCATTCCTGTCTCTCCAAACCACACCCACTCAGAGGCTCTCTGAACAAAAGGAGGGCACCAAAAAGCCCAGTTCCACATTCTTGATGGTGCCTGTGGGTGTCAGAAGCATCAGATCCGCTGAAGCTGGAGTTACAGACAGCTGTGAGCTGATAAAAGGTTCTGGGAACCCAGGTCAGGTGCTCTGAAAAGCAGTACCTGCTCCTAACTCCTAGGTGGGCTCTAGCCCATCTCAAATAGTTTTTATGTCAAAGAAGTATGGCTACCTATTCTGATTTCCCTCAGCAAACACTAGGAATCTAAATTTAGTTCATTGCTCAGGAAATATATATATATGTTAGTATTGTGGTAGTTTGAATAAGAATGGCCCCCATAGGCATACATATATTTAATATATTAATAAGAGTGGTCCCCACAGACATATAAATATATATGCATGAGCTTTCTCATCCCGTGAAATCCTCTTTTACTTATTTTATGTATTTTTTGCTTTTTTACTAATTTATTTTCATCTTATTGCACTGGAGTTGGGTCCCCTGGAACTGAAGTTACAGACAGTTGTTAGCTGCCGTGTGGAGTTGAATCCATGTCCTCTGGAAGAGCAGTCAATGCTTTTAACCTCTGAGTTATCTCTCCAACCCAGGCCTATATATCTGAATGCTTAGTCACCAGGGAGTGGAATTTTTTGATAGGATTAGAGAGATTAGGGAGGAAGTGTGTCACTAGGAGTAGACTTTGAAGTTTCAAAAGCCCGTGCCAGCCAGGTCCAGGGTCTCTGCCACTGCGGGTCAGGATGAAGCCCTTGGCTACTGCGGCAGTTCTGTGGGTGCGGTCATGTTCCTGCCATTCCCCAGCAATGACACCCTAAACCCCTGAAACTGAAAGCAAGCGACTAATAAAACGCTTTCTTCCATAAAGGCCGCCTTGGTTATGGTGAACTGTGACCGAGACAGCTGTGAAAATTACGTTCATAGCACATTTTAATGAAATTTGGGTCAGCTGTATTGCGACTTCTTGAATCACACAGATTCATTTTCTAATTCTTTTTTTTAAGATGTGGTCTCTTCAGGCTGTGGTGGAGCACACTTTTAATCCCAACACTTGGAAGGCAAAAGCAGGTGGATCTCTGTGAGTTCAAGGCCAGCCTGGTCTACAGAGCTAGTTCCAGGACAGCCAGGACCCTCCACAAAGAAACCCTGTCTGGGGGGGGGGGGGGGGTCTCACTGGCTGGCCTGGGATTTGTTACTGGGTGGCCTTGAACTCACAAATGTTGGCCACTCTCTGCTCCCAAGTGCTGGGACTAAAGGTGTAAACTACCACGTCAGGCCAGATGGAATTTTTCAAAAAAAATCTAATCTCTAATCTGAGACTATTATTGTCCAAAAAGAAGCTAAAACTGAGATCCTAGGACCTGCTAGCCCAGAAGACCATGGAGACTATGGCATATAGGGACCCTTTGGCAATGGCCTTGTCTCCCATGCTGGGAAGCTAATAGTTCCCTGTCTCTGGCCAACTAAATCTGTAGTGAGATGTTTACGGTCGTTAAATACACCTGTCATGCGCAAGAGGCTGAATGTCAAGAGCACTAATGAATAATTGTGTAATCTGCCGGTCTGGGCTATAAACCAAAGTTTATACTCCCTCACAGAACATCAGTCGTCCCTCTGGGAGGTCCTAGTGTCAAGCAGGGCCTGAAGGTGACATCTGTCCTGACTTAAAGTCCAATGTAAAGAAGTCCGAAACCCCTCCATTTCTTCACCCTGGTGCTTCAGTGGGGTATACTTCAAATCCGGGGTGGGGTGACTACCCCAATTCTCACCTGAGCACTGAAGGGGTGGGGCACACACTGTTCTTTGTGTTTGCTTCTTCGTCTGATTATTTTTCCCAGATGGTTGGTTGTGCGTGGGGGCGTGGGGGCGTGGGGAGGGGAAAGGAGCCGCGAAGTGGAGACGGTTTGAAATTCTTATTTACGAAATCCCAGGCATTCCATTCTTCATTTATCCACAAGGTGGCAGACTACTACTCTTTAAAAGACAGTTTCACCGCCATTAGCCTTTAGAAAGGCGAGTGGAAAATCAAAGCTAGGGAATTAGACTACCTCCGCCAGGCGAGGTACCACCTTGATGGATTCTGTTCTGAAGAAGGTTGGCAAGCAAGTAGAACTGGGTCTTTGGTAAGTACAACCCTCACTCTCTGCCTCCCTAAATGGGCAATATTGGATTTGTCTGGGAATATTTTTGTTGTTTGTTTTTTGACAGAGTCTCATGTAGTCTTGGTTGTCTTCAAACTAAATGCATATCCAAGAGTGACTTACCTATTCCTGATCCTGTGGCTTTTTCCTACTAAGCGCTGGTGGTCAAATCCAGGGGTTTGTACATACTAGACCAGCACTCTGGGAGCTGAGCTAAGCCAACCACCCTATTGTTGTTTTGATTTGGTTTTGTTTCTTTTTTTAAGATTTATTTATTTATTTATGTATATAGTGTTCTGCCTGTATGTATGCCACCAGACCAGAAGAGGGCACCAGATCTCATTACAGATGGTTGTGAGCCACCCTGTGGTTGCTGGGAATTGAACTCAGGATCTCTGGAAGGGCAGATAGTACTCTTAACCTCTAAGCCATCTCTCCAACCCCCCTTGTTTTATTTTTCTACACGGGGTTTCTTTGTATAGCTCTGGCTGTCTTGGAATTCATTCTGTAGACCAGGCTGGCCTTGAATTTACAGAAATCTGTCTGTCCCTTAAATGTACAATGTTTTGTTTGTTTGTTTGTTTGTTTGTTTGAGCGAGGGTTTCTCTGTGTAGTCCTGGCTGTCCTGGAACTCACTCTGTAGACTAGGATGGTCTCGAACTCAGTGATCTGCCTGCTTCTGCCTCCTCAGTGCTGGGATTAAAGGCACGTGGCACCACAGCCCAGCTCCCTTATAGTCTTTTTTTTTTTTTGGTTTTTTTTTTTTTTTTTTTTTTTTGGTTTTTTGAGACAGGGTTTCTCTGTGGTTTTGGAGCCTGTCCTGGAACTAGTTCTTGTAGACCAGGCTGGTCTCGAACTCACAGAGATCCGCCTGCCTCTGCCTCCCGCGTGCTGGGATTAAAGGCATGCGCCACCACCGCCTAGCTCCCTTATAGTCTTGATGCTGCGTTTGAATATGTATTTCACAGAGAAAAATAAGATGTGGTGGGCAAAAAGAACCTAAAGTTACCAGAGAGTGTCCTCTCTATTCGGGAAAATAAATAAATAAATAGATAGATAGATGAACAGACAAATGGATGGACAGACCAACATTTGGATGGATGGATGGATGGATGGATGGATGGATGGACAGATGGACAGAAGGACAGACAGACAGATACAAACAAAATGAGACACTGCCAGAGCATAGTGGTGTTAACACATTTCTACACACAAGGACTCCATGAATTCCCACAGCATGAATTCAAGGCCAATTCTCTGCAGAGGTAAGAACTTCAAAGAATAATCCATGAGCAAAACTGGAGATGCAGTCTAAAGCAACTTCGAGGAAGAAAAACCTTGATCCTGATGCTGGCTTCCCCAACATAAAGAACCCAAGTGTCACCCTTTGCACAGAGCCCCTCTTTGTTAAAAAATAAAAACAAAAAACAAAACGAAACAACAACAACAACAAAAGCTGCCTCCTTAGCTGTCATTTCAGTCCCAGCAGCATATGGGGTGGAATTCCTTCCCAAGCCTTCTCACAAATTTGAACATAGAAGGTCTGTGGTAGAGAACTGAGCAGGCAGGCTGTATCCCTGTCTCTCGATATCTGCCCTGCTCACTACCCAGGACCAGGGGCCAAGTCTGGGTCTGCGATCCTATGGAGCTTTCCTTTCCCAGGCTCTGCCCAGCCCAAGGGTGACTCAGAAAAAGTACCATTTACTTGCATGGTGGCCCCTTCCTTCAGCACTCCAGTACAGACAGTGTGTGGGTGGGTGATGGTGACCGCCACATCCTCAAAAGAGCCTGACAGCTGCAGCTGATACCTCAGCTCCCTCCAATGAGAGTTAGCACAGCAGCTGCTGAAGGGGACAGACAGCCTTGGGCAGCCACCGTTACCTAACTCCTCCCTCTGTCTACCCCACTTCTCTGCTTGAAGGTCCTCACAGCTACCAGTTTGAGTAAGATTTTTATTTTTTATAATTTATTTTATGGGTATGGGTATTATTTTTCCTGCATACATGTTTATGTATGTTACGCATAGCTGGGGCCTACAGAGGCCATAAGAAAATGTCTAGATCCCTAGACCTGGAGTTACAGACCACTGGGAGCCACCTTATGGGTACTGGGAATTGAACTCCAGTCCTCTTGAGGAACAAGTGCTCTTAAACACTGAGCCATCTCTCCAGCCCTTTGGGGTAAGATTTTAATGAATAAAAGAATCCTTTAAATTGCACAGAAAATATCATCATATTCTGTACAGATTTTCCTTTTTTAAAGACTTATTTACTTACTGTGTATACAGTGTTCTGTCTGCATGTATGCCTGCATGCCAAAAGAGAGTGCCAGATCTCATTACAGATGGTTATGAGCCACCACGTGGGTGCTGGGAATTGAACTCAGGACCTCTGGAAGATCAATGTTCAAAACCACCGAGCCATGTCTCCAGCTTCCCCCAGCCCCTCCATACAGATTTCCAGTGAGAAAGGAACAATAGCGTTATTGAACTCTCTTCTTGCCGGCGTGAGACGAGCGTTCAGACCATCTTATGCTAAGAATCACATAATCTGTGGGATGGTCCTGAAAGCCATGGAGGGCACCTACACCAAGCTTGCACTCAGCTCTCAATGTGCAATGGCAAATTTATCGGGGGCAGAATGCTTTTTTATTGTTTGTTTCCAAGTACCGTCTGAACCACTTGGTTAGCAGATCAGAGGCCTGCTTCTCTACGTGTGATGGAGTTGATCCCCAAGGAAAATTATCATATCAAAACTATTTCTTATATTTTTGGTTGTGAGTCTACCCTTTAATGTCTGAGCCATCTCTCCAGGCCTAAAGCTATTTCTTAACATAGGAAAATATGGTTTGCCCTAGCGTGCAATGTTGGTAACATCGTCTGAACTGTGGTGGTCCTTAGGGAGGCAGTAGGCATGGCAAAGGGAGGCAAGCAGATGCTGTTTTTCCTAGTGAACATCCGATATCCATCTGATAGGCAAAAATCAGATTATAATCTCTTGTTCAGTGTTATGAATGTAACTCAGTACTTTAATAATAACTTAAAAGTTTTTGTACCTTTCCAAAGTGAAATAGACTCTGATCCCAAATTCTGAGACAGCAATTGGGCCACAGTTGCCAGGAGAGCTTGGTGACTTTCATGTAAAAGTGGACTCAAATATGTAATAAATAATTTTTATCTCTCTTTAAAAATATTTACTTTTATTTTATGTGTATGAGTATTTGCCTGCATGTGTGCAAACCACATGCATGTCTGATGTCCTCAGAGGCCCAAAGAAGGCACTGAATTCTCTGGAACCCGAGTTCCAGGTGGCTGTGATTCACCATGAGGGTGCTGGGAACTGAACCCAGGCCTTCTGTAAGAGCAAACCAGTGCTTTTACCTGTTGAGCAGTCTCCCCAGCCTTAAATAACAAATTCTCTTTAATATCAAAATGATAAGAAGCCAAATGGACTTTTAAAAAAAAGCTGTTCTGTTCTGAGGAACACCTGGAGCAGCATGAAGCTGGTTGATCACAAGCCGTTCTTTTTGTTTCCGATTAAGAATACAAACGTCAAGAGTTTCATTTTGATTAAGGAAGAGATGAATCATTTGCCCTAACCCAGAAACCAGTAACGAGGTCAGTCAACTCTTACCAAAACCAACAGACAAATGTACTTTTTCCAGAACATTGAATAAAACTACAGTCAGTCATCACCAAAGCACACCCGGGGAAACAAATCACCAAAAGGCTAATAAGAAACAGTACTTTAAAAAAAAAAAAAAAAAAAAAAGAAGCATTTTGTAGATCTCACTATTGAGCCTAGGGGCTTCAAACCTGCCAGCCAAGCCTTCTATTGTGGAGCTGAATCTCCAACCTTTGAAAATTTTTGCGCTATTTATTTACTTTGAAGCATGAACACCAAATTTGAGCACCTAGTTAAATTACTATGAAAATGAAATATGTTTCATACTTCATAATGTGTATCACACGAAGTCCATCTAGAATAAATACTTAATGATGAAAACGTACTCAGTGTCTACATGAGAGCAACAGGTGATAAAAGCAGCTGCTCGTGGTGACTCACACCTGAGATCCCAGCCATCTGGAGGCTGAAGCAGAAGGGTCACAAGTTCGAGGACAGCCTGAGTGAGACCCCATCTCAAAAACACAAGAGTAAATGGATAAATAAATAAATAAATGTTATAGGTAAATTTTATCTATAAATTATACGTATGGTCTATTAGACGAACAAACATTTGCACACATCTTAAGACACAGTGCAGAAGGGGAAAAATTGTTTCTTTGATTAAATGAAACTTCTTCATCTCAGACTCCACCCTGTCCATCATCTCAGATGCCACCCTGTCCATCGTCTCAGACTCCACCCTGTCCATCACCTCAGATGCCACCCTGTCCATCGTCTCAGATGCCACCCTGTTCATCGTCTCAGATGCCACCCTGTCCATCATCTCAGACTCCACCCTGTCCATCATCTCAGACTCCACCCTGTCCATCATCTCAGATGCCACCCTGTCCATCGTCTCAGATGCCACCCTGTCCATCATCTCAGACATCACCCTGTCCATCATCTCAGACTCCACCCTGTCCATCATCTCAAACATCACCCTGTCCATCGTCTCAGATGCCACCCTGTCCATCATCTCAAACATCACCCTGTCCATCATCTCAGATGCCACCCTGTCCATTATCTCAGACGCCACCCTGTCCATCATCTCAGATGCCACCCTGTCCATCATCTCAGACGCCACCCTGTCCATCATCTCAGACATCACCCTGTCCATCATCTCAGACTCCACCCTGTCCATCATCTCAGACGCCACCCTGTCCATCATCTCAGACATCAACCTGTCCATCATCTCAGACTCCACCCTGTCCATCATCTCAGACTCCACCCTGTCCATCATCTCAGATGCCACCCTGTCCATCATCTCAGACTTCACCCTGTCCATCATCTCAGATGCTACCCTGTCCATCATCTCAGACATCACCCTGTCCATCATCTCAGATGCCACCCTGTCCATCATCTCAGACTCCACCCTGTCCATCATCTCAGATGCCCGGCCTACAGAGCAGTAAGGAAGTGTCTGCTGCTGGAGCTCTAATGAACAAATGCACCACAGCCACAATCAAAATACAGCAGCTCCAACTCTCATGTGACAAAAATACAAAACAAACAACTACTTGGGCAAAGGTATCACATTCTGTAAGAGTATTTGTGTTTCGACATCAAAATAGTACTTGACAGTGTAGCCCAAGCTGGTTTGAGCTGCCTGCGGGTTAGGTTATAAGGATCTGCCACAGGATCTAGTTTCCAAGACTGTTATAGTACAAATTGATACTGAGACAGACAAGGGAGAGTCACCTCTCCCCGGGGCGCTGGGCACTATTAAAGCATTACATCATATTGAAATCTCTACTAGAGGCTGAGGAGATGGCTCAGTGGGTACAAGTACTTGTCAAACCTAACCACCTGAGTTTGATCCCCAAGAAGTACTCATGTGGCAAAAGGCAAAAACCAGTTCCTCTGACTTCCAGACGTGCACCATGGCATGCTTGCACACTCTCCCAACTCTCTCTCTCTCTCTCTCTCTCTCTCTCTCTCAGTAAATGTTATTTAAAATATCTCTATTAATGTTAATGATAAACTCATCCCTTTATTTCCTCCCTTATTTCTTCCCTTCTCTTTTCTTGTATTTTTTGAGGCAGCTCAGACTTGAACTTGCTACCTCAGCTAAAAATATAAAAATTATAGCTGTGCACTGCCAGGCCTAGCGAAAGTTCTTGTAAATAGTCTTTCTGCTGTTTATATCCAAAGATGCTGGGGGATGGGGTAATGGGACCCCTAATTGGGAGCTACTGGACTCCTGTGGTTCTGTCCGCCCTGAGTCAAACAGCCTTCCAGTCGGCCTTTGTGTCCACGCTAGCCATGTTGAATGCTCCGTGGAACACCACCAGGAAATATGATAACGGACAGCGGAGCTGCTTGCTCTGGTTCCTGGGGGCGCTTCCTACCTCAGGATGCTGTGAAACAGTTCACACTGGACTTTGGGGTATCCTATGTGTTGGTGAACTCTAGATCATCCTGTTCTACTCAGGCCAAAAGAGGAGTCCTTCTCTAGGTGGCCCAGCAGGGAAATTCCTGTGTTTGGTGCTAAGGAGACAAAGCCTTGACTGATAAAATCAGAAAACTTCCTTTGCATGAAAGCCACCCTCTGGCTACATAAAAAGACAGTTCAGCTTGTGCTGAATGAACTGTCTGAGAGACACCCCCTGTGCTGCCTGCCCCTGGTGTTGCAGCATCAAGCCCAGTAGAAGGCTTCCTTAGTGGTCATTTCTCATCTACTTTTGGAGAGTGGGCACAGCTGGTCATAGGACGAAAGAAGTAGGAAGAGCGGGGTAGTGATGACATCACTTAATGTGGCAGCAGTGACTTCAGCATGGGCTGCCCAACGTGCCAAGCTTCAGATGCAGTGGTTGGTTAGCCGCTCTGATGGCCCCAGAGGAGGCCAAGTTATGGGAAGAGTCCCAGTTCAGAGGGGAGCCACGGCGACTGCCATCTGCTTTGAAAGCTTCAGAAGTGACAGCTGAGTAGTTGCCAAACCAAGCAGCAAAGCAGCTAAGTGTGCCCGTGGGCTGGCTGCCCCGGAAGAGGCAAATCAGCAAGACGGCCACGGATCCCCCTGCCTCTGCCTGCCGAGTGCGGGAATAAAAGGTGTGGTATACAGATTTGTTTCCCCTGTAGTGTTGGATGTGGAAGCCCAAAAAATGTGACCAAAGGTCAGAGGGTTGGAATTTACCTGTTTTCCTTCAAAGTTATTGTGTTTTTACTGCAAATAAAGGTCCCACCTAGATTCAGGGCAGAGAGTTCTGCTGTCTCAAGGTTATTGCCAACAGGTGTAGCTAACTCCAGCCTTTGTATTTCAGGTGTACAAGGTCTACCTCAAACAAAAGTCTAAGGATCCAACTAAGGTTCCATTTCCCTTATGGAGATAACATTGGATTCCACCCAGGGAGTGGTCGGCCTACTGAATGTTTTGGTCTAGGGTGTCAGCAGGACTTATTTTGTCCCAGCAACCAATTGTTTAACTACGGCTGTGGCCGTAGTTAAACTGTGACCTTCAACTGGTGTATTCATTTCTTTGTATCCTGTTGTTAATGTAGTTTTTTATCTTACTCCTCCCTACTGAAATGCAGGCGATTTCAGTATTCACTGGAATCCCTTCACAGTACTAGTCTATGTTTTTCTGTTTTATTATTTCACACTCATATTCATATTCTTTACTAATATTTCTATATCCCCCCACACCCCTACCCTGGCAAGAAGTGTTTTTTTTTTTTTTTTATCGAGGTTGGTCCTGGACAGTTGGGGTCAAGCCCAGGGCCTTGTGCATGCCTGCAAGGATGCAGTCTATCACTAAGCTCCACCCACATCCCATCTCTTTAGCTGTCTATGCTTTTCACCATCAAATCCAATGTCACGAAGATGTTCTTTTAGGATTTGTTTTTCTTTAAAAAATTATTCGTGTGTGTGTGTTTGAGGGAGTGTGTGCACCATGCATGCATATGAAGCTGATTCTCACCTCCCACCAAATAGGTTCTGAGCATGGAACTCATGTCATCAGGCTTTGAGGCAAGTGCCTTAACTGCTGAGCCATCGCACTAGCTACTTTTAAAAATTAAGTAATTAATTTTTAAATTAAATAGATTTTTTTGCTATACAATATATTCTGATAACAGTTTCTGCTTCACAACTTTTCCCAGATCTTCCCTGCTTCATCACCCACCCAAATCCATTCCCTTTGCTTCTATCTCATTAAGATACAAATAGACATATAATAATAATAATAATAATAATAATAATAATAATAATAGGAAGAAGAAGAAGAAATAAAACAAACCAGAATAGGATCAAATAGATTTTTTTAAAAAAAACAAACACCAAAGAACATAACACCAGAAATACATATGGATGCTGAGAAACACACAGAGAACCCGCAAAAATAAAATTGGGAATCATAATATGTAATATATAAGCAAAAGATCCGTAAAGTAAAAATAAATCAATAAATAAAAGTCCAAGTAAAACATTTTATATATATATAATATATATATATATATTGAATATATATATATATTCAAAAAATACCATTGAGTTGGCTTTTTGTTGGCCATCTCCTGCTTGGCATGAGTCCGGCCCTTAAGTGTGACTTTTATACCCAGGGTCACTCTCTTGGAGAAAACTCATTTTTCCTTTGTGAGCAGTTACCAGTTGCAG
The DNA here is from genome assembly GCF_018167655.1 of Microtus oregoni. Taxonomy (NCBI): domain Eukaryota; kingdom Metazoa; phylum Chordata; class Mammalia; order Rodentia; family Cricetidae; genus Microtus; species Microtus oregoni. Next base: position 41,759,589 of record NW_024543071.1, read on the forward strand.
ATAGCTTCTGGGTTAAGCCCGAGGGCCTCACTTTGTAGCCATAGTTGGCTTAGTTCTCACTACAGAGTCTGAGTTGCCTTGAACTTGTGGCCATCCTCCTGCCTCAGCCTCCTGAGTGCTGAGATTACAGGTTTGAGAATTTAAAATTCATTTTTGCGGATGGTATAAGATAGGAGTTTAGCTGGACTCCATTGAAATGGGTAAACAGTTGTCCAACATCATGTTTCAGAACGCCTGCACTGGATCGCTTTGTTAGAAGTCAGCTGAACACATGTGCAAGGTGAAATAGAGGATTTTCTTTGTGCTGGCTGAATTTTTTTTTTCCAAATTTAAAAGTAGTAAAATTCATTTTGGGGGGCGGTATTTGTGGCTGCTTTTAAAGTTTCTTTTCATTTCAGATGCTGTCCCCAGGCAAAGACCCCAATCACCCACGTTTCTGACTTCTGTGTTTCTTTTGGGAGTTCCCATGATTCACTAAGCTCAGGACTTTACTGGTGCAACCAACAGAGTTCAGGGAGGGCAGGGTCTGGGAGGAAACAGCTTCACTGTCCTTTTTCCTGGAACCTGGACATATTGCCCCCTGACACATCAGTGTGTCAACAGTTCAGAAGTTCCTCTGAGCTTGTGTCCAGAGAGTCTTCCTAAAGTTTTATTATCCGGGCATGATGTGTTTAATTGCTGTTCGAATTACTGAAAGCAGTTATCTTCCCCGCTCCCATGCCCTCTCTGGATGTCCGGCCGACTGAAATCCAAGTCGCAACTCTCACATCAAGTGGTTAGATTTGGGGTTAGACGTTGCGATGTCCAGTCCCCAGGTTGAGGAACTGAAGCCATTTCCATCTTTCAGGAACTTCTTCTAATAGAAGTATTATCAGAAGCCTGCTACAAAACAAACCAATTCCGTATTATACAGAGTAAACTTTACTAAAAGTAGTACCCCAGTGCGGGGCTCTCTGTATTTTAATTACGCAGTGAAGGCTTGGGCGGCTAAATTTACCCTTCATGGCCAGACAGGCAGCTGAGGGGTGGGTTTAAAGGTGAGGTTTTACTCCCTTGCATTTCCTAGTGGCTGTGACTTACTTTCCAGTCCTTTGGCGGCAGTCCGCCTCGTTCTCGAATGCTGCGAGGCACTACTGAGCTTCTGCCTATAAAAGGACTTTGTAACCATAAATTCCTAGGGAAATAAAAAATATGTTGGCATTTTACAGTAACATTTGTTCCAGAAGCAAGGCAGCATGAGAGTTCCTGAGCCCTGAGTCACCTGGCTGTGCACTTCCTAGTTCCACCTGCAGGAGAACCTGCCCAGAAGTGCCACCTTCCTCAAGGTCACCTTCCTACCTCAAGGTCACCAATACACAGAGCCCAGTTCCCTTGCTCATCCAGGAGGAGAGCCTTGATTTGTGTAACACTAAATAAGTTAGAATTGTGCAAGTTTGTGACCTAAGAGCTTCTGTCAGTGTGCAGAGCAGAGTGAGGTGACAAGCGGGGATGGGGAGAAAACAGTCTTTGGCTGGGATTTATTCTCTGGGAAAATGGTATTTATTTATTCAATGAGGGTAAACTGAGTAGCCTCATGTTTAGTGGATTTTCAGGATGTTCTTGCAACAAGCAATAGGATTCTTTTCCGTATCATCTTTCTGGGTAAGAATTTAATCCCAGGATTAAAAGTCAGGTAAGGGCTGACAGTAAGTTTTGTGTGTATAGACAACAAACTACTTTAGTTTCTCAAAAAGTATTTTCTTTTAAAAACACCTTTCATCCAAGATTCTCATAATACATTTGACCATAGTACATTTTTTTGTAATATGTTCTGTTTCCATGAGCTTGCTTCTGAGTCTGTTCTAGAGTAGGGAGGGTCAGTTCCCACATAGGTAGATGGGATCCCTGGGGAGAGCCAGGCCTCACCTTTGCAATTAGAAACTCTGAGGAGGTCAGCAGTCTGAGCTTTAATTCATCTCCTGAAGACTGACAAATGCCACAGTCGGATGCTGTCCCTACCCCCACCCTCCACACACCCCTACCCTCTGTGCTGCTGATGGAGCCCAGGGCCTTCTGCCTGCTGGGAAGTCACTTGGCTGTACCCACAGGCTCCCAGGCCAGGGTCTGGCCACAGTGCTGTCAGCATTCTGAGAACTCTCTCATTTCCCTCTGCTGCCGTTCTCTAGATTTTGCCCAGTGAAGAAATGAAAGGTGCATGCCTAAGCAGCCTGAAACCTTGTGATTTTTTTTTCAAGCCAATAGACTTTAAATAGTTACCTGTATTCCCTAAATAGACAGGGAGGTAATGAATTTTTAAAAAAATGAAGCCATTGTGTTCTTTAAATATTTACCCATGATTCCTTAATAGAGATGGGGTAAAGAAGAGAAAAAAATTAAACCATTGTGTTCTTTTCTTTATACTATGATTCTTCTCTCTGCTTGTATTTCTTTGAGTTCCTAGAGAACAATAACTCGTCTTGCTCTGGTGCCAGTGCAGTAATAAAGGATGTAAAATCTATTCAAGAATGGAGAAAGAGCTGCTCAGTAGTGACACAGTCTTTAGTCACAGTACTTGGGAGGCAGAGTTCAAGGCCAGTCTGGTCTACACAGTAAGTTCTAGGACAATCAGAGCTACACAGAGAAATCCTGTCTCAAAAAAAAAAAAAAAAATAGAATTTAGAAAGGAACTGGAAGAGAGGGGTTGCATGGCCTGAGAACAAGATTCACTTAAAGCAAAGACAAATCCAAAAAGGAAAAAAAAAGAAAAAAAAACACACACCTAAGATAGCTCACCCCATCCCCCATCTCTACTTGGCTTGGCCTCTCTCTTCCTGCTCCTAGTTCACACCTGGCCTCTGACTGTTTCTTCTAGAGAAATTTCAATTAAATTTCCACTCACCAGTTAATACAATTATCAAGGAAAATGAAGGAAATATATTGAAGCTGAAGACTTTGTTTGCCTTAGGACAAAAGAGTCCATGGTTTCCAAGTTTCACCTGAGCTGCGCTAAATGAGGTTGACATCAATGTTCATGTTCTCAGTTTATAACAGTGGGCAGGAAGCTTGAATTATTGGGCCAGAGTCCAGAGCTCCCCTTAGCTTGGAGCTCCACTCTGCCTGGTCTCCATTGTGTGACTTGGTCCTGAAGTCCTTGCTTCCTAGAAACAAAAGCATGGACGTAAATGACGACCCAAGTGTAGGGTACAGTGTAACAGGCTAAGTCCAGGGTGCCATGGACATGGAAGGCCTGTCCAGAGAGTTTCCCGGGTCTCAACCCTTGTAGCATGACTGAATCAGCTAGGGAAGGGGGTTATTCTTTGAAGCGCCTGGGACCAGGAAAGAGTTTGGAAATTTTTAATTTGAAAAGTATCATCAGGTATTAATTTCTTTTCTTCTGTCTCTCTCTTACGTTCAGTGTGTGTGTGTGTGTATGTGTGTCAATGTGCACTGACATTCAATGAAGAACACTATACATTACAGCTAAGCACACTCTCTACCACTGAGATCATAACCCCACCACTACGAATTCATGTTTCATATCTGAGAATCAATGAAACTAAGGATGTAAAATGACTGTTATTTAAATTTATTTTCTTTTACATATATGGGTGTTTTGCTCAGGAGCTGCAGGATCTCCATGACTCGGAGCATCAGCAGGATAGCCAAGTGACATTTCGGCAAGGGTCCAGGATTGATGATGTACCAGAAGCCAGAGACCGTGGACCAGACCGACGACTGACAACTCTTTGCAATGAACATTTGCAAGTAAACTGTGGGAGCAAAAGCTTGTGTCACTTTGTGACACACTGCAGCTCCCAAAGCCACGACAACGACTGAAAATGTGGATACAGGACAGAAAGGTGGAGGAGAGAAGGGGTTTGCTTTGTCTTAAATTATTTTTGATGTCGTTTTCTTCGGGGAGGGAGGCTACAAGGGTGGAGAGTGGACAGTGAAGGACTGGGAAATGAATGAAATTGTGATGTATGATGTGAAATTTCCTGTAGTGATAAGGCGCAGGTAGGCCTGCTTGCTTTTCATCCCGCCCGGCTCCCTCACGGCTAGCTTTACACCTGAAATAACAACACACAAATTGTATTCATTTAAACACTGCCTGGCCCACTAGTTTCAGCCTTTTTTTGGCTAATTCTCATATCTTGCTTAACCCATTTCTAATCATTTGTGTAGCACTACAAAGTGGTGGTTTACCAGGCAGATTCTAACCTGCATCCATATGACCCTCCTCCATCAATTTCCAAAAAGTCAATAAAAATTATGTTCATAAAAAATGGTAATGCTGGGCACATAGCTCATATCCATAATCCCAGTATTTGGAAGATGGAAGCATGGGGATTATAAAGTTAAAGTCATCTCTCCTCCACTATGTAGTGAGTTCAAGTCAGATTGAGCTGCATGAGACCCCGTCTCAAACAAGCAAAAAAATAAACTTTAATAATATAGTTTGGGGGGCTGGAGAGATGGCTCAGCGGTTAAGAGCACTGACTGCCCTTCCAGAGGTCCTGAGTTCAATTCCCAGCAACCACATGGTGGCTCACAACCACCTATAATGAGATCTGGTGCCCTCTTCTGGCCTACAGGCAGGATACTGTATGTATGTATGTATGTATGTATGTATGTATGTATGAATAAATAAATAAATAAATCTTTAAAAAAATAATATAGTTTGGGTTTTAAAAATCAACTCTTCCTGCAAGCCATGCCCATGTGTTCAACAACTAATTCACCCTTATGCCATGTGGTGACTTCTGAGTATGCGTCTCTTCATAGTCTGTGGCTTGGTATCGGTGAAGACAGAGGTGGGAACAGAGTGACTCGGTGTGACAATGACCCATCTCGGCCTCTGTTGAAAAAGAGAAGTCAGAAGGCAGGAGACTTGGATGCCTAGAGGGGTTACTGGTGGCTGGGATCCAGGTCGGATGCATCCAGGTTCTTTCTCTTTTGTCCACAGAATTAATTGCAGCTGACTCTGCTCCCTAGTGTGTACTTTTTTTTTATTCTCATTTTTTTTTAAATTTATTTATTTATTAAAGATTTCTGTCTCTTCCCAGCCACCGCCTCCCATTTCCCTCCCCCTCCCCTAATTAAGTCCCCCCCCCTCAGCCCGAAAAGCAATCAGGGTTCCCTGTCCTGTGGGAAGTCCAAGGAACCCCCCACCTCCATCCAGGTCTAGTAAGTTGAGCATCCAAACTGCCTAGGCTCCCACAAAGCCAGTACGTGCAGTAGGATCAGAAACCCAGTGCCATTGTTCTTGAGTTCTCAGTAGTCCTCATTGTCCGTTATGTTCAGAGAGTCCGGTTTTATCCCAGGCTTTTCCAGACCCAGGCCAGCTGGTCTTGGTGAGTTCCCAGTAGAACATCCCCATTGTCTCAGTGTGTGGATGCACCCCTCATGGTCCTGAGTTCCTTGCTCGTGCTCTCTCTCCCTCTGCTCCTGATTTGGACCTTGAGAATTAAGTCCTGTGCTCCAATGTGGGTCTCTGTCTCTGTCTCCTTTCATCGCTTGCTGAAGGTTAATATTCAGGAGGATGCCTATATGTTTTTCTTTGGGTTCTCCTTATTTAGCTTCTCTAGGATCACTAATTATAGGCTCAATGTCCTTGGTTTATGGCTAGAAACCAAATATGAGTGAGTACATCCCATGTTCCTCTGTGTCTGGCTTACCTCACTCAGGATAGTGTTTTCTATTTCCATCCATTTGTATGCAAAATTCAAGAAGTCCTTGTTTCTTACTGCTGAGTAATACTCTAATATGTATATATTCCATACTTTCTTCATCCATTCTTCCATTGAAGGGCATCTAGGTTGTTTCCAGGTTCTGGCTATGACAAACAATGCTGCTATGAACATAGTTGAGCATATACTTTTGTTGTATGATAAGGCCTCTCTTGGGTATATTCCCAAGAGTGGTATTGCTGGGTCCAGGGGTAGGTTGATCCCGAATTTCCTGAGAAACTGCCACACTGCTTTCCAGAGTGGTTGCACAAGTTTACATTCCCACCAGCAATGGATGAGTGTACCCCTTTCTCCACAACCTCTCCAACAAAGGCTATCATTGGTGTTTTTGATTTTCGCCATTCTGACAGGTGTAAGATGGTATCTTAAAGTTGTCTTGATTTGCATTTCCCTGATCGCTAAGGAAGTTGAGCATGACCTTAAGTGTCTTTTGGCCATTTGAAGTTCTTCTGTTGAGAATTCTCTGTTCAGCTCAATGCCCCATTTTATAATTGGGTTGGTTAGCCTTTTACAGTCTAGTTTCTTGAGTTCTTTATATATTTTGGAGATCAGACCTTTGTCAGTTGCGGGGTTGGTGAAGATCTTCTCCCAGTTAGTGGGTTGCCTTTGTGTCTTAGCGACAGTGTCCTTTGCTTTACAGAAGCTTCTCAGTCTCAGGAGGTCCCATTTATTCAATGAGGTCCTTAATGTCTGTGCTGCTGGGGTTGTATGTAAGAAGTGGTCTCCTGTGCCCATGTGTTGTAGAGTACTTCCCACTTTCTCTTCTATCAGGTTTAGTGTGTTCAGACTGATATTGAGGTTTTTAATCCATTTGGACTTGAGTTTTGTGCATGGTGATAGATATGGATCTATTTTCATTCTTCTACAGGTTGACATCCAGTTTTGCCAGCACAATTTGTTGAAGATGCTCTCTTTTGTCCATTGTATACTTTTAGCTCCTTTATCAAAAATCAGGTGTTCATAGGTTTGTGGGTTAATGTCAGGGTCTTCTATTCGATTCCATTGGTCGACTTCTCTGTTTTTATGCCAATACCAAGCTGTTTTCAATACTGTAGCTCTGTAGTAGAGTTTGAAGTCAGGGATGGTAATGCCTCCAGACGCTCCTTTGTTGTATAAGATTGTTTTGGCTATCCTGGGTTTTTTGTTTTTCCATATAAAGTTGATTATTGTCTTCTCCAGATCTGTGAAGAATTTTGATGGGATTTTGATGGGGATTGCATTGAATCTATAGATTGCTTTTGGTAGAATTGCCATTTTTACTATGTTGATCCTCCCAATCCAGGAGCAAGGGAGATCTTTCCATTTTCTGGTGTCCTCTTCAATTTCTTTCTTCAAAGACTTAAAGTTCTTGTCAAATAGATCTTTCACATCCTTGGTCAGAGTTACCCCAAGATATTTTATGCTATTTGTGGCTATCGTGAAAGGTGATGCTTCTCTAATTTCCCTCTCTGTTTCCTTATCCTTAGTGTATAGGAAGGCCACTGATTTTTTGGAGTTGATCTTGTATCCTGCCACATTACTAAAGGTGTTTATCAGCTGTAGGAGTTCTTTGGTAGAGTTTTTGGGGTCGCTTATGTATACTATCATATCATCTGCAAATAACGAGAGCTTAACTTCTTCTTTTCCGATACGAATCCCCTTGATCCCTTTATGTTGTCTTATTGCTATTGCTAGAACTTCAAGCACTATATTGAAGAGGTATGGAGAGAGTGGACATCCTTGTCGTGTTCCTGATTTTAGTGGGATGGCTTTGAGTTTTTCTCCATTTAATTTAATGTTAGCTGACGGCTTGCTGTAAATAGCTTTTATTATATTTAGGTATGACCCTTGTATCCCTAATCTCTCCAAGACTTTTATCATAAAGGGGTGTTGAATTTTGTCAAATGCTTTTTCAGCATCTAATGAAATGATCATATGATTTTTTTCTTTCAGTTGATTTATATGCTGGATTACATTGATAGATTTGCGTATGTTGAACCAGCCCTGCATCTCTGGGATGAAGCCTACTTGATCATAATGGATAATTTTTCTAATGTGTTCTTGGATTCGGTTTGCCAGTATTTTATTGAGAATTTTTGCGTCGATATTCATGAGTGAGATAGGCCTGTAATTTTCTTTCTTGGTTGGGTCTTTGTGTGGTTTTGGTATCAGGGTAACTGTAGCTTCATAAAAGGAATTTGGCAATGACTCTTCTGTTTCTATATTGTGAAATACATTAAGGAGTATAGGTATTAGCTCTTCTTGGAAGTTCTGGTAGAATTCTGCATTGAAACCATCTGGTCCTGGGCTTTTTTTGGAAGGTAGATTTTTGATAACGGTTTCTAGTTCTTCGCGACTAACAGGTCTATTTAGATCGTTCACCTGGTTTTGGTTTAGCTTTGGTATGTGGCACTTATCTAAAAACATGTCCATTTCTTTTGCATTTTCTAGTTTTGCGGCATACAGGCTTTTGTAGTAAGATCTAATGAGTCTCTGAATTTCCTCTGTGTCTGTGGTTATGTCCCCCTTTTCATTTCTGATCTTATTTATTTGCGTGTTCTCTCTCTGTCGTTTAATTAGTTTGGATAGGGGTTTGTCGATCTTGTTGATTTTCTCCAAGAACCAACTTTTTGTTTCATTGATTCTTTGGACTGTTTTCTGCGTTTCTATTTTGTTGATTTCCGCCCTCAGTTTGATTATTTCCAGTCTTCTGCTCCTCCTGGGCATGTCTGCTTCTTTTTTTTCTAAAGCTTTCAGGTGTGCTGTTAAGTCTCTGATGTATGCTTTCTCTGTTTTCTTTAAGTGGGCACTTAGTGCTATGAACTTTCCTCTTAGCACTGCTTTCATAGTGTCCCATAGGTTTGAGTATGTTATTTCTCTATTTTCATTGAATTCCAGGAAGACTTTAATTTCCTTCTTGATTTCTTCCTTAACCCAGGTGTGGTTCAGTAGTTGACTGTTCAGTTTCCATGAGTTTGTCGGCTTTCTGGGGGTAGGATTGTTGTTGAATTCTAACTTTAATCCGTGGTGATCTGATAAGACGCAGGTGGACACTGATATTTTTTTGTATCTGTGGAGGTTTCCTTTATTTCCGAGTATGTGGTCAATTTTCGAGAAGGTTCCATGGGCTGCAGAGAAGAAGGTTTATTCTTTCCTATTTGGGTGGAATGTTCTATAGATGTCTGTTAAGTCCATTTGCTTCATTACCTCCAGTAGTTCTCTTACTTCTCTATTAGGTTTCTGTCTGATTGACCTGTCCATTGCTGAGAGAGGTGTATTGAAGTCTCCTACTACTAGTATGTGTGGTTTGATATCTGCCTTGAGTTTTAGTAATATTTCTTTTACATACATGGGTGCTTTTATATTAGGGGCATAAATATTCAGGATTGAGACGTCATCCTGACAAATTGTTCCTGTTATGAGTATAAAGTGTCCATCTCGATCTCTTCTGATTGATTTTAGTTTGAAGTCAGTTTTGTTAGAAATTAATATGGCCACACCTGCTTTTTTCTTAGGACCATTTGCTTGAAAGACCTTTTCCCAACCCTTTACTCTGAGTAGATGCCTGTCTTTGTGGTTGAGATGTGTTTCTTGCAAACAGCAGAATGTTGGATCCTGTTTTCGTATCCAATCTCTTAGCCTGTGCCTTTTTATAGGTGAGTTGAGACCATTAATATTAAGTGATATTAATGACCAGTGGTTGTTCATGCCGGATATTCTTGTTGTTTTTGGAAGTAGAATTTGTGTGTCTCCCTTCTTTGAGTTGTGCTAGTGAAGGGTCGCTAGATGCCTGAGTTATTGTAGGCAGTGTTGGCAATATTGGATTCCTTGGGTTGCGGTTTTCCTTCTATTACTTTCTGTAGGGCTGGATTCGTGGCTACGTATTGCTTAAATTTGTTCTTATCCTGGAATGTCTTGGTTTCTCCATTTATAGTGAACGAAAGCTTGGCTGGGTATAGTAGTCTGGGCTTGCATCCATGGTCTCTTAGCTTCTGCAGTACTTCTATCCAGGACCTTCTGGCTTTCATTGTTTCCATAGAGAAATCAGGTGTAAGTCTGATCGGTTTACCTTTATAAGTTACTTGGCCTTTTTCCTTTGCAGCTCTTAGTATTCTTTCTTTAACCTGTATATTTTGTGTTTTGATTATTATATGGCGAGGGGATGTTTTCCTTTGATCCAGTCTGTTTGGTGTTCTGTATGCTTCTTGAATATTCAAAGGAATATCTTTCTTTAAGTTGGGAAAGTTTTCTTTCATAATTTTGTTCAAAATATTTTCTGGGCCTTTGAGCTGTGACTCTTCTCCTTCTTCTATTCCTATTATTCTTATATTTGGTCTTTTTATTGTGTCCCATAATTCCTGAATGTTTTGTGATGAGAATTTGTTGGCTTTGCAGTTTTCTTTGATCAGAGCGTTTATTTTCTCTATGGTGTCCTCAGAATCTGAGATTCTTTCTTCTATTTCTTGTATTCTATTGATTATGCTTGTTTCTGTAGGCTCTGCTCGTTGACCTAGATTTTCCATATCCAGCTGGTCCTCAGTTTGTGTTTTCTTCCTTGCTTCCATTTCAGTTTTCAATTCTTGAACTGTTTCCATTACCTGTTTGATCGTTCTTTCTTGGTTTCCCAGGGTATTATGTACGTATTTACTCATTTCTTCAAATTTTTGGTTATACTTCTCATCCATTTCTATAAGGGCATTTTTCACATGTTGTTTAAGGGACTCTACTGCTTTCAAAAAGTCAATTTTTTCCACTTCTTCTGTGTTAGGGTGTTGGAGACCTTCTGTTGTAAGATCATTGGGTTCTGGTGTTTTCATGCTGATTTTCAGATTATTGGGTGAATTCTTTCCTTGACACCTGCCCATCTCCTCCTATCGATGCTATCTAAGGGGTCTGTTAAAACTGGTTCAGGTTTCCCTGCTGGCCAGGGGCTCCTCTTACAAAATGCCCTTGCTCTGTTTCCTGGTTCCTGGGGGGGGGGGGGCAAGATCCCTCTCACCTCTCACCCCTCAGAAGGGTCTTCAAGTTTAGGACCGGGCTCCTCCTCTGCCAGGGATCTCCCCAACTGAATGCCTACCTCTTTGGTTTAATTGTAGTGGGGCCATCTGTTCTCGGTGTTTCGCGCGGTCCCTGCAGCCTGCTTCTGCTGCTGGGATGGTTCCCGCCACCAGCAGCCTGTGTCCTCTGCTGCCGCTCCGGTCCCTGCCGGTTCCAGCCTGTCCCAGTTGGTCCCCGCCGGCTGCGCTGGGCGTCCTCCGGCCGCCTTCCGTCGCCCGGTGTTCCGGCCGCCTTCCGCCGCCCGGCCCGGTGTTCCCCTAGTGTGTACTTTTGATATTGTGTTGGACTTGCCAAGACTTGTGAATATGACTGATTTATCTAATAGTCACAAGAATGTTAGGTCGAGCACAGATATGGGCACCCAGTGGTCATCTAGAGGGCCAAGGATAACTGAAGATGAATTGTGGCTCCCAGCTTGTAATACAATCACAGAAGATCTTATTGAGTCAATGAGTTTTGTAGAATACTTAATTCATGTGTTGGTTTCTTCTCTGCGAATGTCAGGTCACAATTCCCCTTTTGGCCAAGCATCATATATGTGCATGTGAGGGACTAATACTGTCTAATGTGCACATATTTCCGTCTCCTAAAGCTAGGATGTTGCATTGCCAAGACTGGCACGAGAAGCATCCATGTGCCAAATATGATTTGGCAATAATGCTTGGGGAGTCATGACATAAGAGGGCAGAGGTGTGATGTTAACCTTTACAGAAGAAGGACGTTTCTTAACCATCACACAAGCTTGATCTTTAGTTACTGAAAAGCATTTTTTTAAATGTTGAAGCATTTTGACAAAGGCACACATGTGATTTTCATGGGGAGTTTTTATTTGTTTGTTTGCTTGCTTGCTTTTAGGTTGTTAGTTCCTAGGAAAGAAGATATGTTCACATCATTGTACACACTTATTCGTTGCTCCTTTTTACTGTTCCCCTATCAGAAAAAAGCAGTTAAGGATTTTATTACCTTTTTACTAAGAGCTTTTATTCTTTTTGGTCCCTACAAAAATATTAAAAACTGGCAATACTCCTACATTCTCTTTTAACAATGTTGAAAGGGAATCTCCCATTGTATTACCTTCAGACAAAGGTCCTGAAAGTTTAAAATGTGACCTAATATGGCCAAAATAAACTGGATTTTTTTTTGAGTCTGTAATTTCTGCGGAATTAATTGTAGTAAGTCACGAATAGAGGTGCCTGATGACGTAATTGACTCTTAGATGTTGCATTGCCAAGACTGTAGATTGTGAGTCAGAGTACAGGTTTAGAGGAGGGTGATGTTGTAAAGCGATGTAAATCATGCATAATTCCATCCAGAAGCACTTGGGTGGGTAAAAATCAGTGAAGCATCTCTAGAAATCAGGGCACCGGAACCATCTTTTATGGCATCTACAAACACTACTTCTGCAGCAAGAACTGGCTGAAGCATAGTGCTTTTAGGAAACAGAAGAACTTTTTTTTTTTTTTTTTTTTTTTTTGTGACACAAAGCCAGTAAGTTTATTGGAAGGGAAATGATTATCAGTTTGAAAGGGAAAGGCAGAAAAAGCCAGTGCTAAGTCACCTGAAGTAGTAATTCCTTTTGTAAGGGGCCACAGATCCACTCAAGCAGGAGCCTCAGAAAGCCAGTTTATAGAACCAGCATGGTACTTTTCAGCAGCTGCTAGGAGAAATGCCCCAAACCTTGCTTATTATATTTTGGAATGGGGTTTAATTTTAATGGTTCAGTCATTCCCCGTAACTCTTTTTTTTTTAGACCCGTTGCAGGAGAGTCCATCCTGTGAGACCATCATCTGTTCAGCAGATGTATTAGGAACAAAGAGTTACATGCCTAGGAACGTCTCTACCCTGTAAATTAACTATCGACCGTTGTAACACATCAAGGGTAGAAGAAACTGATTGATCGTCATCATTTTTTAATTAAGAACTTCTGAACTTTGTTTAGGCCCATGGTGTTGTAAAAAGGTGTGAGTAGGACCCTGGCGGATCCCATGGTGGGTGGGTGAGGATCATATGTGAGAAAGACCTTTGTAGCATCCCATGGTGGTGGGTCCAAATTGTGGAGAGTGACAGAATATGCCATGCAGGCAGAGCTTAAGTGGGGAATTTTATTGAGGAAGGGAAGGGAGTGGGGAAAGAAAGGGAGAGAAGGGAAGGGGAAACAAAGAAAGAAACAAGAAGAAGCAGGAAAAGTCCTGCCTGCCCCTTAAAAAGAACAGAGGAAGGAGAGAGAGAGAGAGAGAGAGAGAGAGAGAGAGAGAGAGCACACACGCGAGCAGGAGTGGGAGGAGCTTGTCTCTTAAGGAACATTTGCACCTGAGCACAGACTAGGAGCCTGGGCTTGCCAGGGTACATCTTGCTAGATGACAGGGAAGGCCAGCATAATACCAGAATCCTAACACATGGGAAACTCCTACTCCTTGGAACTCTGTTTGGATGCCTTCAAGAGGCCAGTAGGAGGACCAAGCTAGATAGAAAAGCATTGAAACATTGGCACCAGTATCCAAAAATCCCTCAGATTTTTACTGTCTATCCATAGAGGTGTGGTGGGCCACTCTTCAGTAATTGCTTTCATCCAGTACCCAACTGAGGACCCAACACATTCTATTCCCCATTCCTGAGCAGGCTTTATGTGATTAGCCATTTATTGTGGAAACGAAGCAGTTGAACAATGCATTGTTCTTTTTCTACAGTTTGGTTAGCAGTAGGGACAGATGCCATAACTTTAATCTCTCTAACATAAATTCAATCCTTAATTCCTAGAAAACTCTGTAAGCTCTTTATATACTAGTAGATATGGTATGGCCCCCATTTCTGGTGTTGATGTGAATCTGGAGGTGGCATTGAGGACATGTCCAGGATTGCCTGAGGTTGCCCTGGAAAGCTTTGGTGCATGGGAGTGTTGAGCACTAAGAAAGACTGATGGATTGGCATTTGTCTCTGAGGACAAGTCTGTGCTATTACTGGATGAATCCCAAATTTTGGTAGGGACTGGGACTGGTCCTTTCCCCAGTTTCTCTGAGGCAAAGGCTATTCCTCACCATCCCTCATTAAACTGTATTTATTTGTCCAATGATTTTCCTTTTTACAACAAGGGCATAAACATGGAATCTTAACCTCTATAACCTGAGGAGCATTCTGTCTTCCTTGTGGACTTTGTCTTTTAAAATGTCCAGAATACCACATTTAAAACATCCATTAATATTTTTTTTTCTTGGATGACTGCCAATAATTGAGATACCATTTGGCCCTGGAGGGCACCCATCAGAGATAACCCTTGAGTATATGAAGACCTCATATCAGTACAGAGGTGAATGAAATCATTAATATCTCCTTTTTTCCCTAAAAGATGAATGATAATCTGGCATGCAGCATTAGCCTTCTCATATGACAGTTATTTAACAATAATTATTCCTGCCTCCCCATCAACCGTCAGATGACTGACAGCCTGCAAAAGATGGGAAACAAACTCTCCATATGGTTCGTCAGGCCGTTGCCTAATTTTAGAAAGTTCCTTTGTCTCTTTCCAGAATCTGGTAACTTATGCCATGCCTGTCAAACCAAAGCACTGATTTGTTCATGAGCCACAGGATGATATGATCTGCCAGATATTGAGTGTCACTATAAATGCCTTCTCCTGAATTAATAATTCAGAAGTTATGAGCACACGATTGTGTTGATCTCTAATAGCTTGGTACTGATATCTTTCTGAATGAACAGTCTTTGACAGCAAATATTCACACCCTGCAAGATGCGCCTTTGCTGAGCTCCTCCAGTGACAGGGAAGAAAGGCTTTCCCAGAAATAGATTCAAGGAGAGACGGCATAAAAGGAACCATACTGAACATAAGCCTGCTTAAGATCCTTCAGTCTTAAATGAAGTGGGTATATATGTTCTCTTTGTTCCAGATTACTCAGATCAAGCTTTTTATTCTCGGGGAAAAGAGAAAATCCCTTCATGTCTTCTCCTGTCTCCCAGGCGTGATGCAGAGCCTCCCTCTTGCACTGGAGACCTGTCCCTTGACATAGAAGGAGTTAATTTTCTTATTGGGGGATGACCTCTTTAATAACCTCAATAAGAGATGAAGTAAAGCAGGGAAGAAAAGTTTCCCTGCTATCAGGAACTGCATTTGATGGGTAGGTTTGAGGGATGGAGGAAACTGCAGCTGGAGGTGGGGGAGCAACATCAGCACCAGCAGGAGGAGCACCCTCAGCCTCCTCACAGACACACACACACACACACACACACACACACACACACACACACACGAGGTAACATGGCTCCCAGGCCTAAGCTGTCTTCTATCTCCAATGTTAGTTATGCTTTCTCCTGGTCACTTTCATTTAAAAAAAAAACTGTGCTGTTTTTATGTATGACTTTTTATTTTTCTCTAAAGCTGAAAGCATCACTAGGAATTTTATTTTCTGTCCCCTTGCCTCTGATTCTCCCTGAGTTGCCCTTCCTCACTGGGATGAGTTCAGGGAAAGAAGGCTGAAGCCCATTAATCAGGCCAGGAACTTCATCAGCTGGTCACATCCTGCTTTAGCTCCTTCCTCCAGCGTTAAAGTCTGCAGAACTTCTGAAAACAAATGTCGCTCCTTTGAGCCTGCCTGTCCCATCTCTTTAACCTCCAGGGAACACTCTTGTTGTATATTTGTGCTCACACAATTTCCGGGAATTCCTTACCTTTTACCTTTTTTCCTTTTTTTTCAAAATCCCCATATAACTGGTCTCTGTTCAGGCTCCACCTGTCAGTGCCTGTGCTTACTTACCAGGCAAGGTCACCTGATGTAGCAGTGAGGAATTAAATCAGGCTGGTTGGAGGGGACAAGGCATTACAGAGGCTGTGATGATTTTATTGAGAGCAATCAGACTTTTTATACCTGTATCAGAAACAGAAGACAACGGTAACTGCCAGGATTGATACAGTTGCCGGGATAAAGTGAAGTCCGCGAGTCATACAGGGTCCACAAGATTAATGGTCAATTGTCCTGTCAAGCCATCATGCTTCCTTGACCACTAAGGGAACATACAGAGAAACACTCGGTGACTTGAATGCTTCACTCCCTGGGGAGTGCGTGGGTCTCTCAGGAACTGGGAGGCACATTGTGTCCCAGGAGCCATGGACTAAAACCTGGAAAAGAAAAAACAAAAAACAAACAAAAATAAACCCTATGACGTATGCCTCTTAAGGCAGTTAGATCAATTCAACTCCATTTTCCCTGCAGGTTATTTTAATCATCAGGGGATAGGGCCATATACTCAGACAAGAAAATCAGGAAGTACCATGACCCAAGAGTTTCCTTAGAACTCAGGTAAGAAAAGGGAAGGGAACAATTAATGCTTGCTTCATAAGGTAAGAGGCGAGTCTCCCTAATTGCAGTAGGGGGCTTATTTACAGAAATGACAGGGTCCCTGAGCCCTGGAATCTAGACAGTGTATTAGTTGAGGAAGGTGAGGTCCCCAAAGTTCAGCAATTAAACATTTAGAAAGCCACAATAAGTGAAGCCATAGAAAGGAAAGAGAATGACATTCATATTGGACCTGAAAGTTGCCAGATTTGTCTTGCTCCCAATCTACCCAGTCCTGTGACTTGGATCTTGTCATAGGGGCCTCTTAGCAACAGAAACTCTAATGTCTTTTAATCGTCTGACCTGTGCCAGCTGATAGATAGCAAACAACAGTTTAAAAAATGAAAGAAATACCCAAGCAAAGGTAGTTAGAAAAGAATCAGGAGGAAGGTAGGAGGGCAGCTTTGCCATGAGAGGGGCAGATTGGTTCCCCAATCACAGGTCGGAGGCAGAGCTGCTCCCCCACTACCTCCCCAAGGTGACCAGCACCAAAATAGCCTGTAACAGGTTCCTATTGTTGTAGCCCTGGCTGGGGGCACGCCTGTCTGCCTCTTGTTTTCTTTCATTCTGTCTTTAGTTTCTTTTAGTTGTGTGTTTGCCTTCATAGGCAAGTCTATGAATTACTCAGGAGATGCCATAGCACAAGAATAAATCATGTTCTTAATATTTGAGTTTTAGCAAGTCCAAATGGATCAAAGACTTCAAGATAAAATCAGCCACATTGAATCTCTTAGAAGAGAAAGTGGGAAGTACAGTTGAACACATTGACACAGGAGACCACTTCCCAAATATAACCCTAGTAGCATAGACATTGAGAGCAACAATTAATAAATAGGACCTCCTAAAACTGAGAAGCTTCTGTAAAGCAAAGGACATGATCAACAAGACAAAACAGCAGCCTACAGAATGGGAAAAGATCTTCACCAACCCCACATAGGACAGAGGGTTGATATCCGAAATACACAAAGAAATCAAGATATTGGTCATCAAAAGAACAAATAACCCAATAAAAAGAGTGGAGTACAGACCTAAACAGAGAACTCTCAACAGATTAATCTAAAATGTCTAAAAGACACTTAAGGAAATGCTCAACATACTTAGTCATCAGAGAAATGCAAATCAAAACAACTCTGATATTCCATCTAACACCTGTAAGAATGGCCAAGATCAAAAATACTGAAGACAGGTTATGCTGGAGAGGATGTGGGGAAAAGGGAACACTTCTGCATTGCTGGTGGGAATGCAAGATGGTACAACCCCTTTGGATGTCAGTGTGGTGATTTCTCAGAAAATTAGGAAACAACCTTCCTCAAGACCCAATAATACCACTTTTAGGTATATATCCAAAGGATGCTCAATCATGCCACAAGGACATGTGCTCAACCATGTTCATAGCAGCTTTGTTTGTCATAGCCAGAACCTGGAAACAACCTAAATGCCCCTCGATCGAAGAATGGATAAAAAAAAGTTGTACATTTACACAATAGAGTACTACACAGCAGTAAAAAAATAATGACAGCTTGAATTTTGCAGGAAAATGGATGGAACTATAAAACATTATTTTGAGTGAGGTAACCCAGACACAGACAATTATCACATGTACTCACTCATAGGTGGTTTTTAAACATAAAGCAAAGAAAGCCTGCCTACAAAACACAATCCCAGAGAACTTAGACAACAATGTGGACACTAAGAAAGACTTACATAGATTTAATCTACAAGGGAAGTAAAAAGTATAAAAAGACAAGATCTCCTGAGTAAATTGGGAGCATGGGGACCTTGGGGGAGGATTGAAGGGAGAAGGGAGAGGCAGGGAGGGGAGCAGAGAAAAATGTAGAGCTCAATAAATATCAATTAAAAAAAAGAAAACAAAACCAAAAACTATATCTCAGGTCGACATACTTCAGTTCACAAGAGCAGTCGGCCAAAAATACAGCTACTGAAGCCAAAAAGCAAGGTTAGTGCATTTTGAGACTTTCCCAGCACTATGGGTTTTTTTTTTTTTTTTTTTTTTTTGGTTTTTCGAAGCAGGGTTTCTCTGTAGCTTTGGTGCCCGTCCTGGTACTAGCTCTTGTAGACCAGGCTGGCCTCGAACTCCCAGAGATCCGCCTGCCTCTGCCTCCCGAGTGCTGGGATTAAAGGCGTGCGCCACCACCGCCCGGCCTCTTTCTTTCTTTCTTAAAAGAATGGTGGGGTTTGAGTTTTCCAATTATATTGATCATTTGTTGTAAAGAGACATAAATCATGAAAGAAAAAAGTGTACTTTTCTTTTTCCCTCCTTCTGGTGTTGTTCGGGCAGGCGGGGAAGCAGAGGGGCTGTTTCTGGGAGCTATTTCCACCTCCCTATGTGTATTCCACTTAGATGGCAGGTTGCTCTAAACGAGAGGCTTGGTTTGTCGCGCTCCACACAAAGACCTGACCGCGAGAGGGAATTAGCGATGAAACACAAGCCCTCTGTGAGTAGACAATAGACAGAGGAGAGGTTTTTGTTTTTGTTTTATTCCTCTGAATGATCTGGCAGAGCCAAAACGATTTGGGTCCCTTAAGTTGGTTTGGTAGGGGTGTGAATCTCACACCAGAGAAAGTCACTGGGAAACAGAACTGACATAAACTCACTACACCACACAAACACAGAGGTTTGCCTGCCTCTACCTCTGAGCTTTTGGATTCAAGGTGTGCACCACCATATCAAGAAAGAAATGTAAAGATCTAAACACTGCATTTCAGATTTTATTCTTATGTGTAAGAGTGTTTTGCATGCATCTGTGTGTGCCACATGCATGCAGTGCCTAAAGAGGCCAGAAGAAGGCGCTAGATCCCCTACAACTGGATTTAGAGGGGGTTTTGAGTTATTTAACAAGAATACTGGGAATGAAACTTGGATGCGCTGCAAGAGCAGCAGAGGCTCTTAACTCCTGAGCAGTATTTTCAGCTCCTGTATTTCAGGTTTTAACCTACTCTTCCAAGGAAGAATGAGCGTGTGGGCCAGCAGTGGGGTGCTTGCCAAGTGGTCTGGAAGGCCAGGGTTTAATCCCCGGCATCAAAACAAAACTTTGCTGGGAATCCCCAGCAAAGTGAGGATCCTTACATTGTTGCTCAGAGTGTAAACTTCACAGTTTCTGTTTTTAAAAATTACACTGATTTGTTTTGTGCAGGCAAGTAGTTGCAGGCATGCGTGTGGGCATGCAGGCCACAGTGGCAGAGGTCAGAGGACAAATCGCATAGTTCATTCTCTCTAGCACGTGGGTTCCAGGATCAAACTCAGGTTGTCAGCCTTGTAAGTAAGAGCTTTGAAATTCTGGAGGGCTCTTGAGGAAGCAACTGCACCTAGCACGGTGCCTAATGAAAACACAAATCCCACAGGGGGCGCCACTGAGCCAGACCACCAGCAGTTTGTCCTGCACATGCTGCAGGCTCTTGCTGGGGTGAATCCTCAGCTGCAGAGTGCAGAAGTATTTGCGAACCATGAAGCAACCTTGCAAGCTCTGATAGGGACGGGGCGACCTCAATGCAGCGACTGAAAGGTTACTGGGCTCCCAGCCATCATAGCGGCATTTCTGTATCCTGAAAAAAAATGTAATGTATTTTTGATAACGCCTCTTAAATCTTTAAAATAACCTGCTTTATCTTGTTGGATTTCTGAGCTGTTATAAAGGAAATCAGTAGGATGCATCTGAGATGGAGTGTGGTAGGATATGCAGGTGTCTGTATCTTTGGAGCAGTGGGAATCCATGTTTTCAGTTAAGGCTGCTGCATGCATCAAACACTTGGTACTTATTCACGGTCGTCATTTTTTTAAAAAATATCACCTTTTCTAATTGGGCGAACAAATTTGTGTCCTGCATCTGTCCAACTAAGTTGCTTTTTAAACATAACCCACGGTAGTATTTTATGTAGAATAAAGACATTAAAAAGCAGATCGTTTGTGCTTCCTGATTTGTGGTCCAGTGTTGTTTATTGTGACTTTGGAGTGTACTTTTGCTAATAATGTTGTAGGAGTTTTACTACTGACAATTCTGCTTATGTGTACGCAGTACAAACTAGTGCACACTTTTAGGTCACCCAAGCAAAATTCCGGTAACCAGAAACGTAAAATTAGGGTTCCTAATTGTGCAGAATCTTACAGCATCTTTGACAAACATCTCTCAGCAGAAGTGCCATTTAGTCAGGTGTGTGGACAATAAAGAAAACTGATTCTGGTTATCTCTTTAGGGACATTTAATTGTACAGACAATAGAAGGTGACGACATCTCAACATGTACAGAAAGGCTGTAGAGTACCTTATTTTGGGCAGACTGAAGGAGCGCTATTGCACACTTGGGTGCATTTGCCCGGGGGCTTTCTGCTCCCCGTAGGTGGCTAAGCAGCGTTGCGTTTGACGGAAACGCTGCTTTCACTGAAAGTGTTGGCGTTTCCGTTTTAGTTGCCCTGTAGAAGGAGAGCTATATTTGGGGCTCATCAGCTTTCTCATTCACAGGCAATGCCAGGATTTTTTTTGTTTTTGTTTTTGTTTTTTTTTTTGTTTTGTTTTGTTTTTCGAGACAGGGTTTCTCTGTGGCTTTGGAGCCTGTCCTGGAACTAGCTCTCTAGACCAGGCTGGTCTCGAACTCACAGAGATCCGCCTACCTCTGCCTCCCGAGTGCTGGGATTAAAGGCGTGCACCACCATCGCCCGGCCCAATGCCAGGATTTAAAAGGATTAGTGAGCCGCTTGTTTCTGAAGTGTTTGCCTAGTTCTATTAAGAAATAGTTGAATGTCATGTCCTGCTGCTCAGAGCCTCGGAGTGGGGGAGGGGTGAGACAGACTCTATTCAGGATTGGGCCAGTCTGAACTAAGTAATACTGGTAACCATGATTCTGTGAAGATTCTATGCATATAGTAGTGCCAGTCTGGTGGGAAACAAAGAGCCATTTTAACAGTTTTGAGTAAGTCTGGCTATCCTATAGTCTCTTTCTCCCTTTCCCAAAGAAGTTCTATTTGCCTAACTCTTCTACTGTTGGGGAGATACAGTCCTTTGGACCAACCAAATTACAGCTTTTGGGTCAGTGATATATGTGGCTGCCTTTGGTTCAGTATTCTCTTAGGTCATTGTGTTCTCTTGTACAGTTATCCGAAATTATAAAGTTCAAATAATCTCAGATGAGTTCAGACGAATAAAATCCATGGAAATAGGTGAATTCCATAATTTGCATGAGTTTCTTGCTTTGCTTTTTTGTTTGTTTGTTTGTTTTGTTTTTTTGAGACAGGGTTTCTCTGTAACTTTGGAGGCTGTCCTGTAACTAGCTCTTGTAGAGCACGCTGGCCTTGAACTCACAGAGATCCGCCTGCCTCTGCAACCCAAGTGCTGGATTAAAGGCGTGCGCCACCACTGCCCAGCGAGTTGCTTGCTCTTAAAAGGTGGAGAGGCCAGCTTACCCCCCAGACTGCACTGCTCTGACAGTTTCCCCAAGAGGAAGGCACATACAGAAGGCGTGGCGGAGGCGGAACTGGAGGAGGCTGGCGAGGAGAGGGTTCTTGGCTCTGCTCTCTGCCTTCCGCCTCAGTCTGTCTGGTTTAAAGCCTTTTGTATTGGTGAATGGCACCACAGGTGGGGCAATGCCATAACCAGCTTGATTTATTAACCACAAATAACAATCAATTTCCAGCTTACCAGAAGAAAGAAAGCACTTTGACCATCAGATTCATTTCAATGGCCCCAAGGGTACAACTTCTATGTGGGAGACACAAATATACCAGGAAGGCCAAGATTTGGGAAGTTTAAAATGGACCTCCAAGTTGGGCGTAGTGGTTCACGCCTTTAATCCCAGAACTTGGGAGGCAGAGGCAGGCAGATGTCTGTGAATCAGAGGCTAGTCTGGCCTACATAGTAAGTTCCAGGACAGCCAGAGCTGCATAATGAAAGACTGTCTTGAAAAACAAAAATCAAATCAAATCTACCTCCAATGATTATCCAGGACAAAGCTGACACAGCCAGGAGGAGAGGTTTTGAAGAATCTGATGGAGTCCAACAGGGCCCAGGAAGCTTGCCTGCCTGGAAGAGATGGAGGCTGAACCTAACCATGAGCAAGGTTCTTGGAGGTTTAATTCTTTTTTTTTTCTTCAAGATTCATTTATTTTTTGGGCTGGGTGGTGGTGGCACATGCCTTTAATCGAGTTTGAGTCCAGCCTGGTCTATCTACAAGAGCTAGTTCCAGGACAGGCCAAAACCACAGAGAAACCCTTTCTCGAAAAACCAAATAAATAAATAAATAAAAAAGATTTATTTATTTATTATCTAGTGTTCTGCTGCATATATGTCTGTGTAGGGTGCCAGATCCCCTGGAACTGGAGTTACTTTGAGTTGTGAGCTGCCATGTGGGAATTGAACCCTGGTCCTCTGGAAAAACAGTCAGTGCTCTTACCCACCGGGCAAGGAGTGTTCCCCATGGCTTGCTCAGCCTGCTTTCTTACAGAACCCAAGACCACCAGCCTACCACCAACAATGAACTGGGTCCTCCCATATCAATCACCAAGTAAGAAAATGCCTACATACTGTCTCTGACTCTTTTTCCTGCTTTTGGGACCCTTTTCTCCTACTGGGTTGCCTCATCCAGCCTTGATAAGAAGATTTGTACCTAGTCTTTTTGCAACTTGATAAGCCATATTTGGTTGCTATCCCTGAACGAATCTAGGGGAAAGGGTAGGTGAAAGGGAGGGATTGGGAGAAGAGAAGTGGGGGACAACTGTGGTTGGTACATAATATATAAGAGAAGAATAAATTAAAAAGAAAAGGAAAACACCCTACAGTCTTGCTTACAGCAGGATTTTATAGATGCATTTTTCTCAGTTGAGACTCCATCCTCTCCAATGATCTAGCTTGTGTCTAGTTGACATAAAAACTAGCCAGGACACAAAGCAAAACCGTTTCTATTAGGTAGATAATACTATTGAGTAAAATTTCAACATTTACTTCTAGTATCTGATCTTCAGATCAGATGAGTGTGTAGTTGGTGAGCCTGATACCAGCAGAGGGCGCCCTTACCACACTTCATGCTCCAGTTTGGTCATTTAAAAAAAGAACAGATTTATTTATTTGTTATGTATACAGTGTTCTGTCTGCATGTATGCCTGCGGGCCAGAAGAGGGCACCAGACCTCATATGGAGGGTTGTGAGCCACCATATGGTTGCTGGGAACTGAACTCAGGACCTTTAGGAAGAACAGCCAATGCTCTTAACCACTAAACCATATCTCCCCCCCCACTTTGGACACTTTTTAAACAATTACTATAGCTGGATCAATTTGTTCAAGACAGGGTTTCTCTGTGATACTCTGCCTGTCCTGGAACTCATTCTGTAGACAGGGTTGGTCTTGAACTCACCGATATCCGCCGGCCTCTGTCTCCCGGTGCTGAGATTAAAGGCATGTACCACCACCAGGCCAGAATTCCTATTTTTAAAATACCAGTGAGCCTGTATGGCTCTTCTGACTTCTGATTTTTTTTTTTTTTTGGTTTTTTGAGACAGGTTTTGGAGCCTGTCCTGGAACTAGCTCTTGTAGACCAGGCTGGTCTCGAACTCACCGAGATCCGCCTGCCTCTGCCTCCCGAGTGCTGGGATTAAAGGCGTGCGCCACCACCACCCGGCTTCTGATCTTTTTTTAAAAAGGTTTTATTTATGTGTGTGTGTGTGTGTGCGCGCACCCTCAGGGACTGAGGGTAGAGAAAGGACACTGGATGGAGTTACAGGTAGTTGTGATGTGGGTGTCTGAAGAATGCTAAATGACAGGTGCCTAGTACCTGCAGAGGTCAGAAGAGGGATAGCTGTGTCAAACACCTGTAATCCCAGCACTAAGGAGGACAACACAGGAAGATTGTGAGTTCAATTCAAATCCAATCTGAGTTTAGCTCCACCTGCCCTCTCCACAAGAAACAGTAAACTCAGAACATCAGCTTTTGTCTCAACCTCAACATAAATCCTAAGAGATTTGTCTACACCCATATGCTAACTGGTTTCTCACTAAAATGGTCCACTGTAGGCATAGACAACTCGCTCATCTTGAGTGGTGAGTTTAGTTCATCGTCGCTGGGGAAGAACCTCATGGACATCTTCTCATTGCCAAACATTTGATATTTTGGGTGGAGAATATAACAAAATTAGCTATGGATTATTTGTTAATTTGGTGTTTTCCAAATGAAAATATCTTTTTTAAAGAATGTGAAAGACAGTGGTCAGTCATGCCTCATACCTTTAATCCCAATAGAGGCAGAGACTTGACGCAGGCAGGTCTCTGAGTTTGAGGTCAGCTTGGTCTACAGAGCAAGTTCCAGGACTGCCTCAAAACCAACAACAGCTGGGCAGTGGTGGTGCACGCCTTCAATTCCAGCACACACAGGTGGATCTCTGTGAGTTTGAGACCAGCCTGATCTATAGCGTGAATTCCAGGACAGGCTCCAAAGGTACAGAGAGACCCTGTCTTGAAAAAACAAACAGAAACAACAATGACAATAACAAATAACAGTAAAATAATAACAATGTGTAAAAGATCTGAGTGTGCTACCTCCAAAACACCACCTCTTGGGCAGCAGAGCAATTTGCACTGGAAGCAAATAAGAAATAACAAAGAAAAGTCTATGCTTCCTCTTTCTACCCGAAACCAAAGCATCAACTTCTCTTTGAGAAGCTGAGCCCTTTCTGGGGCCAAAAGGGGCTTGTAGCCCAACTAGGAAACCTCAAGTGATATCAAAAGGAAGCCCTTTCTGCTTCCTCCAAATGATAGTAATAAAGCAGCGTGTATTTTCTCCATAAAGCACACCAGATGTAGAATGTAAGAATCCCCCAAAATAGGTCAGGCCCGTGTCTTTAATAAGAAGCAGGCAGACATCTTAAGTTCAAGGTCTACCTAGTGAGTTCCAGGCCAACCAAGGTTGCACAGCGAGACAGTCTCAGGAGGAAAAAGTCCTTTCGTCACGTCAGGGCCGTTGATACAACGGCGAGTAGGAGAGATAAACCCAAATACTGATTCAAGATTAGAGACTAATTCCTGGGCGCTGGTGGCGCGCGCCTTTAATCCCAGCACCACCAGCGCCCAGAGGCCCGTGGATCTCTGTGAGTTCAAGGCCAGCCTGGTCTACTGGAGCTAATTCCAGGACAGACTCCAAAGAGAAACCCTGTCTCAGAAAACCGAAAAAAAAAAAAAAAGATAGAGACTGTTTCATTATGTCTTTATAGTTACAGAACAAAGGAAAGTCATAAATTAAAGCATGTTGGAGGAACTATCACAGAGTCCAGCTACAGCAAATGGAAATTCATGCTACAGGTCTCTGAGCTACCTGGTGACGCTCTTAGTGTGGGGATTGATGGAACTAGTGACCTGTTAAAGAATTCTGAAGTGTGTGTGTGTGTGTGTGTGTATATGTGTGTGTGTATGTGTGTGTATGTGTGTGTATGTGTGTGTGTATGTGTGTGTATGTGTGTGTATGTGTGTGTATGTGTGTGTGTATGTGCGTGTGTATGTGTGTATGTGTGTGTGTCTGTGTGTGTGTCTGTGTGTGTATGTGTGTGTGTCTGTGTGTGTATGTGCATGTGTATGTGTGTGTATGTGTGTGTGTATGTGTGTGTATGTGTATGTGTGTGTATGTGTGTGTATGTGTGTGTGTATGTGTGTGTATGTGTGTGTGTATGTGTGTGTATGTGTGTATGTGTGTGTATGTGTGTATGTGTGTGTATGTGTGTGTATGTGTGTATGTGTGTGTATGTGTGTATGTGTGTGTGTATGTGTGTGTATGTGTGTGTGTATGTGTGTATGTGTGTGTATGTGTGTGTATGTGTGTGTGTATGTGTGTGTGTCTGTGTGTGTGTATGTGTGTGTGTATGTGCGTGTGTATGTGTGTGTATGTGTGTGTGTGTATGTGTGTGTATGCGCGCGCGCACACGCGTGCTTTCCTGGTAGTTGAAATGCTGGGTCAGATACAGAGGTGGACAGCGTGTGATTAATAAGGGAACTCATAGCCTAGGGTACTTTGGATCTGGATCTGCAACATTCCAACTCCAGTGGTCACAAAGTTCTCTTCCTGTCAATCTCCAGCAGAATCTAACAGGGAGTGGTTGTACAGGGAGCTTCCTCCTGCAAGAGTGGTGACCTGTCCTGTGACTTCTCTTGTTCTTTCCTCCTTTCTGTCCAATATCTCGGAGGCCAGCCAGGTGCAAGTTAGGATCTCATAGTCTCCCAAGGACCCCTTCTGGTGTTCTTCCTGCAAATGAATTGAACCTCTGTTGAGGGTGGGTGGCCAAGTGTCTTAAATGTATGAATAATTAAAACAAGATGCAGCAATAGAAAAGCTCTAGGGCCCAGAAAAGGTAGCGCACACCTATGATCCCAGCACTCAGGAAGCTGAGGCCAGGGTAAGGCAGGCTTTAAGCCAACTTGAGCTACACGGTGAGATCAAAGACAGCCTGGGGTATGGGCAAGGGGACTTGTCTAAAGAAATAACTAACAGGGGCTGGAGAGATGGCTCAGTGCTTAAGAGCACACTGGCTGCTCTTCCAAAGGTCCTGAGTTCAATTCCCAGCAACCACATGGTGGCTCACAACCATCTATAAGGAGATCTGGCGCCCTCCTCTGGCATGCGGGCATACATGAAATGTTGTATGCATAATAACTAAATAAATCTTTAAAAAAAAAAAAAAAGAAGAAGGCCGGGCGGTGGTGGCACATGCCTTTAATCCCAGCACTTGGGAGGCAGAGGCAGGCGGATCTCTGTGGGTTCGAGGCCAGCCTGGTCTACGAGAGCTAGTTCCAGGACAGGAACCAAAAAGCTACGGAGAAACCCTGTCTCGAAAAATCCAAAAAGAAAAAAGAAAAAAAAAAGAAATAACTAACAGACAAACAAGAAAGCAGAACATTAGTTTTTGCATATGCAAATCAATGAGAAATGCCTAATAAGAAACACACACTTGTGACACCTCGATCGGGGACTTCTAGCCTCAAGGATTCTGAGGAAACCAAGAGCGGGCTAGGCACTGGAATCCCAGCATTTTCCGGTTGGAAACCCGTTTTAAAGCTTGCCTAGGAAGTCCCTGACCAACTTGGCTACAGAAACCCTGTCTCAGAAAAACAAAACAACTCTGGGAATTTGCCTCAGCTGTAGAGCGCTCGGCAGGCCTGCTTGCACAAGTTACCGAATTCCATCCTCAGCGAAAGCAACAACCGAAGGAGCTGAGAGAAAATAAATCCTTGTTGTAGGAGCCATGTGATTGGAGGTGGTTTTTGCTCCAGCAATCACAAACAGCAGAAGCAAACTATACCACGTAGGTGCTTATAAAATGTTCTACTCCAGCAGGCTCAAGACGCCCAGGTAAGCCTGAGAATGGACAGCTCATGATTCTGTTCTTGTTTGTTTTTTATTCAGGATCTTGCTGTTTAGCACAGGCTGTGTAGCACAGGCTAACCCCTCTCAAACTGACCCCTCCTGCCTCATCTTCTAAAGTGCTGGGCATCAGAGGCGTGAGCTACCAGGGCGTGACTCATGGTTTCTGGAGCCCTAGGTCTCCGTATACCACATCTTTTCAGCTGTAAACAGTGAGCACATGATTAGCAGATCGAAGTGATATGTGCTCTCTCTATTTCTTGAGACACAGAGTTACACTGTGCTCTACCTGACCTAGAAAGATTCCATGTTGTTAATGAGTATCCATTAATTAAATTGATTGTGTATAAGTCCAGTGTTTTCTGTCTGTCTGTTTTTATTACTGCCTCTTTTTCGTGTAATGGGTGCTAGAGAAAGTACTATCCCTTTGAGCAATGCTTCCAAACACCTAAGGATTTTAAGATAACTAGTGACCTTAGATATCTTCAAGTTGGTGTGTTTCAAGATGTAATTACTGTTAATACAAAGCCCATAAGCATAGTTATTCATCATATTTAACAAATTTATATTCTCATAATATTTTCTATCAAATTTTCACATCCTTTTCTCTCTACTATGGATGTGAATTGGGACTAGATGTTTGAATTCTTGCCTTGAACTTCCCTCAATGACGGACGAGCTGCAACCTGACCGCATAAGGTTCTTCCCCCTAAGTTGCTTTCCAGTTTCATTTCAGAAATGAAACTAGAACAGCATGGTTAACTTCCCAGGGAGCTTGTGATCAGAGGCTGTGATTTGGAAAGCTTGGGAGTGGTAGCAGAGGCGTGGAGGGGGTGGGAAGGACTTCAGACAGATCAAAGAACTGCAAGGCAGTTAAGACCTGGTGGAGCAGGTGCTTGCTTATCTAATGGGGGGGGGGGTGCTTCAACTGTAGGATCTGAAGTGTTTTGTAAGATTGGTGACAAAAGAGTGTTTTTTTTTTTTTAAGAGTTAAAAACTCTTAGCCAGGAGATGGTAGCAAGTGCACTTAATCCTAGCACTCAGGAGGCAGAGACAGGTGGATCTCTGTGAGTTCAAGGCCACCCTGATCTACAGAGCAAGTTTCAGGACAGCCAGAGATACACAGAGAACAGAGAAACCCTGTCTCAAAAAAAAAAAAAGAAAGAAATCAAACCAACCAACCAGAGAACAACAAGCAAACAAAGCCTCTGAAAACCTCTCTCTTCTTTCTTTCTTGAACTGGAGGTATGACCAGACAGTGGCTAAGAAGAGTTTTTTCCGGGCAGGCAAAACAGTCAAAGGCTTGGAAGAGAGCTCAGACTGAAGTCTCATCCAGTAAAGCATTTTGACCAGTTCCGTGAGTAGGGTTATGAGAACCAGTTCACCACTTTTGAGAATAAGAATTGGAGGTCTGGGGGGCTGGAGAGATGGCTCAGAGGTTAAGAGCATTGACTGCTCTTCCAAAGGTCCTGAGTTCAATTCCCAGCAACCACATGGTGGCTAACAACCATCTATAATGAGATCTGGTGCCCTCTTCTGGTATGCAGGCAGGCATGGAAGGAATGTTGTATACATAATAAATAAATAAATATTAAAAAAAAAAAAAAAGAATTGGAGGTCTGTGTGAGGCCGCGTCATCAGTAAGCAATGGGTTACCGATTGGTCTTCCCTAAGTCACTTGAGGAACGGGGAATCTCTGCCTGATGTGATTTCTTTAAACGTCACCGCTTTCAGGAGGGCAGGCATGGGTCACATTGCTCCTGAGGAGAACGTACCGGGGAAGCTCTGGGCTGCCCTAGACCAGTAGCTGTCAGCTTGGGCAGAACCTTGAGTTACTTTCCCCAGCAGCAGTTTTGACTTGCGTTGTTCGATTGTGACCATCGATGCCAAGGTAGAATGACTACGTCTTGTTTATACAAGTACCCAACTGCCATCTGAACCCTGAGTCACAATCTGACAAATAATTTACCTGTGCCGATAAATAATTACACACAAGAATATGTCGATTCATATCAGAAGCCTCAGACAGACATGCTTCTCAATCACACCAGATCTGTCCCTCACTGTAAAAGGAGCCCCGCATGATCGAGACACAGCAAACACACTGACACCACCTGGTCACTTGTGAACTTTATCCAGGAAAACTGCCACGGCAAGGGAACTCGGTTCATCCCAGGACTCCAGTTAAAGCATGGTTTCTCCTGCATGACCTGCTCAGGCTGCCACACAAAGACTGCTGCCCCCGGATCTGCATGCACTGGATAACCCCGGGCCTGAGCCCCGGCTTGCAAAACTTAAATGATCCCCTTGCATCTCTACCGGCCCTCTGCCTCCTCTTTCAACGCAGCCTCTCTCATGCCTTAGCCGCACAAAACTGCGTGATCTTGTGAAAAGCAGAAAACTAAAACTTTAAAACAAATGCCAGGTTTAAAATGAATGCTATGGTTAAAACAGCAGAGTTGGGAACACTGAGGGAGGTAAAGATTCAGGCTTGCAGCTGGCTAGGAGCTGACCCAGAAAAGAGGAAGAAAGACAGGGCTCTGAGAGAAAAACGAAGTTGGTTTTGGTCTTGGTAGGCTCAAACCATCAAGGAACACCCCACCCCAACCCCCAGCCCCAAGAAGTCTGCAAGGCACTGTTACTCTTTTTGCTAGTGTTTCTCAACTTTATGGGAAGTTGCACATTTAAACACACTGTCACCTTTAATACATATAATTATAACGGACTGAATTATGGGTAAGGGCAGCTTCTCAGAAAGCTTTTGCTTTCTCCAGGAAGGAAACCACATTGCAGGCTGCCCCCAAGGGTCATCTAGGGGAGGAGATACAGTTGACCAGGAGTCACAAGGCCCCGTGCGGGGCAGCCCTTCGCTATCGCACTCTGTTAGGGATGCTGGTCCTCTTCCGTCCTCTTCGCTCTGGAGGAATCGTTAGCTTTCCCACTTGCTGAAGAGAACCTTGGTTACTTGCGTGCCCTGCTCTTTTTCCTGCTGTGCACTCTTCCTCTGGGTCAGAAGTTAGAAACGAAGGGGGTACAAGGAGGAGCTATATCTCAACACATACAACATTAACGTCAGTAACTAAGCTCCAAATAAAACAGGTTGTGATCGCTGATGGCTGTGGACCCCAAGGAAAGTCAGAAATAAATGGGTAGAGGATTAAAGCCAATGAAGCTGACTTAGTTTTTTGAGTTCATGTCCTTTAAATAAACTATGACATGGAGGAAAGGGGCAAAAATGTCCTCCTGTGTCTCCGACAAAGCTCACGAGGATACCCTCTAATTTAGTGCATTGCATATACTACAGTTCTCTTGTGATGTTTATAAAAGCTCTTACTGGGGCGGAGAGATGGCTCAGCAGTTAAGGGCACCGTCCACTCATCTAGTAGCTGTGCAATAGTTGGTTTCCTCTGAGAGTGAAATTGTCCATCCTTCAGGGAAGCTCCTAAGCAGGAAGGTGCACTAAAGAGTCCAGGAGAAGGATATAGAGATAAAGTGTCTGGTCCAGGAATATAGAAATAAAAAGTTGTAAGCCCAAATACATTTTGGGAGAAAAAGAAAGAAAGCTGTCTGTGACAGTTAACCCTTAACAAACACTTTCTGCCTTAAGAGCAGACATCCTGGCAGCCACTGCGTACAGAAATAAACTTTTAACAATTGTCTTCTGCCTCACAGCTTTCTAGCTAGGCAGGTACTGGGGACAAAGGTTAGCTTCTAACTATTGCCTCTATGGGACTCTCTGCTTATATTCCCTTAAATTTTAATTGTCCCCCAAGTGACCCTAGACAGTGAAAAGTGGCTGTGTCAGCCACAGGCATTCACAAACATCCTAAGTTAACATTCTAACGTCTATAACCGTAAGTTGTAAAACTTAAAATGTAATATGACTTTAAGCCTGACCTCAAGGTTGTAAAAGTTCTTCCAGCCACACCTGGTGCTTGATTTTATAATAAGAGGAGGCCAAAACCAGCCCCCAATTGCCGCAGCTACAGAAGCTTAATCTCTGGCTATGGTCATAACCATAGCTGATAAGCTTTGTGAGCCCCATGGTGATTTTTTTTCCTTTTTCTGAAATAAAGTTTGCTTCTAGTTTAATAAACTTTGGTGGTCTGTCCCCATTATTGTGTGATCCCAGATCCCAACTACACAACTCAAAACTGCTACAGGAAGTCTCTGAAACTGACCAGATTCACAAAGCCCCTGCGAGAGTGAGCGATAAAAGTTGAGGGTTCCTCTCAAACAAGGAAGCTGAGCTGCAAAGATTCTTGAGAACGGACCAGCTGCCTGGAAGAGGTTTAGACCAACTGAAGCATCTGAAAAGGACTCTCTCCAGCCTGTTGAGCTGCCTGCAGGCTCCATAGCGTCCTC
Source organism: Microtus oregoni (assembly GCF_018167655.1). Classification (NCBI taxonomy): domain Eukaryota; kingdom Metazoa; phylum Chordata; class Mammalia; order Rodentia; family Cricetidae; genus Microtus; species Microtus oregoni. The sequence goes on from NW_024543071.1 coordinate 41,791,411, forward strand.
CAGCTTCCCAGCTTCTGTGGGCTGTCACCATGCTGGGATGGCCTTTGGTGGTGCAACTGTCTTCTGCTGTAAATAAACCCTCACCCATATTCCTGTAAGTAACCCCAGTAAAACTCATTGGCTCTCCAAGTTGGACTTTGGTGGTGTCTGTATTTTGATCTGTAATGGGCTCCCTTTATGGGGTAAGTAGACTTGTGTGCTGCATCTTGCCAGGAAAAGTTTTACTATACAACACCAGGGGACCTCTGTTTGAGTCCCAACACCCACACAGATGCTCACAACTGTTTGTCACTCCAGTCCCTGGGGGATTTGATGACTTCTTTTGGCCTTTGTGGGCACTGAGTACTCGCATGGTACACAGATTACAGGCAAAAACACTCATACACATAAAATTAATATATACGTTTAAAGCATTGTTTCAATCATTTACAAATATATCACTGATGCTGTATTTGTTACAACAGTTGTGTCTATTAGACACCCTTTGCACCAATATTAGGACAGCAGGAGTTTGTGATAGGGAGTTGGTTTCTGATGCTTATTAAAATAGCTTGGAAGCTCACCCTTCTGCACTGGGCTAGACTCAGTAAACCGTGTTTTCTAGAAGGTTTTCCCAGATGGAAGGCTGCAGGAGCAAAAGCAATCCACCCTATTTGCTTGCTCTTCCTCATGGTACTAGCAGACAGTGTGTCTTCCTGGCTGCAGGGACTTGTCCTGATCTGTAGGATTTAATCCACCTCTGTACCCAGCCCCAAGGCTGACCTTCAGAAATAAGGCCCCAGTGTGAGATTACGTCCTCCTCAGGGGTCTGAATCCCGGTCTCCCAGGGTTTCCCTGTACCTAGCTGAGTGGCAGCTGCTTCCTGCAGTTAAGTCCCTTTGCCTCAGCAGTGTTTCCATTGTCTCTTTCCAACTCTCTAGCTCTTCCTGCAATTCCTTGAATTCTGGAAAAACAAACAACTTTGATTTCTGTTTTCTGACCAGGTCCTGATTCATACATCCCAATACTCCAATCCGGAAACACTAGCATAGTCTGGTGTACATGTGTTATGGCCGCGTTTAAAGGCAAACGATTCCATGCATGTTGTACTACATCCAAATGGAAAACAAAACTTACTCTTCCCTTTTTTTTTATTTTTAATGATTCATTTTTTTATGAGTATTTGCCCGCATATATCTATGTGCATCCTGTTCGTCTGGTGCCCATGGAGGCCAGAAGAGGATACTAGCACTCCCGAAACTGGAGTTTCAGGTGATTATGCGCTTTCATGTGGGTGCTGGAAACCAACTCTGAATCCTCTGCAAGAGCAGCAAGTACCTGAAGCCTCACACAAGGCTTAGTCTAAAAGCTGACACTACACATTAAAGTTAGAGGGACAGGGGCTGGTGGTGCAGCTCAGTTTCCAGAGCATTTGCTTCGCATGTGTGAATCCCTGGTTTCCACTATAGAGCCCAAACCCAAGCCAAACAGACAGACAGTGAAACAAAACAGAAAAAGAGAAACTACTTGAAGAACTACTAGGAAGAACAAGCCAGTTCAGTGAGGATGGAGAACAGTTTATTCTCCTGAAGACAAGTGACAGACTTAGTTTCAAGTGACATTGTGACATTCTATAATGCATTATAAGACTTCATGGTGCTTTTACTTTTACAATGACTTTACAAAAGGAATTTAAAAGCATTGGGCTGGAGAGATGACTCAGCGGTTAAGAGCCCTGGCTGCTGTTCCAGAGGACCAGGGTTCAATTCCCAGCATCCACATGACTGCTCACAACTGTCTCTAACTCCAGTTCGAGGGGATCTGATACTTCCACACAGACATCCACACAGGTCAAACATCAATGCACATAAAATGCAAATAAATATTTAAAAAAAAATATTACCTTGTCCCTTTGTTCCCTAGAAAAAGGGACAAGTTGGGGGCTGGAGAGATGGCTCAGAGGTTAAGAGCATTGCCTGCTCTTCCAAAGGTCCTGAGTTCAATTCCCAGCAACCACATGGTGGTTCACAACCATCTGTAATGAGGTCTGGTGCCCTCTTCTGGTCTGCAGGCACACATAGACAGAACATTGTATACATAATAAATAAATAAATATTTTTAAAAAAAAGGGACAAGTGGATTAGGGATAGATGGAGAAAAGAAATTGCAGTTGCTTTTCATGTCCTCTTTCCGTTCTAGACCTGGGCACATAATGCCTTGTAACAGGAGCTGGAAAGGTGGCTGCTCTTCCAGAGGATCTCAGTTCAATTCCCCCAACCCTCATGGCCACTCACTACCAACTGTAGCTTCAATTTGAGAGCGTCGATGCCCTCTTCTAGCTTCAGCGGACACTGTATGCCTGTAGTGCATACACATACCGGCAGGCAAAACATCCATAGGAATAAAATAATAATAGAATAAAACTTTTAAATGATGCACAATGGCATTACCTCTTATGCATAAAATTAAAGCAAGAGATTATAAGACTGTCACTGGAGGGGAATCTCTTAGGGAAAGGGGCAAGATTGTCCTTCCTGAAGATTAAGGATGGTATCATTAACACCTAGGTCATTGTTTCTACAGGTTGCCAAGGCTGCTGTTGCTTTATCCCAGTAAGGCTTCAGGGAAGGGCTGGTCCAGGGAGCAAGGAGAAAGCAAACAAAGGGATCCTCCAAGCACTAGCCCCCAGCATAGAAAAGGAAAGGACCCCTGGGCTTAGCAGAAAGGACACAGGGGGCTGCAATTGACATGAACTGGTGTGCTCTGGTCTCACTCAGTAGCTATTGTTGGTTCCCATTCAACTTGTGTGACAGTGTAGAAGGCACTCCTCAGGATACGTGTATAAACTCTTCAGATCTACGGCCCAAGAGGGTGAACTGCAGACTGGTGCTTCCAAGTCAACCCAGCCTTGCTCTCCACACTCCCATGAATAATGACAACCTACCCTTGAGGGATACCAGACATGCTCACCCGATACAAGAGCCCACCTACAGCCCACCTGCTTGCAAACTCTCAGTTTCTGTAACCTGCATATTTGGGTTTTATTGTGTAAAGTATAGTGTGTGAAGTGAGAGTTAATATTACTGGTGAAGGTGTAGCTTTCAAGGAAAATCACGATTACTTGGCATGTTGCATTCGAAAAGAACTGACCTTGCTGGTGAATGTATTGGTTATTCAATAAATTGTGACATTATGGTGACTCAAACATGTCCGTCTATGTTTCTGATGCAAAATGTGCTTCAAGGCTTATCTAGAAAATGATAAGGTATGAGCATCTCTGAACTTTATGCACTATAAACCAACTCGTTGGCAAATTTGAACTTTTTATTTTTTTAATTATTTTTAAAATCAGACATGACACCAAGTCGGCACATTTCCTGCCGCAGAGGAAGCAGACATAAAAGTATTTAAAAGATCCCTTTCAGGTACCTGGTCCTACTTGGCCCAGTAAACCAAGAAATTCTAGGAAGCCAGAGGAAGTTTGGGTCCTAGCCATCTTCCGGAACCACTGCAGCGCCCAGAGGGCGCCCTCACCTCGAGCCAGGACCGCAGGTGGGAGAAGCGGGACCAGGGGCGTGGTCTCAAGGGTGGGCTCGGGGGCGTGGTCTCGAGGGCGGGTCCGAGGGCGTGGCGCCGGCCTCGAGGTTCGGAGCACCGCGGGCTGAGCGCGCCAGGATCCGCTTTGCGAGCCGATTCAGCCGAGCTTCGTTGGCCCAGCAGGCACAGGCTCCAGGTAACCTAGCCCCGGCCAGTGGCCGAGTAACCGGGCAGATCTGGACCAAGCGGGAGTTACCCGGGCTGGACGGCTCTGCCGGGGGAGTGAGTGGAGCTGATACCGGGAGAGAGGGCGCTCGGTCGGTCCGGGTGTCCCGGGCTGGGATGGAGCAGGCGTCCTCTTCCCACCCTCCTTTCGGTCCGTTGGTGGGAAGCCCTTACACTGTGGCATCTGGAGGTCACTTTCTGACTTTTTACCCGGACCCGTGTAATGAGTGGGGGCTTAGAAATAGGGGATGGCTGCAGGCGTGGAAGGTAAGAAGCGAATAGTTAAAACAGCGGTGTCTTAGGCGCCAGGGACTTAAACTTCTTAAAACCGCAGCCCAGCGAAGAGGCGTTGTGACCTCTGTTAGAGCTCCGACCGAGAAGCCGGAGATGGGGCAGAGAATGCCTGCCGGCTCGTCTAGGGTTCTAGCAGTCTCTGCTCTTCTTTTTGAGTTGTTCTTCGGGCTGCGGGTTAGGAAAATAGGTAATTCTTAGATACGTTAGTTCCGTAGTTTCTTTGTTTTTATTTTTTTTGGGGGGGGGTTATTATGTGTTCGTTTTCTTTTTCTTTTCTTTTCTTTCTTTCTTTCTTGGAGGATTATGTGTTCTTTCTTTTCCTTCCTTCTTTTCTTACTTCTTTCCTTTTTTGATGGCTTCGAACTCAAAGAGATTTGCCTGCCTCTGCCTACCAAGGTTAAAGACCAGCGCTTAAAAAGCTCACCTCTGCTCACAGCTTTCCCCAGTCTCAGATCTTTCAATGCTGAATAAAAAGAGCCCCCCACCCCCACCCCGCTCGCGCCCTGCCACGTGCCCATTAAGTTTCTTCCTAAGTTCCACTGTAAAGGAGTCGCCTGTAGATCAGAGCTTGGTTCTGCAAAAACTGTCTCAGATTGATGAGCATTCTTTACCCTGCCTTTTCACCCCAGAAGAGAGCTGTTTTGTTACTAATGGAACCAGAGGCAAATTAGGAGATACAGTGTTCCAACCGAGCACTGGTGCATTGACTTGAGAAGGCAGGTGGGTGGGGCTGTGACCTGAATTTGGTGAGTAGTTGTGGGGGAGCAATATGGTTTCTTCCTCTGGCCTGCTGCCCCCATTTAGAGCTGTCCTGAAAGGCAGGTTTGTCTTCTAGAAGGGAAGAGGAGGAGTAAATGGTTTTTAAAGATCAGCGTAAATTACCTGTTAGTAGCTTAGGTGGTCACAGACAGCCCCACCCCCACCCCGCCGGAGGACTGGGAGCAGGTTTCAGTTCTGGAAGGGTGGGAAACTACAGGTATTTCTGCTTCTCCCTCCCACCCACCCCCCTTCCTTTATTTTTCAGGCTTTAAAGATGGTATTTTGGGAAAACCTTGCTTTCTTAGAAACGGCCCAATTAGGAAATTAGGTGTGGAAACAGTGCTGTTGGAAACTGTCTTTTCTGAAGGCAAGATGCTCTTTTCTGTTTGTTTTTTTGTTTGGACAGGGTCTTACTGTGTATAGCCCAGGCTGGCCTCAAAGTCTGGAGACCAGCCTGGTCTACAGAGCTAGTTCCAGGACAGGCTCCAAAACCACAGAGAAACCTTGTCTCGAAAAAACCAAAAAAAAAAAAAAAAAAAGTCTGGATCGACCTCCAGAGTGCTGGGAGCTCTGCTCAAATGCTGTTGGCAATGAAGTTTGTAGTATTTGAGCTGCGCTGAGTAATGTTGTGGTTTATGGGAACAGCTAAGGGTCTCTGCCATTGTTTTTAATATTCATATTTATTAATGAGGATGTCAGAGACCCAACTCTGTCGGGAAGGATGCTCCCAGGTGACAACTGTTGCCAATAAGGTGTATGTTCTTGTGCAGACTGTATGTTCTAGCTTTGACACCAGAGGTGCGGCTTGATGCTGTCAGGTTTCCTTCAGAGACAAATGTTCTATGTGTTTATAGCCCTGTTGACATTTTTTGGCCAGAGAGATTTCATTTTCTGATAGGTTCTGTGCAAGCCACAGCTGACTGTGGAGCAGAAAATGACCTTGAACTTCTAATCCTGCCCAGGAGCTAGAATTACAGGCCAGCTCCACCAAGCACCCTGTGCAGTATTGGGGACCAAACCCAGCTTTATTCCTGGCAGGCAAGTACTCTTGCCATCTGAGCCTAGCCCATGGCCAGATGGCTTCTGTGGTAGGGGAATCCTTGCTTTTTTTTTTTTTCTTTGTTTATTGGGTTTTTTTTTTATTATTACTTAAAAAAATACCAATCCAAATTTCCCTTCTCTCCCCTTCCCCCACTTCCCTCCCTCTCCCTCCACACACCCTCCCACCCCACTCCCGGCAATCCTAAGAAAGAGTCATTCACCCCGCCCTGTGAAAAGTCCAAGGCCCTACTACTCAGTAGGGCATCCTTATGTATTTTATAGGACTCTGATGAGTATTCCTGTACCCACTGGGTGGCAGAAGCCCCTCCCATGATCCAGTGACAATAATGTCAGAGGGCTTCAGACGTTGCCAAGGATTTCCAGGGGAGGGAGGGAGCAAAGTCCCCCAACTGAGAATGAAAGTAGGCCTATATATGAAATGTTCTAGCTGTCAATGAAATATTGGTTAAGTATTTCCTTTCAAGAGAAGCTATCAGTAAATTAAAATGCCTTGAATTTTAAGACATTTTTATTACAAAGACCAGAGTTATCATTCTATGTGAACGGCTTGTGTGCCTTGCCGAATTTTATTGCCACAGAAATTTCAGGTATTAATACCATTGTAAAACTTGGAATTAGAAATATAAAACTAGAGAGGAATACTGGGGGCTATAGAGTTGGTGGCTCAGGAGTAAGAGCACTGGCACCTCTTACAGAGAACCAGAATTTACTTTCCGGAACCCATGCTGGACCACTCACAATTGACTGTAATGCCAGCTCCAGGGGTTGGCACGCTCTTTAGGTTTCCTTGGTTATCTGCATGCACAAGCACAAACACATTAGAAAATAAATAAATCTTGTCTGGGCTGAGGTGGCGCACGCCTTTAATCCCAGCACTCGGAGGCAGAGGCAGGTGAATCTCTGAGTTCGAGGTCAGTGTGGTCTAGAAGAGTGAGTTCCAGGACAGGCTCCAAAGCTACAGAGAAACTTTGTCTCAAAAAAAAATAAAATAAAATAAAAAAGAGCCGGGTGTGTGGTGGTGCTCCTTTAATTCCAGCACTCGGGAGGCAGAGGCAGGCAGCAGATCTCTGAGTTCGAGGCCAGCCTGGTCTACAAGAGCTAGTTCCAAGACAGGTTCCAAAGCTACTGAGAAACCCTGTCTCAAACCAAAAAAAAAAAAAAAAAAAAAAAAAAACCCAAAGAAAAGAAATAAATCTTTAAAAAAGGAATATTAAATTAATTTTGATTTTTTTTTCTTTTAGTATACTCGATGTTTCTTTCAGCTTTTTTAAGTTAATGAAGCATGAACTGACCTTGCATATTGGTTAGGAAACTTTGACCTCCTGTAGTGTCAGTCCCAATTCTCCGTGCCTGCCTTGAACCCTAGTACTCAAGAGCTGGAATAGAAGGATTAATGGTTCAAGGCTACCCTGGTCTACATAGAGCCCCTCCCTCAACAAGCACACAATACCCACAGCAAGACCCAAGCAAAATTTCTAATGTTGAGACTCAATGCAAATAAAGCCAGGGAGATGGCCCAGCAGGTAGAGATGCCTGCTGCCAAGCCTACCTGCCCGAGTTCAATCCTGAGGCCCCATATGGTAGAAAAGATTCCAGTCTTTAGCTAACAGCATTCTGTGCACTTCTGCAGTCTACGAAACCAAAAACTCATGAAAAAGAGCGCCACGAAACACAGGCAGTGACAGAAGGAGGAAGAGATGTGACCCTTTATCGGGCCTAAGTTCAGAGAGGCGAAAGCACACCCAGCTGCGCAAAAGTGCATTTTTAGCCATGAGTTTGTTGTAATTGGGCCCTTCAGAAATCAAAGTAATTTATAAAGCCTAGGACCAGCTGCATAGGTTGAGATTTTGTTCGTTTATTGGTTTCAAACGTAAGAGTTTTAGGCTAGTAGGAGCAGAGTATGAAGCCAACATGCCAGGGGCCCATGGGATTGGATGTGTAGGCTGTGCACCTGGGAACCTGGCTCCATAGAACTCTCCGTCCATAGCTAAGAGGAAGAGAGTGACTCCACCCAGGTGAAATGCTGCCACCACCAAACACTGGAGTTTTCTTTTTTTCTTTTTTTCTCTTTGTGCCAAGTGGGTTCAAACCCAGGGCCCTGCTCCAACTAAGCCAGCATTCTTCTGCCCAGACTTTGTCCCCAACCCACGTGGAGTTTCTCCATCACTGATCCATAACTTTTACTTCCAATAAAGAAATTTTATCCGGGCAGTGATGGCTCATGTCTTTCATTTTAGCAGAGTTCAAGGCCTGCTTTGAGTTCCAGGACAGTCAGGGATACACAGAGAAGCTCAAATAAAACCCAAAACGAACAAACAAAGAAAAAAAGAAAACAAAATTCCCAAGATACCCTCCGGTGACGAGCTTTTCTATCGTTAAGCAGTAGCCCTCATTCCTTGGGGTCCTGGGGACCTGTGCTGCTTGCTCACTCGGGCCTTCACCAAACAGCTGTTCACTGAGCCAGCCAGGCGCTGCTGGCCCTGGGGCTACAGCTGTCACCCGAGATGGAATGAATGTCTCTGCTTTTTGTCTCTGCATTTATGCACCCTTTGGTCTGGTGCCTAGAGAATGAGACAGCCAAGTTTTGCTTTGGTGGAAGCCTGGAAGGTTTCCTTCAATGTAAAATGTGTTCAATAGTTCACATACCCAAAAGGTGACTGAGAAGCAACTGGGTAAGTTAGGAGATAGAATTGTAGGGAAAAAAAGTATTGAGCTCAAGAGGAAGAGTGGCCTTGGGGCCATTTATATTTTACGGTAGATACCCACTCAAGGGTTTGATATGAGCAATGAGCGCTTTTTTAGTTTTTAAATGATTGTACTGTAACTGTGCAAATTCCCCAGACCATTCTTTGCACAGTAGAAGACTGCTTTTTACCCCCCATGGAGAGCAGCACTGAAGGCTTTGGTTCCTCAGCCAGTCACGTGGTACAGCCTGTGCAGTCTTCTACCCTACCCAGGGTAGGAGAGTGGCTCTTAGCAAACAGTGCCACCCCACACCCCTACAGTGGCCCAGGGATGGTGTGGTGAATTAAATTTGATAGCTGAGATTTAGTTTGTAGTTCAAATCTGGATAGTGGTGGTTAACTAATCCCGTTGACGGGGAGGTAGCAAGGATGGTCCAGAAGTTTCTGGCATGAACGACTGAGTGGGATAGGGATGGGGAAAGCATTTATGGTGTTGGAGAGCACTGGGGTGGGGAGCACAGTGAGGTTGGTACCAGGTGGGGGGAAGGGAGCTAATTCCCTTTGGGAAACGCTTTGCTTGTGGGAGAGACAACCAAAGGAGCTGAGGAGATGGGGACTAGAAGGATCTGGGATGGAAATGCCTGTGACCCCTGGCATGGAAACAGTCCCTGCGCAGGAAAGCCTGGAAAGAAAGGCTGGAGCGAAGAGAGAACCAGTCTGTCCCTGCAGCTCTTGATCATTGTTTGAGAAGGGAGGCCTCTTGATCATTGTTTGAGAAGGTAGGCCTCTTGATCGTTGTTTGAGAAGGGAGGCCGGCGAAGGCTACTGTTCTTAAGAAGCCCCGCACACAGATGGGGTAGGAGGAAACCTGGGGTCTGTGGTTTCTGGTTGCTTTTTGTTTGTTTGGTCGGAATGGAGCTGGGAGACACTGCATTTGTTTACATCCACCTGGAGCCATCAGGTAGATAAGAGGCTAATAAAGTAGGGAAATAGAGGGTGGGCCCAAATTCCAGATGATAAGGACTGCAGGGCAGAGTCAGCCTGTCAGAAGGAGGGAGAGGAGGCGTGAAGACACTTAATATTTGGGATTCACTTTTATTTCACTTTTCTGGAAAGGAAGGAACAAGACCATTAGCTGAGGTTATTTGTTTCTGAACTGGTGGGTTTTTTTTTTTAATATGTTTAATTTTGCTGTGCTAGAGATTGGACCTCTGAAAGACAAGCACACTCTCTAGTGCCAAGGTTCATGACTGAGCTTCATGAAAACTATTGAGTTCCTTTTTCCTGGGATGTGAACAGAAAGTCTATTCAGCAGATGGGGCAATGGTGGACTAAAGTGTTCTGCCTAAGTCTGTCTTGGTGAGTCATTGGGAATATGAGTAAGGGGGGTCGTATAAGAAATGTGGGTGAACTGGAGAGTGGCCTCACTCCTTTCTGGACCTTGGGTGTAGCCTCACCCCAGGGAAACTTCTAGATGACTGATAGGCTTTTGTTTACAGTGTAAACATCTTAGCCTCCCACATGATCCTGCTGACCTGGGGTTTTACTCTGTCATCCAATGCTTAGGAACCATTCTATAGCCTCACTTATATTCCTCAGCAACCACTTGGCTACTTCCAAACCAGCCAACGTCTTGTTTACCGCTGTAAAGACGAGAAAGCACCACCCTCCCTTAAGAAGCCTACACCCAACCTGGATGTACTGTACTGGTCCCCCAAGTGTTCCTCTTTCGATTAACTCCTGTGCATAAGTTCTTAATCAAAATCCCCTTTAGTAAACTCACTGACTTCTTTTTTGACTCCCTATGAGTAGAGATCTCTGACTGAGAGCTGTGGTGGCCTTTAGAGCTGAGTCTGCTTCCTGCCATTCCCTTCGTGCCCGGGTGACGACTGTCAGCAACACGTGACCTTGGGCGGGTCTTAGCCTTACCAATTCTGCCAAGGTTGCCAAAGGATGACCTTGTGTGTCATTCCTCAGAAGCGTTACCCTTAAATTTTTGAGACGGGGTTTGTTTATTGACCGAAATAAGGCTAGGTTAGATTTGACTCAGCTAGCTGTCCAGGGAGTCCTGGAGTCCCGCCTGTGTCTCTTTTCAGTACTGAGATTACAAATGTGTGCCACTGTGGTTAGTATCCTCCTCCTCCTCTTGTTCTTTTTCTTACCATGGGTCTTCATGCTTCCTGAGCAAGAACTTTACTGATCAAAGTATTTCACCAGTTTGATGCCTCAAATTTATAATCTCAGCAGTGGAGACGGAGGTGGGGAGGAATTAGGGGGCCCTAGAAGCTTGCTGGACAGAATCTGTGTACTTGAGGTTCAGTGAGATACTCTGCCTCAGAAGATAAGCTGGGGAATGACTGGAAGACGTCTGATGTTGGCCTCTGGTCTCCATGTGCATATGCAGGTACATGTCTGTGCACCTGCCCACACATGTGAACATTCACATGTCTAATACTCAGATTGTGAAGATGGATACAGTGTCTGGCTTCTCCCGGAATATGAATATAGACTATGTGTATGTATATATGTTGCATTTATATATCACATGTATCTCGTTGTACTCATAACTACAATTATTTGTTAATTAGAGTGTATTTACAGGGTGGGGCGATATAGTTCAATGTATTGCTTGCCCAGTATGTGGAAGACTCTGGGTTTGATTCCTAGCTCTGCCCAGAAGTAAAATAAAATTTCCCATTTAAACATGCGGCAGTGCTATAATGACTTAAACATCTGGCGGTGTGGTTTCTTATTCTATCAGACGACACTTTTGTCTCGTGGTCACGTGCTGTTGTTGAGAGCTCTGGCTCCCTGGGCAGCTGTGTGAGAAAAGGTGAAGGCGAACACTGAGAAGCGAGTCTCAGGCCAGTGCTGTATCATCGTATAGTGTAAGCCTTCTGTGAACGGTCAGCTGCAGGATTCAGCTGGAGTCAGGTGGCCAAGAATTTTCTGGAATCAGCCACTGGACATAGGAATGCGCCTTAGGCCCTGCCTTGGGCTTGCCAGGTTTGTTTGCTTGTTGTGTTGCTGGGAGGTAAAGGTCAAACTGAGGGTGAGTAAGACTAATCTTTCAACAGAGTTAGAGCCTAGGCTTCAATTTTTTTATGCTAAGTAAGACAATTCACGGAGCGGGTGTGGTGCTGACTCCTTTCTCTGATTAATAGAGCCGTTGACACGGCTCAGGAAGCCTCCCTGTAGCTACTGTGTGGTCTTTTCTGAAACCCATATGAGGTTCTTAGTTCCCTACATACCACAGGTTCTAGATGAAAGCCTACACTTGTTTGTCTTACAGTCTGTGCGTGTGTGAATGTGTGTGTGCATATATGTGTGTATGTGTGTGTGTGCATGTGTGTGCGTGAGTGCATGTGTGTGTGTGTGTGTGTATACTTTTATGCAGCACTGGGTATCAAACCCGGGACCTCATTGTTGTTCTTTTTTAAAAATGCTGCAAGATCCCCGCGGCAGTAGGCAGCAGAAATGCTGTAAGTCCCAAATGGTGGCGGCAGGCCATGTGGTGGCAGGCAGGGGGCTCTGGGAGCAGCCAGTCCCAGGCAGAAATGGCTGCCGGTCCCAGAGCGGCGGCCTGAGCGGTGGCGGCGGGCCATGTGGCGGCAGACAGCAGGCCCTGGGAGCAGCCAGTCCCAGGCAGAGACAGCTGCTGGTCCCAGAGCAGTGGTGGCGGGCCATGTGGCAGCAGGCAGTGGGCCCCAGGCAGAGACGGGTGCTGGTCCCCGAGCAATGGCTGGTTCCAGGCAGGGAGACACATGGCGGGCGGGCAGAAGACAGAAACATGGATAGACAGGACATGCAGGGTGAGGTTGAATGTTTATTCAGGGGGTTATGGAGGAGGAAGGGTGAAGGGGGGACAGAGAGAGCGGGGGAGAGAGAGAGAGAGAGAGAGAGAGAAAAGAGGAGAAAGAGACAGAGAAGGGGGGGAAGCAAAGAAGTGGGGAGAGAGGCAGAAGCAAAGCTGCCTCTCTAAGAGGAAGATGGAAAAGAGAGCAAGCTCAGGCCGGAAGCTGAAGATCAGCCTGCCTCAGCAGATGGGGAGGGGAATGGGTGTGGCTTGTCTCTTAAAGGGACCAAAACCATAACATTCCCAGGTCTTCCTTTTCTTTTTTTTTTTTTTTCTTTTTTTTTTTTTTTTTTTTTTTTTTTTTGGTTTTTCGAGACAGGGTTTCCCTGTGGTTTTGGAGCCTGTCCTGGAACTAGCTCTTAGGTCTTCCTTATAATAAAAAGCACGCACGTCAAGGAAGCAGAAAAGGAAGGGCCCAAGATGGCAGCAGGCAGGTCAGAGGTAATGGGAGTGGGTGTGGCTTGTCCCTTAAAGCGACGGGAAAGCACAACACTCATGATGAAATATATTTGAAGTAAATTACATAGAATGGAACAACAAACTTCTAGACTCCCTAAAAATACAAACTATGGCCAAAAATGTAGGATTAAAACAAAAACAAAAATAAAAATCATTGCTGGATAGTGTTATGGTAAAAATAAAACTGTATCGTTCCCCGGGTGGCAGCAAGTCCCAGGCAGAAAGCTACATGATGGGTAAGTGACATGGATAGGCACGCCATGGAGAGAGAGAGAGACAGAGACAGAGAGAGAGAGAAACAGAGAGGTGGGAAGAAGGGAGAGAGGCAGAAGCTGCCTCTTTGGGAGAGACGGAAAGGGAAAAGACTCAGGCTGGAAGCTGAAGATCAGCTACCCTGGCGGGAGAGTGGGCAAGGCTTGGCTCTTAAAGGGACAGGACAAACCATTACAGATGTAGTGGCTCAGGCCTTTAATCCCAGCATTTCAGAGGCAGAGGCAGGCATGTGTCTATCATTTTGAGGACAGCCTGGTCTAGAGTGTGTTCCAGGGCTACACAGAAAAACCCTGACTCAGAAATAAATAGGTAGACAGATAGATAGGTAAATAGATAAATAACTCCCCACCAAAACAAATAAACAGCAGCAAAAACCACAAATCTGTAGAGTTCACTCAATGGTTAAGAACACTTGTTCTTGACACACTCAATGAGTTTCTGTGTCACCAAGAGACCTTGTCCCAGGCAGTAAGACCAAGAGTGATAGAAGACCCTCCCCACCATGCCCTCCTCTTGTCTCTGCTTGTTGGGAGTTTGAGCCTAGCCTGCTTTACATAGCTACACCTAGTCTCAAAACTAAACAAACAAAAAGATTAGACAAGGTGTGTTAAAAACAGTATAAGCATGTTATAAATTAGTTCATGTTACAAATATTTTTATGTGTATCTGTGTTTTGCCTGCATACATGTCTATGCAGCATGTGCGTTCTTGGTGCCCAACGGGACCAGAAGAAGGCACTGGATCTCCTAGGACAAGAATTACAAATGGTTGTGAGCCACCATGTGGGTGCTAGGAATCGATCTTGGGTTCCCTGGAAGAGCAGCCAGTGCTTTACATTTATTTAGCAAGGCTTCTTTCCAGCCCCACTTACTCCCTTTTGCTTCTTGGAGGTGGCGGTGGGGGGTGGGGAGAGTGGTTGTGTTCCAGCCAGGGTCTTATAGACCAGCCATGCCTTGAATTTGCAATGATCCTAAGAGTGCTGGGGTTGTATGTGTGTGTGCACCAGCCACACTTGGTTTAGTTCACTTGTTCTTAAAAACTCCAAGATTTGACGTATGATCATTTTCCAAACTAAATCATCTCAAATTATTATTTCTTTTAGTAAAAGAAACTAATGTTACACAATGTATATTGTGACCTCCTATCTCATTGATAATGTGCAATTTTATGTTTTTATGAATCAGTGAAAGAAATAGGATGACATGTTCTGAAGGAAGACCCCGCAGTTCAGAGACTGGAAGGGTTTTCACGCTTGCTTCCCAAGGTTCCAGCTGGGTCTGGTTTGCTCTGGCTGGCTCGAGAGATCCTCGTTATCAAATTCACTTGCTTCTCCTTGCTGAGCACCCTCAAGAGAAAGTTTTCAAGCTGTAGCTGATAGTGAGGAATACAGAAGGAAGTCTTGGTGCTGTATCACGCTGCAGTTGCAACATCGACAAGAGAAGTCAAAGTATCTGCATATGTTGTACATAGTTCAAAGGCATTTTAGAAGTTGAAGATGGCATGGTACTCTGTAACCATGGTGGTCCATTTGGAGGGCATTCGTGGTGTACAGAGATTTCTAAATACTGGTGGAGCTACTCCTGGGAATCCCAAAGAAATCCTCTAAAAGAAAACAAAGCTAGGAATATACTAAGATTCACAGCACATGTTCATAACAACACATTTTGAAAATACCATTAATATTAGTCCCCAAGAGACAAATCGTAGTGCAAACAATAAGGATTCTTGACATCCAGGAAATGAAAAAGACAGATGATAGCAGCCACTGTCATTTAGCCTGAGCAAATAAGAAGGTCTGTAATGTCACAGATGTGTATGAAGAACAGTGGAGAAGAGTGAACCCAGGACTGGGGTGGCTCAGGGCACTAGCCTGTCACGTGTCAGTCGGATACCCTGTAGCCCTCCGAAAGGAGTGAACCAGCAGATAGGAAATGATACCACTGTGAATTTGTTTTTGAGAAATTATCATAATGCTTTGTGATTTGGGCTAGAACTTATATTGGAGCATTGATACCTTTTCAAAAATGTAAAATTTCTTCTTGGAGAACTTCACACGTATGCAACATATTTTGACCATATCCATTCCCGCTTCCCACCTGCTGTACTTCCTGGATTTCCTTCCATGCCTCTTCCCCAATTTCACTGGCCTCTCCCCTGCTTCTTCTTAAAAATATAACTCACTGAATCCAAAATTCCTGCTACCCAGGTGCTCACGGTCACAGGGCCCCTGGAGCACAGCACCTACTAGACTGTCCTAGGCGCCATGATGGCCGGTAGCTCCTTGACGGGTGGGGATTCATGACTTCCTCCCCCGTCCACGCTGGGTGGTGATGTGCTTGATAGATGCCTTTGAAATCTCAGTTTCTAACTGTCTGTTATTGTTTGTTTTTTGAGCCGGTCTCTCTGTAGTCCTGGCTATCCTGGAATTTGCTATGTTACCAGACTGGTCTTGAACTCACAGAGATCCTCCTGCCTTTGCTTCCTGAGTGCTGGGATCAAAGGTGTACACTGCCGCTTTGCCAGTTTGTAATTAAAAAAAAAAAAATGTTGAAATTAAAATTCAAGCATAAAAATTATACACCCCACTTCCTTTAAAAGGGAAAAAAACCCCAGTAATTTTGGCTGTATGCTTCCCACCTTCTCCTCATTGTATCCATTTGATAAATTTACTTGCAAAAAAATTTTAATGGTCATACTGGAATACAAAATCACTAAATATAACTTCTCAGAAACCTTTTTTGATGTCACTACGTTGAGATATGCTTGGCTTTGGAGATGATTTTAAACTTAACAACTGTATCTAAAGCTAGCTCAAATCAAGTGGACGTGGTGGGTGACTTTCCGGGTGGATTTTGAAGCGTGTGGTCACGCAGTGGAGTCCAGGTCATGGAGAGCTCCCTGAGGCCTTCAGGCTCACGGACGTCATAGGAGGGTTTGTGATATTCAACCTGTAAGAAGACTGGGGGGATGGGAGGGTGGTCAAGGCCCAGGGGACAGACTGTCTGCTGTGTGGTTCTTGGCTATAAATAAAGCCTGTGTTCTGGACTCTCTGTCCCTAGGGTGTCCGCCCTTCCTCATCACTGACTGCTCTGGACCAGAGATGACCTTACTAAAGCAGTTGAGGCCTTAGTTTCCTTTTACAATACCTATTCCATGAGAACAAAAGTAGCTACTTGGAGGGTGGTGATGGGAGTTAAATGAAGACCTCTAGGTCCCGCATCGGCTGCGCGCGGGTCCCGAGCGGCCGCGGCCAGCGCAGGCTTGGCGCCCAGTTCCCGTCTGCGTGTGGGGCTCCCGCGGCAGAGCCTGGCAGCTCCGCGTAGCACCATGTCCAAGCCACCTCCCAAACCGGTCAAACCAGGGCAAGTTAAAGTCTTCAGAGCACTGTATACGTTTGAACCCAGGACTCCAGATGAACTGTACTTTGAAGAAGGTGATATTATCTACATCACTGACATGAGTGATACCAGCTGGTGGAAAGGGACATGCAAAGGCAGAACAGGACTGATCCCAAGCAACTATGTGGCTGAGCAGGCAGAATCCATTGACAATCCATTGCACGAGGCTGCAAAAAGAGGCAACGTGAGCTGGTTGAGGGAGTGCTTGGACAACCGAGTGGGTGTGAACGGCCTGGACAAAGCTGGAAGCACAGCCCTGTACTGGGCCTGCCACGGGGGCCACAAAGACATAGTGGAGGTTCTGTTTACTCAGCCGAATGTGGAGCTGAACCAGCAGAACAAGCTGGGAGACACAGCTCTGCACGCGGCTGCCTGGAAGGGTTATGCAGACATTGTCCAGTTGCTACTGGCAAAAGGTGCAAGGACAGACTTGAGAAACAATGAGAAGAAGCTGGCCTTGGACATGGCCACCAATGCTGCCTGTGCCTCACTCCTGAAAAAGAAGCAGGGAACAGATGGGGTACGAACGTCAAGCAACGCCGAGGACTACCTCGACGACGAAGACTCAGACTGATTCCTCCTGGAGCTGCTTTGATGCCTAAACTTCTTTTGCTTTTGCCATTCCAAAACCTTGGTTGTTTTGCCGGAAGAGTATTGCTAACCATTCTTTTAAAGCCTGTCTGAACGTGGCACTGTTGGCCCTGCCCGTCTGTGATGGGACAGCGTGGTGTGGGCGATTCTCACCTGCGGCCGGCCAATAAGCAATGCTGTATAAAATGCATATATGTTCATCAGTATAGAACAAGAAAAGATTATTTCTATTTATCAAGCTAAAGGAATTTAATAATTTTTTTCTTTAAAAAAAAATCAGGATTTTTTTTTAAAGTTCTTTACCTCAAGGAACAAGATGTTTTGAGTGGGTTTTTCAAGGGGGAAATGCTTAGTAAAACAATAAACCAAACTCTCAATAGAATATTGTCAGCTCTTCTGACAAAAATAAATGTTTAAAGAGACTTTATTATTTGTTTTTGTGCTATCACTCATCGCTGTTGAATAAAGCTTTTGTACTCAGGTAAAAAAAAAAAAAAAAAAAAATGAAGACCTCTATTAATGTAACCTTAAAGGTGGTACTTCCCACCTTTAATCCCAGCACTCCAGAGGAGAGGCTCTCTGAGTTCAAGGCCAGCCTAGTCTACAGAGGAGTTCTGGGGGCTACACAGAGAAACCCTGTCTCACAGGGGAGAAGGGGTGACGACAGACAAACCCATAGTCCTAGACACAGCTGCATCAGGTCTCAGGTGCACACCCAATCAGAGAAAGCTTTTCCATGGGAGAAGTGGGTGATTCTATTTAAACTTCCACCACCCTCCCCATTTCTGACACATTGCCCAGTAGGCCTGAGACATACACCATCCGCCTTCCCAGCCCTGGCCATTGTGAATCTGCCAGGACCAGCTAGCACCCAGGAACTGGGCACCTCTCACCAAATCCAGCTCTTTCTAACCAAAGTTCAGAGCCACTGGGATAAGCCCCAAACAGGATGAGAACTCTATCCAACAGGGAGCCTGTGGTTTGGGGTTTCTTTATAAATGCTCTTTCTGTAGAAGCCAACAGTGGGCGCTTTGAATTCATACCCTGCTCCCTGACCCACTGTAACTTGGACCGTCTGAGTACCAAACTCCTTCCTTGTCTGAAGGTGGATTCATTTAACAGAAAAGCATCTAAGAAGCTGTCCTACATTTTTGGGAAGGGGTGGGTATGTTTGAATGTTGGGGTTTTTTTTTTTGTTGGGTTTTTTTTTCAGTCTTTACTAACTGAGTAAGCTTGAACTAGGTACAGAGTACAGGATGAGTATCTGGAGATGGGAAAGGAGTCCAAGGCTGGACACTGGCCTGCAGGAGCTCCCCAGAGCACACAGTGTAGATTAGCCAACACCATGACACTGAAGTCCCCAGTTGTCTGAGCAGCACTTCGGGTTACTGGTTCCCCAGTCAACACTGAGATAGGTATTTGGAGGGTCTGTGGGTTGGTCTCATGTTAAGCATGCCTCGCTCAGCCCCATGACCTCCATTTTTCGATGAAGAAATCCAGTATTCAGAGGGGTTAAGGGACTTCTACTGTCTGTTAAGTGGCATCATAGCCGGGTGGTGGTGGTGGCACGCCTTTAATCCCAGAGCTCAAGAGGCAGAGACAGACAGATCTCCGAGAGTTCGAAGCCAGCCTACAGAAGCAAGTTCGAGGAAGGCTCCAAAGCTACAGAGAAACACTGTCTCAAAACTACCCCCAAAAAAAAGAAAAAAAAGGGGGGGAGGTGGCATCGTTAATTTATATCCGTTTCTGTTTGTCTTCCCCTCTTTTGGCCCAGTGACTTCTAATAGTGAAGGATGAGCTTCAAAGATGCAGCGTTCACGTGATTCATGGGAGAGACCATGTGGAGGATGTTCTGGGGTTTTGAACATGCTAGGGGCAAGCAGGCAAAGAGCACCTGCCATTGCTAATAGACAGCCTTGGGCCTCATCATTTGGAATGAAAATATGTCAATAATCTCATCTACCAAGCCAAAGTTAGAAAACTTGGGGGCAGCCTCTGAAACGCAAACCATGTTTGGATTTCTGGGACTAGGGAAGAATTGGGGTGGTGGGAGAATTCATGGGGTCTGTTCAGAGCCTTGAGTCTGTCATGTGGCAAACAGGATGGGCTGAAGTTTCGTCTGGCTCAGTTTCCACTTCAGAGTGAAAAGCACCAGAAATCTCCGCTGACAGCTGCTACTGGCTATCTTTCTGTCTCGCTGAAAAGAACCTGCAGTGGACAAGGTGACCTGGAAGTAACTTCCCAGCCTAAACTTTTGTCTGCATCAAACTGTGCTCTTCTCAGACAACACCCTGGCGTTCAGAAAAGAGCGGTGCCTGCAAGGCTCACACAGGCTGTCACCTGGAAGTGGCCAGGGAGTTCCTTGACTTTTTTTTTTTTTTTTTTTGACCTGTGATCATAACGAGGTTGAAGGTTCCTTTTGAAAACTGTCTTCTGTGTGTATGTGAGTGGACATGATTCTGTTGGGCCTGTCAGAGATCACCCCTGAACCAGCCCTGTGGGTGTCTGAGCCCGTAGGGCTTCTCCTGTTACACTTCAGCACCTTGAGGGGTAACACTAAACCAGCTTAGCTGAGGAAGCAGAGCAGCCTGGGAGACAATGACTCTGAACTTTGTTCTTGACAAATCAGAACTTCTCTTTTTCTATGGGTGATTGGAATTGAACCCAGCGTCTTGTCCATGCTAGGCACGCACTGTATAATTGAGCTACAATGCCAGCCCATCTCTAAACTTTTACACCGTGGAAGTACATCTGTCCTTTTCGCCTTGGAGTGACCTGGCCTTCTACTTACCTGTACTCAGCTCGTATTTCCCTTCAGCGTCGGTGGAAGTCGTTTAAAAAGACACTTGAGTAACGTGCTTCGGGCTGGCTGGGTGTAGATGAGTGTGGATAGTGCTCGGCATGAGTAAGGTGGCTGCAGAGAGGTAGGCAGGCAGACAGACAGACAGGTGATAGGTAGACACACATATGCAGCTATACTGTGCTGAATTTGGCTGCTCTAGTACCTTGTGTAACTGGAATTTAAGGAATCTGCCCGTTTGTGCCTGTGTACTTCGGTTAGCATCGTGCCTTCAGGGACATCGATGTTACGGTGCGTGTCGGGATTCCATTTTCCTTCAAGGCTGGATACTATTCTACTCTGTTGACAGAACATCATTGTGTTTATCATTTCTTTTTCTAGCTTCGAATGGGATGTCTTTTGGGTACTTCAATGCAGCTGTGGGCTTCCTTGGTTTTCGAGGGAATGTATGTCTTTATGTGCGCTGGACGTCTGTGGGGACAGGTGCCCATGTGGCTTGTGGAGGTCAGAGGACAGCTTAGAGTCACCTCCTGGGGATCTGGGTATTGAACTGGGGTCATCAGGCTCGTACAGCAAGCCCTTTCACCTGCTGAGCCATCTCATTGGCCCACGTTTCTTCTTTCTCCCTCCCCCGCCTTTTTCTTTTCTTCTTCTTTCCCCTGCTATTTGGTCTGCTTCTGTTTTTCTGAGACAGGATCTTAGGTAAGCTAGGCTGGCCTTGAACTCTTGGTCCTCTTGTCTCTACCTCCCAAGTGCCGGGATTATAAAGATCTATACCACTGTGCCCAGCTTCATGTAGTCCTAATGTTGATAGAGCAAGTAAAGATGAACAATTGATCAGTACAAGATGATTTTCTATTTTATGTATATGAGTGCCCACATATATGTGTGTCACGTGGGTGCCTGGTGCCTATAGAGGCCAGAAGAGGGTGTTGAGTCCTCCCAATTGAAGTGACAGCTAGTTCTGGGCTGTCATGGGGGTTTGGGGAATTGAACTTTTTTTTTTTTTTTTTTGAGACAGGGTTTCTCTGTGGCTTTGGAGCCTGTCCTGGAACTAGCTCTATAGACCAGGCTGGTCTCAAACTCACAGAGATCCGCCTGCCTCTGCCTCCCAAGTGCTGGGATTAAAGGCGCGCGCCACCACCGCCCGGCGGGAATTGAACTTTTGTCTTCTGCAAGAGCAACAAGTGTTCCCAAGCGCTGAGCCACCTACCTCTCCAGGCCCTAATGTCAGTTTCAGTACAGACTGAACAAGATCCAACTCTTTGGCTCTAAAGTCTGAAGGGTTCTGTTGCAGTAGAACCTTTTGATATTAATACTTAAGCCGTTAGAAATCACAGCCAGGGTGCTGGAGAGAGAGCTCAGTGGTTAAGAGCACTGGCTGCTCTTCCAGAGGATCCAAGTTCACTTCCCAATGCTCATATCAATTGGCTTACAACCATCTGCTACTCCAGAATATTTAAATATTCTTTTTTTTTTTCGAGACAGGGTTTCTCTGTAGGCTTTGGAGCCTGTCCTGGAACTCCCTTGGTACACCAGGCTGGCCTCGAACTCACAGAGATCCTCCTGTCTCTGCCTCCCAAGTGCTGGGATTACAGGCGTGCGCCACCACCGCCCGGCTCTTTAAATATTCTTTACGTGAAAATAGCAATGTAAGCTCATCACATCAAAACAGAAGTCATTGTCTCTGAAACCCTTCCCTGGTTTTTGTTTGTTTGTTTGTTTGTTTGTTTGTTTTAAGAAATGAGCCAGCAGGAAGGGAAAGGTTAGGGCAGCGTGTGGCGGATGTTTTGTAAATTGCATTGTCATCCTTGTGGCTACAGCCACTCTATTGAGAAACTGTGCATCATAGAGCTTCTGGGAGGGTGCCCGGTGTCTAAGGAAGCTGGAGTGAAAGGGTGCCTGGCCTGGCGGTGCTTCTTGTTCTGAAATGCTTTAAAGACAGACGCATTCTGGTAATTGTTCCACCGGAAGCCAGAGCTTGTGTGTGGAAAGGCCGAGCATTGACACGCCATGATTTCTCTTCTGGTTTGTCTTCCTAAATTAATATTCTTTCTTTTTCATTTTACTTCTTTATGAGATGAGATCTCAGTTCATGGAACTTGGTGTGTAGCCCAGACTGGCCCCCAGAACTCACAAAGATTGCCTGCCTCTGCCTCCAGAGTATTGAGATTACAGGCGTGACGCCACTATAGCCAGCCAAATTAATCTTGGTTTCTTATTTTTGGTGTGCTCAATGTACATTTTACTCATTTAACGCCCACTCTGCCATAACGGTCAGTCACACTGTCTCCCACGGGGGTTTCCTCCATTTTGTCTCCTTAAAGAACTGTCTGGAACTTCCCTTGCTGCCCTTGAGACTGATTTCTTCCTAGACTCCTACACGGCTGTCCCTGTGCTCTCTGTTGTAACCCTGGGATTTCCGTCGCCTCTCTCTTACGTTGAGCACCCTGATCACCCAGCCTGTCTTTTTCTCAGTAGACCATCTAGCATAAACATGAGGACCAGGTGGTATGAGTTTAAGCCTAGCTCTTTGGCTTCTCTAGCTGTGTGACGTTAAGCCACGTAACCTCTTTTTGACTCAGTTTCCCCATCTTAAAAGGTGTTACTTCTGCGTGCGGTTCTGCTGAAGAGCGAATATCTGTGTGCTAACACAGGTAAATCACTGGGAGAGTTCTTGCAAACTACTAAGCATTCCAAAAGCAATGCTGCTGTTTATATTACCCTCCCAGTTAGGGATGGGCGCCCCATCGCCCCCTTTTGGGGGGGTTGGCATGCGTTTTGCAGTAATCTGCCAAGAAGATGTCTGTGTGACTTTCTGTGAAGATGCCTTTATTTTGTGTCACATGTGACCTGCTGCCTGGCAGACTTGCTGTTTGGAAATGAAGCTTTGCCTGGCTTTATCGAAGCCTCCAGCAGGCACTGTGCCCTAAGTGTCCCCCTATCTGAATCCTACACTTAAGGGCTCATCTCGAAAGGCTCCAGATCAGGCATCGATTGTTCTAACTTTGGAGATTTTCATGTGGGTCTTTACAACAATATACTTTAAAAAGTGGCTTATCATTTGGTCTTCAAGCAGTATATATTTAGAAATATCTGCTTCTTGCCAGGACAGGGAACTGAATGCAGCTCTTGCCCAGCAGGCAAAGGATGAGAGGATAGATGTTGCACGCCCAGCAGAGGAACATGGGCTGTGATTGGAGGTCTCACTCATTCAGCAAACTTTGAGCCATCTTCCGTGCCCGGCACCAGGTTGCCAGGTCTGAGGGAAGGAGAGGTGGCTTTGATTCTCCTTTTCCTTCACCAGGTAATGTGACTTGGGTTGTAATATTCAAAATACTCCTTCCACAGGGGCACCAAAATTGCAATGCAATGCCGCTTGTAAAAGGTCCCTGTTGCTTCTTTGAAGGAGCCTCAGAAAAATCCAGATGAATTCTGAGAGCAGTAGATACATGTCAAGAGCTTTCCTTGTGGTTAGATTCTCTTTCAGTGGGAGACCCAGAATTTAAGCAAACTTTAGTGAGTGACAGACTACGGTACTGTGGGTAGATAAAGAAGAATAGGGAAGGTCAGAGGCCGGGCACGCCCAGAGGAAGAGGGGCTGCAAAGGTGCAGATAGCAAAAAAGAGGAACCCCACCCATGTATCCAGTTCTTACCCTCCGCCCCGTATTCCTAATCTCTTGGCCTTCTCCTGGTGGTACTTTGGACTTTCTCACTGACGTCACAATCCTGAGACACTTGCAGGACTTGGTATTAGACACAGGAGTTGATATTTGGCTGTCACAGCAGTCCCTGAGAGAGCTGGAGCACAAGATTATTATTATCCCTGGAATGAGATGCTAACTGAACAGAGTTAGACCCTGCTTCCTTTGCTGTGGGGTGTGGGCCCTGCTCTGTATGCCTATATGGTTGGATAGGTGTGTGTGTGCATGTATTTTGCGTATATACGCATGTGTCGTTTTTAAGGAATATTTCCAGTGCTTTAAAAATAGTATTGCAACATCAGTGTATGAATCTGGTAGAGTGTTTGCCTAACATGCTGGAGGCCCTGGTTTCTATTGTGAGCCCTGTAAAATAAAAAGGAAAGGGGGAATAGCAGATGGAGTTTTTTGTTTGAGTTTTTGGTTTTTCCAGGCAGGGTATCTCTGTGTATCCCTGGACGTCCTGGAACTCCATTCAGTAGACCAGACTGACCTTGAACTCACCACCTGCTTCTGCCTCCTGAGTGCTGGGCTTAAAGGCATGGTACCACCACCATCTGGCTAGATAGAGTTTTAATGTAACAATGTATAATTCGATGAACAGAGGCAGAGGCAGGCGGATCTCTGTGAGTTCAAGGCCAGCCTGGTCTACAAGAGCTAGTTCCAGGACAGGAACCAAAAAGCTACGGAGAAACCCTATCTCGAAAATCCAAAAAAAAAGAAAAAAGAAAAAAGACAGGGTCTCACTATGTAACACTGGCTGTCCCGGAACTCACTAAGTAGACTAAGCTGGCCTTGAAGTCCAAGAGATCTACCAGTTTCTGCCTCCTGTGTTCTGGGATTAAAGGTTTAATCCACCATGCCACGCTTCTTCTGTTGTTTTGTTATATAGGCTAGACTGACCTAGTACTTGAACTCATCCTCCTGTCTGCCTCCTAAATGCTGGGATTATAATTGTGGGACACCATATTTTCTTCTCTCCCTCTTTCTTTCTTTCTTTCTTTCTTTCTTCATTATTAGAAATGTAATTGTTAGGTTTCATGCCCTTCATATGTCTAGAAAAGAGCTTAAACTGGACTATAAAAGGATTTCTGGTGGTTAGATAAAAGCCGACATTCTTCAGGAACTTGTGAAATGACTTCTCCATCCCCTCTCCCCAGCTGCTTTTTATAATCCACAGGGTCCCCCCCCTGCTCTCTGTCTGTTCTCTATCTCTAGACCCCAACCCCCGTGCCCCAGGCTCTAGCTTTTTCTGTCTCCACTGCTCTCTTCCACTTCTCTAGCCCTGGCCGTGGTCAGTCCGTCTTTCTCTTCTCTGCACTATGCAGATGCTCCTGGATAGTCTCTTATCCACAGTCAACCTCCCTCCTAATGGAGCAGATATGTTGGTGCCCCCTGTCATAAGGAAGGTATAGCCTGAGCCACACAGTTCATCTCTTTAAACACTCCCTCTTCCCACGTCTCTCTTTGTTCAGTCAGTGGTCTTTCTGCATGTGAACTTGACACTAGTTAGTGTTTGGTTTGGGGGTGAATATGAGTGCTATCTCAGAATCTGTTTTATTTTGACATCCACCAATGTGTCCTGGGTCTATCATATTATGGTTTTGACATGCCCTCATTTTCCACATCAGCTGTCTTCTCCTGTTTCTTGTGTATTTTAAGCTGAAGCTGGTCTGACAGTCAGTGGTTTGGAGACCTTGCATGCATCTCCCATAGAAACAGTCCTGCCCTGGCGTGCATCCTTATCCCAGCTTGACTTTTTCTGTCTGATTCTTGCCTTTACCCTGTGCCATCTCACTGGCCCCATCATGTATGTATGTATTTATTTTGAAGACACCATGTTTCTCTGAGAATCTTTTTTTTTAAATATTTATTTATTTATTTATTTATTATGTATACAATATTCTGTCTGTGTGTATGCCTGCAGGCCAGAAGAGGGCACTAGACCCCATTACAGATGGTTGTGAGCCACCATGTGGTTGCCGGGAATTGAACTCAGGACCTTTGGAAGAGCAGGCAATGCTCTTAACCTCTGAGCCATCTCTCCAGCCCTTCTCTGAGAATCTTAATGGTAGTTTTCTTCTTCTTAGATAGAGACCGTTTCCTTTGGACACCTAAGAAATACTCATAAAAAAGGATATTTAAGTCTTGTTTTCTCCTAGTCTAGATTCCCTAGTAAATAAACTTTCTTGCACTGACCAGACATTCCCAGAGCTGATAGGGAAAACAAGTGAGCTGTAGTGGACCTCACAGTTCTGTTTGCCTTGGGCCTCTGTGTTCTATTGGGGATTGCACACTTTCCTGGAGCCCTTCTGCAGAGAGGAAACCTTGGTCTTAGCCAGGCTTGAGGTGGAGACCCAACTGTTTTGTAAACAGCTTCCAAACCTTCTTTGAAAGGAGTTTGTGCACCAATCCCTGAACCTTTGGAAGATCTCCCAGTGTAAACAGCTCACTCTGTCTCTGTTGTGGGCTAGGACTCTAGGGCCTTCTCTTTACTTGTCCTCCTTCCTCTCTGCAAAGTTGTTCTTGGCCAACTCCTTTTTCTTTACCCAAGGTCACCTGTGTCTTCCTTCCTTCCCACTCCATTGAGTACCCAGAAGCCTCTCGCCTTGGCCTGGGTGATTATTTATTTTGTGATGTGCAGCAGAGAGTGATCATACTGTCCTTGAGGCACATCTTAC
The DNA here is from genome assembly GCF_018167655.1 of Microtus oregoni. Taxonomy (NCBI): domain Eukaryota; kingdom Metazoa; phylum Chordata; class Mammalia; order Rodentia; family Cricetidae; genus Microtus; species Microtus oregoni. The sequence goes on from NW_024543071.1 coordinate 41,817,711, forward strand.
TTCTCTTGTCCCCGTTCCTTTACCAACTCTCCTTACTACTGGCAGAGAAAACCAAGAGTCTGTTTTGAGAGTTTAGTCTTCTGTTTGAGTCACATGCTCACAACCTCTGTTTTCAGGTTTCACTGGGGAATCATTTTGTTCCAGTATGTAAGCTTTATTAAGCTGTTAGCATAGCATTCATATATATATATTTCCCTCAAATTTCTGTTCTTCATGGAAATCCCTTTCTCTATGATGTCTCGTTTTCTTGGCTCCCTACTTTAAGAGAGCATTCTATTTGTTGAGATTAGGAAGATTAGTGAAAAGTTGTAATGAATTGCTATCACTATTTACCATGATAATAAATGTACAGAGTCAAAGGCATCATTAGTTTGTTCTATTATCCTTCAAGTCAGATGGCTGTGTATCACAGACAACATACATTCACAGTCTGTATGCTTGCCTGTGTGTGTACCACCACCACTGTGTTGTCTTAACTCATGTGGGTTTAGTTACTTACTCTCTAACATCCTTCTACGTCAGCCAAATGACCCCCTTTATTAGTAGCATTACATTAGCATAAATTCATTATTATTTACATTCTGTTAGCATAAATGGACATTTTCTGGGACAGTCGTAATTTCTCAATGTTTTTTTTTACTGATCATTTGATGACAGTCTTTGTCGGTTTCCTTATTTTATTTTGTCTTGTTTTTGAGGCCCAGTCTCTCTGTGTAGCCCAGACCCCTTTGCCTCTGTCCTAAGAAGACTGGTATTAAAGGCACTGACCACCATACCTGGCAGTTTTTGAATTTGTGTTCGTTGGAGTTCAGTGGACCAGAGTGTACAATTCGTTTTCATAGATATCTATGGAGTAGTTTTAGGGTTACAGAAAATTTGCAGAGAAAAATAGGTTCCATACTACGCACTATTTCCCATTTTGAAATCTTGTGTTAGTATTTTTTTAAATGAGTGTGCATGCAGAGGGGTCCTTGTGGAAGACAGAAAAAGGGTGCCATATCCTTTTTAGTTATAGTTCCAGGTGGCTGTGGCTGCCTGCCACGGGCGCTGAGACCCAAACCCTGTTTCTCTGGAAGGGCAGTAAGTGCTCTAAACCACTGAACTCTCCCACCCCGTGCATGGTGTGTTCGTTGTAACTGACTCCCGGCACCCTTTTCCTCGCGTGTGCCAGGCAAGTGCTGTATGGACGAACTGCACCCTGGCGCTCAGAAACTAACTCCTGACCATTCCGAGGGATACATACTGTCCCTTAACCACAGTCACACAGAGTAATTTCCCTGTTCTCTAACAAGAGGGCCCTGCTTACTCATCCTGCCTCCCATCTTCCACACCTCTGGCAAATATTGATCATATTACTCTCGCTACGGTTTTGTCCTTGTGAGAACATCTTGTGCTCGGGACGACACAGTTGTGGTCTTTTCCAACCGGCTCCTTTGTCATGCTGAGAAAGCTTCTTGTACCGTTCATGTTGAAGTGTTAGCCCTGAGCGAGGCTTGTAGGGTACAACAAAGCTTACCATTGTCCAGAAGTGCTCCTTGCCATCACGGTAATCTCCATGACCTTATTTAACTGAGCACACTGAGGAACAAGCCTACCCCTATATAAACTGTATAGGCTTCCTGCATAAAGCCCCCACACTTTGGAAATTAATCCTGTGGGTTTTTTTTGTTTTTTTTTAAATATTTATTTATTATGTATGCAATATTCTGTCTGTGTGTATGCCTGCTGGCCAGAAGAGGGCACCAGACCTCATTACAGATGGTTGTGAGCCACCATGTGGTTGCTGGGAACTCAAGACCTTTGGAAGAGCAGGCAATACTCTTAACCACTGAGCCATCTCTCCAGCCCTAATCCTGTGTTTTGTATGTTTTGTAAAACTACATCTCCAGTTCTTTATGGCTTGACTGCGCCTGTTTCATCTTTACTAAAGTCGCTGAGATGTGAACTCATTGCTCTCAGTTATGGCTGTACCACACTATGTTTATGTATCTACTTATTGAAGGATCTACATCTTGAATATGTCCAAATTTAGGCAATTTGTTTGTTTGTTTTACTTTCTATTTTTTTAATTGTTTTCTTGCGCTAACATTGGCAATTTTGCATGAAGCTGAAGTTCATTTGCAAGCTTTTGCAGCTCACTCGTGCAGTACCAGGAATGAGATTGCTGGCTGAATTGTTACTCCACGTTTCGTTGTGGAAGCAACTGCCCAGCTGTCTGGCCGTACAGTTTTGTATTCACGAACCTATTTGAGTTGTTTGAATACAGAGTTGAATTTGCAGAAAGCTAGCTTGGAAAGCTCTTGAGCCACTATGAAACAACCCTGCACCCGTCCTTTGTTCTCTTCGTCGAGGGCTCCCCTTGCCCATCTGTCCAGATGCTTTTGTGTTGTCTCCCAGGTCTCAGAGACTCTGCCAGTGTCCATACTGTTTCCTTTTTGTTCCTCGGACTGAATACTGCCACTGAGCTCTTCTTCTGCCTCCCTGGGTCTTTCTTATGTCAGCTCGGTCCTGCTTTTGGACCTCTAGTCATTCAAGCGCTGTAATGTGTCAGTTTCGTTTAGCGTAGTGATTCTCAGCTTGCGGGTAGCAACTCTCTGGGGGGGGGTAGGGTGGGGGTGTCAAACAACCCATTCCCAAGAGTCGCCATGAGAAAGCACAGGTATTTTCGTTATGATTCATAACAGTAGTAAAATTACAGTTAGGAAGTAGCAGTGAAAATAACTTTATGGTTGGGGTCACCACAACCTGAGAATCTGTATTAATGGGTCGCAGCATTAGGAAGGTTGAGAACCACTGATTTAGTGGTTATAAGGCATCTACTCTAGATTTTTTTGGGTCTGTTTTTAAAACACTGAATTCTTTTTACTGCCATTCTCAATTTGGCTAGCTATCTTATTGTTTTGCTTAATTCTTAAGTTGTTTGAATAGATGTCTAGTGGTTATTTAGTGTGTTAAGGCCAGTGCCTGGCCTTCTTTGGGGATAGAATTGACCACTTTTCCTCTATTTATGGGACAGATTTTTGATTTCTTTGTATGCCTTGGAAATGTTGGTTGCTGTATCTGGACATCTTGCGATATGATGTTGACTCTGGAACTCAGGCCTTCAGCCCTGTCCTGCCACGACTTGTTGTCGTTGCTGTTGTTTTAAGAGACTGTATTATTGTGGGAAGCCACTCAGGCCTCTAATCAGGTCTGTAATTGCAGAAACTGAGGTTGGAGAATTACAGAGTCACAGAAGGCCTTGGCTACACAGTGAGATCTTGCCTCAGAAGGAGAAAAAGAAAGAAAAAAGGGAAGCTGCTATTCAGTTAGCCTTGCTAATGACGGGATAGAAGATAGAACTTGTTCCCTAAACTAAAACGGGGAAAGGATTACTTGAAGGGTAATTTTATTTTTAATTATGTATATTATGTGTTGTTGTAAGTAGGTTGCCTGAAGTCACAGGTGGTTTTGAGCCACCTGACATGGGTGCTGGGAACAGAATTCAAGTCCTAGAAGAACAGCAAACATTCTTAACCGCTGAGCCATCTCTCAAGCCCCTGTTGTTGATCAGTTAGTGGTAGAGATCTTAAGTTTCAGTGATTGAAGGAAAATGCAGTGAGCCGCTTACTTAACTGTGAGGTTGTTGTTGATATGTCAGTGAACACAGGGAGTCTCCAATTAGATTAGACTGTTGAAGTGTTCCCTAGCACTCGTTTCAGGAGTGCTGTTGGAGGTTCTTTTAGAAAGATTAACCTGTCCTAGATCCTTGGTTTGAGGCTCAAAGTGGGGGAGGGGAGAGGAACCAAGTTTAACCAAAATCACAAACATAGTATTAGCAAAAGAAGATTAGAGACCTTAGTAGGGCCCGGTTTGAGGGTAAACATACTGGAATGGTTGCTTTCTGGGGTGTGCATACTACAAACACACCTTCAGCACCCCTTCACTCCCTTCCCCTTCCATTTTACAGACTGTTTGAAAGCCTGCTGGGACATGTCATCGGTGACAGAAACTTGGCAGCAGGGCAGCTCTGAGCGAGTGCAGGATGTCACCAGGAATCAGGTCCCCGACGAGTCCAGACTTCCTGGGATTCTAAATGGTAAAAAGTCTGAATGTTCTCCTTAATGCCATCCTGTTGGTTATTTCTCACTTTGTCTTATTAGCATTAACAAATTACTTCCTAATGAACTATGTTAGAGTACCATCGTTTATTCTAGTGTCAAAAATGTACTTCAAGCCTGGCATGGTAGTCCTGTCCATGCCCTACAGTCCCAGAAAGTACTGGGAAGCTGAAGCTACAGGGGCTCATCAGTAGTTCAAGACCAACCTGGACTACAAACAACAACAGAAACACTCTGTCCTACACACACACACACACACACACACACACACCCCAAAATTGTTTCAGATCTGGTGTGGATAATAGGACTATTGGTTCCATACCAACTGCCATGTCACAAAACTATTCTTCTTGTTTGTGGGGGTTTGTTCTGGTATCTTTGGTTGGCCTGGAACTCACACACATCCAATTACCACTGGCTCCTGGGTGCTGGGATTAAAGACTTTCATAAAAAACTTACAGAATTGTTCTTAAAAAAACAAAACAAAATAAAAACACCGGGGCTGGAGAGATGGCTCGGTGCTTAAGAACACTTGCGGCTTTTGCAAAGGACCCATGTTTGGTTCCCAACACCCACATTGGGTGTCTCATAACCGCGTGTATTAACCCCAGCTCAGGGACTCTTTGGTCTGTGTGGGTACCTGCACTCATGTGGGCATGCTGCCCTCATAAAAACATAACTAAAAATAAAATCTTACAAAAAATTTAAAAAGGCCGGGGAGTTAGCTCCATCAGGCGAGAACTTGCTTTATAAGCCTAACCTAAGAACCTAAATCCAATCCCAAAAAAACAAAGTTGGTGTGGTTTCATAGGTTGCTGTCTCAGCGCTGAAGAGGTGGATAAAGTCAGGTGCCCGGGACTCAGTGGCTAGCCAGCCTAACATCCTTGGTGATCTACAAGCCAGTGAGACACCCTGTTGCAGAAAAACATGGCAAAGAACTACTGAGAAAGGCCGGGCGGTGGTGGCGCACGCCTTTAATCCCAGTACTCGGGAGGCAGAGGCAGGTGGATCTCTGTGAGTTCGAGGCCAGCCTGGTCTACAAGAGCTAGTGCCAGGACATTCTCCAAAGCTACAGAGAAACCCTGTCTCGAAAAACTAAAAACAAAAAACAACAACTGAGAATCAATAGCTATCACGTATACAGGCATGTACATACTCACCCCGCCCCCAAGTGTGTGTGCCTATACACACACACACACACGCACACACGCACGCACGCAATATTTGAATGTTTACAAGCACTTTATATACTAAAAATTGGTTAGGTTCTTGGCATTTGAATTTAGGTAATCTATAGAAGTGGGGGGGGGGTTCTAATTTTGAGACACATAGCCTCAAATTTATTCTGTGTTCAGGGATAATCTTGAACTTCTGATCCTTCTGCCTCTACCTGCATGTTGGGGTTACGGATATGCTATCTGCCTGATAATATGTGGTGCTGGGCACTGAAACTGGAGTTTCTCGCATGCTAAGCAAGCGTTCTACCAACTGAACGACACTCCCAGCCCAAACATTGCTTCCCTAAAGGTTTCTAGCCAGAGTAGGAGACGCAAAGCTGTATTGTTTATTGAACATATTATCGCTGAGGAGCTGCACATAGGGGGTCCACCCAACAGCCACCAGTCTGGCTGTAGTTCAGCTGAGCCTCTCCAGTCCACTTGGCTCACATCGTCTCGCTTCCAGAAACTTCACAATTGTTTTTATACTTATCTCTAAATGCGTCACAGCCCTCAATCAGCAAAAGGCAGAATGGACCCGGCGCTTGCACGTCTCCTGGCTGCCCAGAGCTGCTGGTGTCTGTCAGGAGGAGCTCAGTGCTGATATTAAGATAGAGGTGTCAGTTTTAGAACTGGCAAGGTAGTGGCACTCCTGGCGTGTGAACAGTTGAGTAATTACAGCCACGCTCTTCCGCTGTGTTCTTGTACTTCTATAGACCTGAAGGTCAGACTCCATTTTTCTGAGACAGTCTCGCTTTAGCCACGGCTGTCCTGGAACCCACTACGCAAACCCGGCTTGCCTCTGCCTCCTGAGTGCTGAGGTTAAAGACTTGTGCCACCACATGGAGCCTCCACTGTTTATTGTAGGATATTTTAGGACATCCTGAATTAGGTTTGGTTTGATTTATTTTTTAATCCCAGCATCCTGCATTAATATGAGAACAATGGGTCTTTTTGGAGCAATCTCTAGTCTCTAAGTCAGTCTTGTTTTGTTTGAAGCAGCTGGCCTCGTAGCACAGGAGAACGTTTTGAGCTTGAGGATTCTGTAAGCAGTCCCACTTACTATGTCTTTCGCTCTTTTTCAGCACTGTCCTGTCTAGTGCCATCTTGTCCTACCGATAAACTGGCAACTCATCTGGCCACAACAGAGGGAAACTGGAGGAAATACCATTCTAGGCAGCCAAGGCCTAGAGGATTGCCCCATCTCAAAGGGAAGTCTCTGACTGCCGTTTGAAATGCTGAGAAACTTGTTTCGGAGGAGACTTTTGTCTTATCCTGCAAAATACTACTTCGTGGCGCTCTTCCTCTCTTTAGTCACCTTCTCTGTCCTAAGAATTCATCAGAAGCCTGAATTTGTTAGCATCAGACACTTGGAGCTTGCTGGAGATGATGCTAATAGCAACATTAACTGCACCAAAGTTTTACAGAGTGACCCAGATGAAATCCAGAAGGCGAAGCTTGAGTTACTAACAGTGAAATTCAGGAAGCGCACGCGGTGGACACCGTATGACTATATAAACATGACCCATGACTGTGCCTCTTTCATCAGGATGCGCAAATATATCGTAGAGCCCCTTAGTAAAGAGGAGGCAGACTTTCCCATCGCGTACTCCATAGTGGTTCATCACAAGATTGAAATGCTTGAGAGGCTCCTGAGGGCCATCTATATGCCTCAGAATTTCTATTGCATTCACGTGGACAAAAAAGCAGAGGAGCCTTTTTTAGCTGCGGTGACGGGCATTGCGTCCTGCTTGAAGAACGTCTTTGTGGCCAGCCAGCTGGAGAGCGTCATTTACGCGTCCTGGAGTCGGGTTCAGGCTGACCTCAACTGCATGAGGGACCTGTACGGCATGAGTGCAAACTGGAAGTACTTGATCAACCTCTGCGGTATGGACTTCCCTATTAAAACCAACCTGGAAATGGTCAGGAAACTCAAGTCATTCCTGGGCGAAAACAACCTGGAAACCGAGAAGATGCCTCCAAACAAGGAGGAAAGGTGGAAGAGACGACACACCATTGTCGACGGGAAGCTGACGAACACTGGGGTGGCCAAAGCCCAGCCGCCCCTCACCACTCCTCTTTTCTCAGGCAGCGCCTACTTTGTGGTCAGTAGGGAATATGTAGGCTATGTGCTAGAAAATGGGGACATCCAAAAGTTCATGGAGTGGGCACAGGACACGTATAGCCCAGATGAGTACCTCTGGGCCACCATCCAAAGGATCCCTGAAGTCCCTGGTTCTCTCCCCTCGAGCCATAAGTATGACTTGTCCGACATGAATGCTGTCGCTAGGTTTGTCAAGTGGCAGTACTTTGAAGGTGATGTTTCCAAAGGCGCTCCTTACCCACCGTGCAGCGGAGTCCATGTGCGCTCCGTGTGCATTTTCGGAGCTGGTGACTTGAGCTGGATGCTTCGCAAACACCACTTTTTCGCCAATAAGTTTGACATTGATGTTGACCCCTTTGCCATCCAATGTTTGGATGAGCATCTGAGGCATAAAGCCCTGGAGACCTTAGAACACTAACTGCTGTTGTCAGGAGTCCTGGGGAGAGTAGGGATGCACAAAGCGTAACCCTCATCCACTTCCTTTGCCTCATTTGGAGTCCTCTTTGACATGATGGCTTTTAAGTCCGTGTTAGAGAAGCTGCATGGATTGTGTAGAGTACAGGTACAAGAGAGGATGACACATTCAGTGTTCTGGAGTCAAAACGAGGAAAGAGGGAGGACAGATGGAGGCTGGGGAAGATTTTATGGACAGAGGGGACTCAGGTCATTGGGAAAGAGGCCAAAGACAGAATCAGCCTCCCCAACTAATCAAAGAAACCAGGTACTTGATCCAAAGGAGATTCCATTTGTGCCAAAATTCTCTTGAGAATTTTAAACACGGTAATTTTCTTGACATGAATAAGTTTGTAGCAGCAACCAATCACAAAGATGTGGTTTACCTTGTACAATTTTTGGAATGGACATTCAGTTCTACTCTTAAGTTTTCCTTGTCCTTCATGCTGTGACTCTGTGGGGTGGTGCCTCTGTGTGTCTCAGGGGGTTTAAAATATGCTCAGCATGAATATTTCTGTTTTCGTTTTAGTTATTAGAAGATTCTAGGAGCCAGCTGGGTGTGTGCCCATGAAGCGGCAGGATAAGCTCAAGTGATCATCTAGGTTTCTGTGGTTCTGACTCTCACCTCAAATGCAGTTTTGTTTTCTCCCCTATCTTAATATCATTTAGCTAAATCTAAACTGTTTGGCCGGCATTCTGATGACGTGCCTTGTCGTTCATGTTAGGTTTTAAACAGGAATCAACACCGCGTACTTTTATTTCTACAATGTAGTCCACTTTAATAATCCGTGAGAAAAATCATACCAGACAACTTTAAGGCATTCAACTGAGAAAGTATGTTTTCTGCCTCAAAGCTAGAATAGATTTTTCTTTTAATGGCAGCTCTTGTCATCAGAAAAGGCAGGGATCGGTAGATAAGCCGGGTTTTGTGTTGGACCAATAGAAACACGTTTGCTGCGAAACTGCAGCGCCAGCGGTGGTAACGCAGTGGTGGGTGGTGGGTGTCCTCGATGCTGGTTCCTGTTTCTTTCTTTAGTTTGTACCCAGGCTTTGTCGAATCCCTCTTTACCGGGAAAGGCTTCTTTACCTATGAGGCAGGACATCTTTTCGATCTCAAATCAGGGATACCTGGTGACATAAAATTTGTGTAAACAGCTGTAGCTGTGCCTTAAGCAGTTTTTTCTGTTTTGAAAACTCAAGGTAAGAGCAGTGAGTGGTCCGGTGACCCCGCACCAACCCTGACCTGAAGTCGCCAGCCCTTGACACATACAGCCCCACTTGCTTTGTCTCGGATGAACTCCAGAACTTTGCAAAACTGGAAATAACATTTTTTAAAAAATTACAAGTATTTTTTGAGAATCAGGTATTTTGAGTTATTCATCTAAACACTCAGTAGCGTAGTGCAGCTGCATTTAGTTCAGAGTTAAATGGCAAGTTTGAGGGTCTCCTTTTTTCCCACTGTAGGAGTAAGACTAGGGTTCCCGAACCCCGCATTAATGCTGTGAAGTCTCCACACCTCGTGATACCTCACGTCCTAGCACCGTGCCTGCTGAGCTCTGTCTGATGTTGCGGTGTCCCAATGTCCATGCAGGGCTCCTGCGGTGTCTGTTTATTGGCACTCAATGAATTTTGTTTTTAAATTTTCCAATATGACTTAAAGCAAAAGAAATTCATACATTGGGGATCAATAATTTGAAGAACTACAAAGGAAACTTGGAAATGACGCCGTAAGACATTCCAGGAGAGCCAATGCCAGTTCGCCTTATTAAGTCATTTCGTATGTTAGTGAACACTACTTTAATGCAATCATTAAGGTCTTTTATAGAAAACTTTTAATAATCACATTCCCAAATAAAATCTAGTTAAGTCGATCAAGATTCATATGTCATTTGCTAAAAGTAAGTTAATTTTAAAAGATTCTTTATTTTATAGGCCTGAAGTTCTTATAGGCCTTAAGTTCTTTTGAGGTTAAAAAACAGAAAACAAACTTGTTTACCTTGAAAACTGGGAACACTGTTATATCTAAACATGTGCTTGCTCACTCATCTAGTAGGGTTCATTGAGGTGAATTTATTTCCTCTTCACGTGATTTGGGTTGGAAGAGGCTGTTTTAATAGTTCATGTGTAGAATTGATGGAACGGGATGTTTTGGGCTGTTTAAATAATCATCATTATGAAGTGTAAAATGGAAGACTATTTATGTTTTACTTTTTCAAATGAATCAGTCGTTTCACCATTAAAATCAGTCATTCAGAAACCAATGCAGTCTGCACAAATTATTCCTTCTCCATTCTGCCCATCACAAGAAAGTTGGTTTTCATATTTGTGAGTAGTGATTGAAAAATGAAGGCAGAGATGTCTGAAATTGCTGACGTAGAAATGCCAGAGAGGAATATAAGTGACCAGAGAAAATTACATTACAAAGTAAGATAAAAGGCTTGGTGTGGTGGCGAGTTCCAGAGGCAGAGGGATTGCTGTAAACTTGTGACAAGCCTGCTTTCTATAGTTCCAGGCCAGCCAGGGCTGTACAATGAGACCCTGTCTCCCTCCTTCCCCCCAAAAGAGACAGGTGGTGCACAAAGGTGAAGGTGGGGAGGTGAGAAGCACGCCGTGAGTGCATTCCCGGATGCTGGACACACTTCAGCTTGTGCCCGGTAATGGAGAGTCTAGATTATCACAGACTACTCTGCAGCTATAAAGCTCTGTCTGGGATATATGAGAACCTTGATTTGATTCCCAGCACCATAAAATCTTTTACAAGTTTACAAAATATTCAGGTACTGAGAGATCAGAAATCCATCCATTTTGCTATTTGCCAGAATAAGTTTCAGCTAAAATGTGACTATGAGCACCCGGAAGCGATCCACAGGTCAGGCTTGATGGCATCAGGGTTAGGAGCTCAGTATCTGGGGAGGAGACTCCTTTTTCCCCTCAGCTGTGCCTCCTGCATTCAGAGCTCAGCAAGTGGCAGAGTCTAGACGTTTGTAGATGAACCAGATTTTGGAAAGTAGCAAAATGATGGATTGCAGAACTGACAATTTTATAAAGATTTTATTGTCATGGATTTTTTTTGGATACATGCTAGGTAGGCTAAGGTGTCATAGAGCTATTCCTCCCGTTCTAGCTAAGTCAGCTGAATTGATTGACCAGTGACTTGAGCATGGTCTCACGGTTTATGACAAATTGACCTCAAACCCCTGATCATCCTGCTCCAATCCCTCAGTTTTGGGATACAGTAAGGTGACATCATGCCTAGTGTCCGATTGTTTTTTTCTTTAAAGATTTTTTGTTTGTGCGTGCATGTATGTGTGTGTGTGTGTGTGTGCATGTGTGCATGAGCCTCCAGGAGAAGAAGACATTGGATGGCCTGGAAGCTGCAATTCCCAGTGGTTGTGAACTGTTGCATGTGGGTGCCGGTGATCAAACCCAGTCCTCTGGAAGAGCAACCAGTGTTCTTAACTGTTGAACCATCTCCCTTTCCAGTACCTAAATTTGTTTCTTTCTTTCTTTCTTTTTTTTTTTTTTTTTTTTGAGACAGGGTTTCTCCATAGCTTTTGGCTTTTGGTTCCTATCCTGGAACTAGCTCTTGTAGACCAGGCTGGCTTCGAACTCACAGAGATTCACCTGCCTCTGCCTCCCGAGTGCTGGGATTAAAGGCATACACCACCACCGCCCGGCCTAAATTTCATTTTTTAAAAATGAGTGCATGCACGTTCATGCGAGTGTGCGTGTGTAGAAACTACAGGATGACCTGAGGTGTCATTCTCAGGAATGCTACCCACCCTCTTTTGAGAAAGGGTCTCTCACTGACCTGGCATTTACAAGTAGCTTGGTCTGACTGGCCCCCAGGTCCTGGAGATCTCGTCTCCCTCCCCAGTGCTGGGATTTCAAAAAGGTTCCATTGTGCCTAGCATTTTCCCATGGTTTACTGGGTTCGAACTCAGGCCCACATGTTTTCCACCAACTATATCCCCAGCCCCAGCGCTTTCTTTTAACAAGCATGATGCTAACCCAAACCAGATTAAACCAAGATTTAACTTTCAGGTGTGAAATTAGCAATGTTAGTGCTATTAAACACTTCAAAATGTTCATCCTCAGTACTTAAAAGATTATCTGAGGAAAACTGCATATAGTGTGATCTTCTAAAAGAAAGGGTATTGACTAGAAAGAAGTGGTTGGAGTTTCCCCAAAACTGTATCTTTTGAGTCATTCCCTCCAGCTCCATAAAATTGTTGGCTGCCCAATCTGAATTTGGAGCCTTTTCCTCGTGGTTTGCCTATCTTAGTCCCTTTGTCGTGAAAGATTTCTCAGGCAGAGGTCCCCTGCTGCTTTCTTGCTACTCTTCCCCAGGCAATAATTTAGATTTAAGTCATGGGACTTAGCAGTGTGTTTTAAGGCTTTATTCTTAGCCAACTATGAGATTTCTTTGTTGTATAGGTCAGGTAAAGCAATTTCTAGAAGTAGCCAGATGAGCGATGCATTTGCTGTTGGGGAAGAAAAGGTTGGTGAGTACAGCTCGCAAAGGAATCAGACAGGCACAACTCAAAGGGCATCTATTGTTTTCAAACAAAAAAGTCTTCTGTTTCAGCCACACCCGTCCTTCCAACCCCTGCTCTGCTGAGGAGCACACTTCTTGGACGGAGGCAGGTGTGCAAGGCTCTTCCACAAAACACCGCTAGCTGGCCCTTCCCTCACTTCCTTTCTTCCTTCCCTCCTTATAATTTCTTTTTTTCAGCAGCAAATGCATTGAGGAATTACAGGAATAGAAACAAATAGTTCATTCATTCTGGAGCTGTTGGGAGGATCCCTTAATGAGTTTGCGGAGACAGGGGAGAAAAATGAAAAAGCACCGTGAATATGGAAACACGATTTGATTCCCCCTCCTCTGTTTCTCTGTGTGTCTCTATCTCTGTCTCTGTCTGTCTATCTGTCTGTCTGTCTGTCTGTCTCTCTCTCTCTCTCTCTCTCTCTCTCTCTCTGTGTGTGTGTGTGTGTGTGTGTGTGTGTGTGTGTGTGTGTGTACTTGTGCTTGCTAGTAGAGGCCAGAGGTCAGTGTCCTCCTCTATCACTCGTCACCTTGTTTTCTCTAACAGATCTCTCCCTGAACCTGAAGCTAGCTGTTTTTCTTAGACTGGTCAGCTAGCCCCAGGTACCTGTCTGTCTCTGCCACCCTCTCTCCGACCCCCAGTACTGGGGTTCCTGGTTTTTAAATGGATAAAAACTTGGTTCTTACGCATTTGTACCAACAGCTCTTTACCTGCCAAGCCATGGCTAGCTCTGGGAGGGAGGGGAGAGTTTGGAAGCTATCAAGAGAATGAATAGTCCTGATACGTCTTCTAATGCTTGATGGAAGCATATGAAGACGGAGAAGGAGGTGTCCCTACATAAAATACATGAAAAGTTTCAAGCCCCAGTTCCAGGGCAGCCTGTGTTTGTCTGTATTCTTTAGTAATAGCAGCATATCCAGGAAATGGAGAGAATGGGGATTTATGTTAGGCTGGGTCCGGTTAGGCTGGGTTTTGTGTTTCTAAATCAATTGGCAGTTGCGGGGATTTGTCAAGGAATGTGGGGAGACCGGCATTTGGCTTCCAGGCTAGAAAAGCTAGGTGGGCCTACAGAAGAGCTTGAGGCAAAAAGAAGGGATTAGCTAGTTGCCACCAGGCTGTTGAGGTATAATTGACAAGCAAAAATTATATGTGATTAAAGTGTATAGCAGGATGTTTTGATAGATGCTCACACTACTAAGAGATTACCACAATCAAGTTAATGAGCATATTCATCATAGCTTATAGCTGCCTTTGTATGGTGGAAACACTCCAAAATCTACTCCTAGGAACCACAGAGAAGGCTCAGTCAATAAAGATGCTGGCTGCCGGGCCTAATGACCTGAGTTCAGTCCCTGGGACTCACAAGGTAGGAGAGAATTGGTTTTACCAAGTTAGTTCTCTGACCCCTACACACTCATAGTGACACAAACAATGAATAATAAACGTGTGTGTGTGTGTGTGTGTGTGTGAGAGAGAGAGAGAGAGAGAGAGAGAGAGAGAGAGAGAGAGAGAGAGATTCTTATTAAATTTGAAGTATATGGTACAGTAGTAACCAGAGTTACCCTGTACTTCTTACTACAAGTTTCTACCTTTGGAACTCAATCCCCTCTGCTTTTTTTCCTACTCTCACAACTCCTACAGTCAACTCAGGCTGCACTTGCAAAGAGGCTGGGAGTTGTTTGTCCTGCGCCTGGCCTCTTTCCCTCAGTGTGGTGTCCCCTGGCCTTATCCACATGGCTACAACAGCGCTTTCCTTCTCTCTTTGTGTCTGAACAGTAGCATCGTCCTCACCCATTCTATTCATCCTCTCACCTGTCAATGGATACTTATTGTTTGCTTTAATCTTAAGAAAAGCTGCTCTGCCGACTCAATTCTAATTAAACCAGATTCGACCAAATTAAAATGCCCGTGTTTAATAAATGCAGCAGCACTCTCGGGTGGACCAAGACAGCATGGCTGGGAGAGGAGCCCACTCAAACTCCAGAGACCATGTGGTCCTCCCTCAACCTCCCCACTTCCCCCTTCCCACTGCACCCCTGCATGAGCCTAAATAGCCTGTGGGAGTGGTCTCGACCCCTCCTGGGGAGGGGTCAGTGCTTGGCTGGCTAGGAGTTAGAGTCCGGATCAATGCAACTTCCAGGCCAGGGGCTGGGGTGACGCTGCCAATCATTTACTTATAACTCAGAAAGTTCCAACAAACCGAATCTAGCCATCTACCACTTTGACAGTCCAGTGAGAGAGAGAAGAGGTCATAAAGGAAGAGAAAAATTTATTCAGCATGACCTGGACCAGTGTTGAGTCCTGTCCTAAGTCCTGTCTTTCATTTATTAATAAAGCTTCAGGATTTTATAGCAGAAAGAAAAAAAGCAGTGGAATAAATATGTGCACAGCCGAATGATCTTGGTTGAACAGTGTTCTGGTTGATCATGCTCTCAGGTCTCATTTGGAGATCTACCTGGCACCAGAGAAATCACTTTTTCTTGTGTAGAGCAATTCAGTTCTGATCCCAAGATGGTTGCTTCTGCCTGGGGATAGTCTTTTCCAGCTCTCAAGCACAGACTGTGGGGTTGTGACTCCTGGAATTTGAGATAAGTTGGGAAGGACTCTCACGGTAGAACAACTCTGGGATAGGAACAATGACTGGCTGCTCCTTTGAGAGGAGCAAAGGACAGTTTCCAAACAGCCCTCAGCTGTTTGAGTATGACTGCAGTTGCTGAGAGTCCGGGGGTTTCACCACAGCCGATTTCAGTCTCTGTGTTGACCTAAGACTCTCACTAAAGACACAGAAGAGGTCTCTTTGATCCTTGATGCTACTAACACTTAACATTGACTGGTGTCCTGAAACTCACTCAGGTTGACCTTGAACTCACAGAGATCCACCTGTCTCTGCCTCCCAAGTGCTGGGGTTAAAGATGCTACTATCATCTTCTTATGGGTTCTTAACAGTGCTGGGAAGCAAACTAAGGGTTTTATGCATTCTAGGTAAGCACCATGCCAATTAAGCTACATCCTATCTCTATCTAGCTAAAAAAATAAATAAATAAAAGAATAATATATGCGTGTGTATGTATGGATATGCATATTTGTTGTATTGCCCCAGGAGCATAATTACATACAAATAAAGCCTTCAGTCTCATACTCAGAACCACCTTTCTCTATATACAAGCCAATGTTAGCCACACTTTTATAAGTACTGTTTACATTTCTAAGTTTATAAAAAACACAGATAAAAAAAGTGTCTATATATTTTATTCTTTCTTTAAGAATGGGGACAAGCCAATAATAACCACACTTTTATAAGTACTATTTACATTTCTAAGTTTATAAAAAACACAAACAAGTGTTTTTTTTATTTTTTTTAAAGATTTTATTTATTACATATACAATACAGTGTTCTGCCTCCATGTCAGAAGAGGGCACCATATCTCATTACAGATGGTTGTGAGCCACCATGTGGTTGCTGGGAATTGAACTCAGGACCTCTGGAAGAGCAGTCAGTGTCCTTAACCTCTGAGCCATCTCTCCAGCCCACAAACAAGTGTTTATATATTTTATTCTTCTTTAAGGATGGGGTCTAACACACATTCTTTTGAAAATTGCATTTTTATTTATCAGTATTTCATCACCATTGCTTTAAAGATGATCTAATTCTTGTCTGTGTTATAAAAATTTCATGATAGGAGAAGAGCCAGGGAGGAGTTCGGGGTTGACCCAGTCTGGAGTTCTTCAGATTATACTGTTGAAAGTCAAGAACCTAGAGGGGAGATTTGTGCTCCTCTCAGCTTTGGTCAGGGAAGCTTCTTTTTGCAGTGGGGAGTGGTTAATGAAGAGACTCGCAATTGGTCAAAGTGCTAAGTCAAGTAGCTGTGGCTGCTGGTCTGTGGATGAGTTGTCTCTATCAATTTCCCCCATCCACGGTTTAGGGACCATCACAGAAGAGGTGTGGAAAGAACGTAAAAGCTGAAGGATGGATGGGAGAGTTGTGACGTGATGACCTCAGTGTGGAGGCCCAAAAATACGAGCCTGTTTCCACCTTGACCAAAGGCCAGCAACTTGGAACTTATCTCTATTCCTTCAAGGTTATAGTGTTTCTACCACAAACAAAGGTCCCACCTAGATTCAGATTAGAGAGTTCTGTTCTCTCAAGGTTATTGTCAACAGGCTAATATCCAGACCTTGTATTTCAGGAATAGAGGAGTATATATGTTTCTAACTCAAACAAAAGATTAAGGATCCAACTAAGGTTCTAGTTCCTTTGAGGAAATAACACTGGATTCCACCCAGAACACGGTTTGCCTACAGAATCTTTGGTCTAGGGTGTGAGTGTGACTTGTTTCGTCCTAGCAACAGAATGTTTAACTATGGGTGTAGCCCGCAACCTTCCACTGGTCTATTCATTTCCTTGTATCATGTTAATGCATTTTTTTTTTAAATCTTCCTCCTCCCTCTTGGGGTCGGTGTATTTTAAGCAATTGGAAATTAAATGTGGGCAATTTCAGTATTCACCGGAATTCCTTCCCGGTACTATTTTATGTTTCTGTTTTATTATTTTTCACGTGTCTTCATATTCTTTACTTAAATGTCTATATTCCCATGCCCCTACCCTGCCAAGAGGTGTTTTTGTCGAGGCTAGTCCTCAACACCTCTGGACATGACATGGCTGTTATATACATCAATTCACAGCAACTCATAATTCAGCATACCAGGAATTCTGCGTCTCTCCTCTCTTAATTCTCTTAGCCTAGTTTAAGTTTCCTTTATTTTATTTATTTGGAACAGCAATAACAACAACAAAAACAAAATGGAAAAAAATATTCTTAATTTTGGCCTGAAGAGATAATGCAGTGATTAAGGTTACTCTTCCAAAGGACACAGATTTGATTCCCAGCACCCACACAGTGGCTCACAACCAACTATAATTCCCTTTCCAAGGACTGATGCCCTCTTCAGGCCTCCCTAGGCACCAGAGCTGCTTATGGCACATAGGCATGCATACAGGCAAAACATCCATACACATAAGACAATATAATTAGAAAATAAACATTTATAAAAAAACTTCTCTTTTTCATTTTTTTTAAGTCTTCACTGATTTGTATTCTGATCTTTATTTTGTTTCCTTCTGCTAACTTTGGACTAACTTGTTCTTTTTAAGTTCCTTGAAGCATAAAGTTGGATTATTGATTAAAGGTTTGCATTTTTTCCTATAAGTATAAAAAGTTTAATTTGAAACATATAAAAATTGGTATTGCAATCTAAGACATATATAAAGACCAGGATATTTTACAGCATATCAGAAAAACTTAAAATTTCGCTTTTCTTAATGTAGGTATGTTAGAATTTTATTGCTAAGATAAAGACCATGACCACAAGAAACTTGGAGATGGGAAAGTGTTTATTTCATCTTAAAGATTATAGTCCATCATGGTTTAGAAGTCAGGGTGGGAACTCAAGCCAGGAACTGAAGCAGAGGCCATAGAGGAATCCTGCTTCCTGCTTTGCTTCCTGTGACTTCTTCAATTCACTTTTTTATCCAATCCAGATGTTGTGGGATATTTGATCACACTGTGTGAAGATGTCTCTGTTTTACCTCGGACACCAAGGCATCTTCTGATTGGTTTAATAAAAAGCTGAAAGGGCCAATAGCTGGGCAGGAGAGGATAGGCAGGACTTCCAGGCCAGGGAGAGATAGGAACTCTGGGGAGGAATCCAATGTGGTAGACTCACCAGCCAGATACTGAGAAAGTCAGACATATGGTATTGAGGAGGGGAAAGAAGCCACACAGCAGAACATAGATTAGTAAAAATGATTAAAGTTTTAACAACTAGCTGGGAACAAGCCTAAGCTAAGGCTAAGCTTTCTTTTTTAAATATTTATTTATTTTTTTTATGTATACAATAGTCTATCTGTATGTATGTCTGTAGGCCAGAAGAGGGCACCAGACCTCATTACAGATGGTTGTGAGCCAGCATGTGGTTGCTGGGAATTGAACTCAGAACCTTTGGAAAAGCAGGCAATGCTCTTAACCACTGAGCCATCTCTCCAGCCCCCCCTAAGCTTTCATAATTAACAAAAAGTCTCTCTGTTATTATTTGGGAACTGGCAGTCCAAAGAAAGTCTGACTACACCCAGATCCACCTCTTCAAGGGTAGAACCACCCACATAGGCCTGGGCCTTCCCACATCAATTGTTATTGAAGAAAATGCCCTATAGACTGCTTGATGGTGTTGTTTTCTCAATTGAGATTTTTCTTCCCAGATAATTCTTGCTTGTCTCAAGTTGACAAAAAAGCAACTAAGACAGTGGTCCCTTGTCACCTTGACACATAAACACTTTACTAATCAACTGTAGTCTTTCATTTCTTTATCATCCCCAGGATCTTGTCTGAGTAATTAATATCACAACATAAAACATAAATAACATTAAAAGTCCCACAGTCTTTAAATTTTACTTTAAAATATTTAAAATTTCTCTAAAAATCCAAAGTCTCTGAACTGTGAGTGCCTGTAAAATCAGGAAATAGTTTACAACTTTTTTTATTTCAAGAGGGAAGCACAAGGGCACAGTCATAATCTGAAAAAAAACACCCCAAACTCCACCAGTATCAGTTAAATCCTGTACCTCTGTTTCCCTCATCTGGAATTCTCTGCTGATCTTCTGGGCACGAAAGGGTCACTATCAAGAAGGGATCTTGGATAATGGTTATGAAGAAATGGTTAGGATTGGGGGACAAAGCAAGACAAGAATTTCAAAGCAAAGGGATTTATTCATTTATTTAAAGTTAAGGTCTCACCATATAGCCCTGTCTGGTCTGGAACTCACTGTATAAACCAAGCTGGTCTTGAACTCACATAGATCTGTCTGCCTCTGCCTCCTCTGCTGTGGATAAAGGTCTATACCACCATGCCTGGCTAAGCAATGGGTTCTAAGTGTCACTGGCTATCAACTGTCATCTGATGCTGTTTATAAGTCTTAGAGCATGTTCCTGGAGTGACAAATGGAGTTATTTGCAGGTTGAATGTCCAGGGAAAGCATCTGGAGAACCGGTAAAGGGTGTGAGAAAGACAGCAAGCTGTGGCTGCAGATGCGGCTCGGTTCCACCCCTCTCTTCTCTCATTGCTCAACTCTAACGACAGAGGCAGGAACTATCAGTCAATTCTACTTCTTACTTCTAGGCATTCTAAACGATTTTTAGGCCTTAGCTCATTTAATCCTTACCCTGAACCTGTACTATAAGCCCTGCTGTCCCTGCCATTCACAAATGTAGGAACTGAAGCAGTGCAGGGAGGTTAGGTTAAGTCAAGCAACATCCCTCTACCATCCGAATGAACTCTCAAAAGCACAAATTGGAATCTGCATAAACCATTTCGAAGATTGCTGCTGTTTAAAAGATACAGCTTTCCTCAGTAGACATGGGTTATTAGATGAAAATCTCAGTGCCAGGCTTGAGATACCTTCCCATGAGCTATTAGTCAGGGAATTAATAGTTGCCCCCCTCAAATAACACAGACGTTTGCCATTGCTCTTGGTTGCCCACAAAACTGGAAGATAAGGCTTTCCTGTTTCAGATCTGTTATGATTTATAGTGCGGGTTCCTGGCTGGTCCCCCTGTTGGTGTGGGAGACCGTGCAGGGGGGTAAGGGACAGACAGACATGCCATGCAGAGAGAGCTTGGGTATGGAGAGTTTATTTAGTGGGTATTGGGAGGGTATAGGAGCATAGGGGATATGGAGGGGAGGGAAAGAGAGAGAGACAGAGAGAGAGAGGGAAAAGGAAAGGGGGAAAGGAGGGGTGCAGAGGCTGCCTCTTCAGAAAAGGAATGGACAGAAGACAGAGTAAGAAAGAAAGTGGGAAGGGGGAGATTGGGAATGGGCGGAGCTTGTCTCTTAAAAGGACAGGGAACCCAGGTGACAGGGCAGGCCAGCATAATAACATTCCCGTCTTTTTCTTATAATAAAAAATCAAGGAGTTAGGCATGGCAGGTTAAGGGGATGAGGGTGTCAAGTTTTCGAGACTGTTATCTGCTGATTTATGGGTGTTGAAGTCTTGGGGACCTGAGAAAGCTGGGATGCTGGCCATGTCCTGGGGTAGCTGATTGCTTCACTGCTGTCCAGGATTTGTGATATGAAACTTTACAGTGTCTCTTGGACCTGGCAGAGGACAAAGTTAAGTGCAGGAAGGAAAAATTATTCTTTAGGTCCTGGTAATTGAGGAGGAGAGTGTCAGGACCAGGGAATTGAGAGAGGGGTGCATCTAACCTGTTTCAGGTGAATCCTTCAGTTCGATTCCCTGGAACTCACAAGAATCTTTTGAGTTTGTGCAAACGTAAGTTTTAGACACATGCATTGTATGAATAGCAGCATATTTATGGCAGAATGACTGTGACAGAGGTTTTTGCCCAATGAAAAGTACCTTTAGAAAATGACCAAGGAGAATTTAAAATCTTGATTGTGCAGTATAGTAACGGTAGTGGTAGCAATCTGCCAGGGTTAGATTAATAGCTTATCAGAATTTTATTGATAATGCTAAGACTATGACCGGCAGCATAATGAGAGAGAAATTTGATAACTTGCATTTGTATACCTTAAGACACCTTCTTGGTTTGAGCTTTGCATCTTAAAACACCTTTTATCTAACATGGTAAAAAGTTTTTTTTTAATACTTATGTATTTATTATGTGTAGAGCATTCCTTCCATGTGTGCTTGCAAGCCAGAAGGGGGTGCCAGGTCTCATTATAGATGGCTGTGAGCCACCATGTGGATGCTGGGAATTGAACTCAGGACCTCTGGAAGAGCAGTCAGTGCTCTTAAACACTGAGCCATCTCTCCAGCCCCCCATGGTAAGAAGTTATGCTGAAATTTGTTTGGTGAGGTTATCCTTTTTAAACTGGCAAAACCTCTCAGCTATTACACTGCATCAGAGATCTTTGAGACAGATAAAATTTTACTTGAGTTATTGATTTAAAAAATGACAGAGACCTTGCACAATTGGCTACCTAGAGCCACTCCTCAGGCTCCTCATGGTCACTGAGGGCAGGGCTTTAAGGCTGCATTTGTCTTTCGCTGTTAGTACAGGGCCTGCCAGGCTTTAGAAGATCCCGTGGGTTAGGAATCTGTAGGAAGACAAGCACCTATCTTGCCCTGAGCAACCAGGCAGTTGATTCCACGGATTGGGTCCACTGTCTGGAGACAGGACCTAGAAGTCAAGCTGAAAGGAACATGGGAGCATCCTCTGCTGGCTAGCTGTCATAGTTCTAAAAGGTCCTACATAGACCACTGGGGTAGAAAAGGCATCATTGTGCTGCAGAGAAGTGCAATAGTGATCTCCAGGCAAGATGTGCCCACTGGTGAAGCAGTGCTGTGACTGGCAGAAGGGTAACAGATCACTCTCTGATTGAGTTACACGAGTGAAGTCATGCCTGGTAGTGTATCTGATCAAAAGTACTTGGTTTGGAAGGTCAAAGCCCTATGAGAGAACTTTGTAGACATGGCAAACCCCCTTCCAAAATATTTATCTCTGCCCACATAGATCAATGCTGCTCCTAGCCTTGGTCAGAGAAACGTTTGTCTTCCAATGGGCAGCAGTAGGAGCACAAATTCGGAACGGTCAAAATGCTGAGGAAATAGGACTGCGGAATGCTCATCCCTAAAGGGATGTCTCTATCAATCCCTGCAAAGTTCGGGGCACTTTGCCGAAGAAGGCGGAGAACAGAGTGTAAGAGCTGGAGGTGGGGAGGAGGACTGAAGAAATGTTGATGTCTAGATGTGACATGGGGTTTACATTCACTAATTCACAACTCTGGTTACTTGCACAAGATCAAACCAGCCAACATTCCAGTGTGGATGGGGAAGGCTTGTGGGGCTCCACCCCTAGCTGATAATTGACAGTTGATGACTGCTGGGTGGGGGTGGGGTATCACTTTTCTTTATCATGTGTCTTCTTCTGTGTTTATCCATAACCAGGCACGTGCAGACAGCACTAATAGGACTCAGAGGATCATACCAAAGAAAACGAAGAAGAAGAGGGCATAAAGGTGGGAAGAGGCTGTAATGGGGGGAGGCTCAGGAGGAGTGGGAAGGGTGCGTCGAGGTGTGTATGCTCAAGATACATCACACACATGTATGAAATTGTCAAAGAGTACACAAAAAAAATCTTTAAAAGAACTAAAAGCCCAGTTTCTTCATGTGGTACAACCCTTCTCACTATGGCACTGGCCTGAAGCTAAGAAGGTGTTGGAGCTTGCCTAACTCCCCCCTCCCCCGCAGGAATTTGGCGCTCCCCTGCCCTGTTCAGAGGGCAGCAGACCCCAGCAGTTAGGCTTCTTCCTCTGCGGACCTGTCCAGCTGCACGTAGCAACTGATAAGCTCACACATCTCCAGGCTACAGGGACTGGCTGTTGCTTATCTGAGCACTAAAACATTCTGGGCTGGATTTTCGATAAGACCTTAAAAGATTCCTTCCTCTGGTCCCTGTTGCCTCTGAGTATGCAAATGAAGCGCCCTTGATATTCTCGCCCCAACCAATGACACATCACCACAGGAATCCAACTGGCCATTCTTCCCACGGTACAAACAGTCCCTTGCACTCTCTGAATAAATGAGCTGTCCACTAACACAGTCTCTCGGGTCGTTTATTGACAGTCGTATTTGCTGCCTCTCAGGATCCACCATGACCCTTCAGGGCGCGTGCTCTGCCCCATTTTCCTCCCCAGGCGGGCTAGTGACAACCAAACCGAGAGACAAATCTTCACAGTGTACAAAAGGACTGTTCCACCGCAGAAACCACCTACCCCACAGTGGCTGCACTGTTTCTTTCCAAGTTAATGGCAACAACTTAACTTCCTTCCTAGGCCCTATGTGACCTGGCTAACGAGTAAGTCTTTAGCACACCTTTAAGGGCCATCAGAAATCCCAAACACAGCAGCCTTCAACTGCTGTTCTGAGTTTTGCCTGTTCATAAAAAATAAAGCAAACAACAAGTGTTTGTTTATTTAATGCGCATGTGTGCGTACAAGTGCACACCACAGCACACGTGTGCAGGGAAGAGGTGGAACTGAAAGACCCCCGGTGCGGGGAGACTCTCACTCAAGTCTCGGGATAACAGACCCCCCCCCCCAGTAACTCACGAGAGACCGTCCTTGCTGCAATCACAGGAGGCTTTAATTGATGAGGCGGGAAGCAGTGCACTTGGGAAGCAGGGGAAGAGTTCGACCCCAAGTGACCTGGAGAAGGGGTTTTTAAAGGAAGATACCACAGCCCAATAATAGGGGCAGGGAGGGTGTCACAAGGAGACAACTCCCTGCCTCTCAAGATCACTCAAGGTCATAATCAACTAGTTCCTAAAATCACGTGGGGAAACTCCCTGTTTTTCAAGATTACAATCTAACTTTATCTTCAGCTAGTTCCTGAAACACAGACACTGAACTAATCCTAGATTTTTGATTCTTCTCTTCCTGCTTGGATTTTTGGCTATTTTCTTCCTGCTGGGGAGGTCTGGATTTATCCAGGTCTTTCAGAACTAGATCCTCCTTCCACCACGTGGGGCCTGGGGATCAAACTCAGGTCAGCAGGCTTAATGGAGAGAACCATACCCACTGAGCCATCCCACCACCTTGTGCAGTTGTTTTTGAGACAGGGTATCACTATAGAGCCCAGGCTGGCCCAAAGTCACTAGTCTATCTCAATCAATCTCTCAGTGCTGGGATTACAGGTTTATCCCACCAAGACCAGCTTTGATTGGGTCTTTATACAAAACATTTCCATCAAAAACCTTAGTATCATCACATTCTCCTAAAACACTTTGCTCCAGGCTTTCAGAATAGAAGATGCTCTCCCTCTCTCTCTCTCTCTCTCTCTCTCTCTCTCTCTGGCTCAGACATCTCCGCTATGGCTTTTATTTTCTTCTTCCCATTGCTGTCCTCTCTTTCCACAGTGTCCAGGAAAGAATTCATTATCTTTATCTAAACTAGATTATTGAACTTGTGCATGTACATGTGTCATTGGGTGTATTTACTTAACTGAATTTATTTCTTAGTATAGTCTTAAGTTCACATAAAAACTAAGTAGAAAGAACAGAGACTTCTCATTTTCCCATGTATCTCCCACTCTCATTGCCGTTCACTCTTGGTGTTGTCTTGTCCATGGATTTTGATCATATGCAATGACACATATTCATCATTTTATTTTATTAAACAATGTAAAGCTTTTATGGCCCAATAAGCCTCTCCACCGACAGCAATCATCCAAATCAGACCAAAATCAAACTGAATTAGAAAAAGCCCAAGTGTAATAAATGCCAGCGTTCCCGGTGGCCCTCTGGGAAAACACTGAGAGGGAAAAGGAGAACCGGGGAAGGCCGCATGTTCGTTCTCTGGGAGGGGGGCAGTTTAAATAGCCCGTGGGAGTGGTCTTGACCCTCTCTGGGGAGGGGTCACTGTTAGAGGGGCCTTCTGAAGGTGGAGTCTGGACTGCGGCAACTCCTACAGCAGGGAGCTTGGAGTGGAAAGTTTCACCCAAACACTGGAGGTGGATTCCAGGGCCTGGAGTGACACTTCCAACCAAACATCCCAGACTCCTTGGCTAGCAACCAAACAAACAACTTTGTTTTATTTTATGTATATGAAGGTTTTGCCTGTGTGTATGTATGTATACTACATGTGTACCCCGAAGTGAGAAGGTAGTGTCTGATCCACTGAAACTGAAGAATAGTGTGAGCCATTGCGTGGGTGCTGCGAACTGAACCTGGATCCTCTGCAAGAACAAGTGCTCTTAACTCTGAACCACCTCTTAGCCCCACACACCCGCCATTTTATCATCAGGAGAAATACTTGATACATGGGGTTGCTTCCTAATAATCCTATTGTGAGTTATCATAAATCAAAAATATGTTTAATATGCCTTGCCTACTCTATGCCCTCACAATACCCAGCAGACCACTTTTCTACCCTGTGACAACACGGCTTTGTTTGGCAGTCTCTGCCCAGGTTCTATTATTTTAAGTGATAAATTAGCCAAGAATCACGGCGTCCCTGTCGCCCATCTAATCATGTGGCAGTTGTGTGGAAAGATTCCTGAGGAAATCTTTTCTCTCTGCTGTTTCTTTGGCATAACTGCTCTCTAAGCCAAAATACAGACTGCTTTGCCAGAGAGCTGCTTCAGCAGGGGGTGTTCAGGTCCTAAAGGTGTGGAGTCCTGTGGGGTGGGCGATGACCCGGATGTGATCTGAGGGTGAATCAGGTTGGCTGCCATCAGCCTTTAATTGGGAAAAGATTACACCTTTTATACATAGGTTTAAATGGGAGACAAGGGGCCTGCCTGTGAGCTGCGGTGTAATTTGAGACCAGCAGTTTGAGGGATCTAGCATTGACCTTGACAATTAGTACCAGTCAGGCTTTAATGGAAGGGCTACAAGTTCCTCTTGCTAGAGATAAGAATGGCTGCTTTACCAAGCAGGAACTTTCCTCAAGCTCCCAAATGCCTGGCCTTGGGAAAAGGACTTCTGGGGAGCAGACTTTATACTACAGTTTCTTAGGCTTACTCTATGGGCCTGTCCCCTCATAACGCTCACAAAAGGAAAGGCCCTGGTGTCTTACTCTTTTCTCTTCATACTGGACCATTCTGATTTCTCTATATAATAAATAAAACTGAACTCTTGCCTCTAGTGGTCCCAGGCTCTGGATCTGAACTGTAGGCATTCCATCCTCAGGATCAGGTGTGTCTAGTAAATCATTCCTGTTCTTGGTGTATTTGGAGGGCACAACAGAATTCCTGGTTCGACGGTGGTGGAGATTTTTTCCAAAGACCTTATTTTGTTTAGAGAGGCTGCCATTGTACACATTCTTATTCTTTTACCAACGCCCATATAAAATTTCCCAAAGGAAATATTAATATTATTAATTATTAATTAATATTATTAATATTAACATTAATATTGAGAATCATTAAAAATGAAAGTATAAAAAAGTTGCTGGAAAAGTGGTCTGCGATATGGGAATGCTGGAATTTTGTCAAACAACAATGGTCACCATGCCGTTCACGCTATTGCTTTAAAAATCAAGTTAGTGCACGTACACACACACACACACACACACACACACACACACACACACACGTAGCTCCCTATTTTTTATCCAGCCCCACCATGTCCTCTTTTGAACCTCATACAAACTGGAGTCCAGCATTGTAGGAAGCAGGTGTACTGTGACCGAGACCGTGACAGTGACCTTCTTAGTGGCATTTCTACATTCAGCTTGGGAAAAGTACAACAGGGACTCACAAAGGTAGTGCTATGATTTCAGCTACAATAAGGCTGACACTTCCCGGTTCTAGGGCCCTGCATGTGCAGCAAGCCCTCAGGCAGAAGTCCCTAATGGCCCCAGGGCCCCATGTGACCCACATGCGGCATGGATTACGTTGTCCAGGTATGACTCAGCTAAGCCCTTGCTGCATGCATGAACCCCCCCCCCCATCATCTGCATATGACCAGTCACGTTGACCCCCTGTGCGCATGCTCTAGGCAGCTTTTAAAAGCTGCATGCACCATCTTCCTCTCTCTCTCCCTCTGTACACCTACTTCCCCAGCCTGTACATGTCCCCTCTAGTAAACTTCTAAGTGGGTTTATTGCGTGTTCCTTGTTTCCTTCTCACTCACACCAGGTAATTTCAGGTACAATTGTCATCTCCTTCTCCTTCCTTCTCTTTGAGTGAACAAAGCAAACTTACCTTGCCAGAGACCCATATTCTATGACCTGCTCTCAGGTTAACCCAGTCCAGTCACATGCTTAGGTAGTTAGATTGCTAAAGGTCAAATCTCAAGAGAAACATTTGTGGAGGGAAAATAAAAATGACAGGCCACAGTAATTCAGATGCAGCATTGAGTATCCAGTGAGATTTTGTTTCACCTAGAAAAGTTTAAAAGGCTGAATTTAGAGAAGTATTACAAGGTTATTCGAAATTCTGTGTGATTTCCCATTTGTTACTGTTGTAACCTGCTACTGACTTGCCCTGTCCCTTTAAGAGACAAGCCCTGCCCACTCCCCACTTTCTGCTGAGGCTTCCAGCCTGCACTCCCTCTGCCCCACTCTTCTGAAGAGGTGGCTGCTGCCTTGGGTCCTTTCCTTTCCTGTCCCCTCCCTTCCCCTCCCCTCCCCTCTCCTCTCTTCCCTCTCTCTGTCTTTGTCTCTCTCTCTCTCTCCCTCTCTCCTTTTCTCTTTCCTCCCATAACCCACTGAATTAACTATACCCAAACCCTCTCTCTGCATGGCCTATGTGTCTCTGTCTCTCACCTGCCAGGGCTTCTCATGGGACTGGCTGCCCCGCCACCAACCTGTCAGGTCTTTCACCCAGGTCTCTTACCCATCACCTCCCTCCTACCTGGGACCCAGAGAGGTCTTGGGTGGTGGGACCCAGCTGTCACCCCTGGGGGAACTGTACCGTTTTATCTAAACCATAACAGTTACAGTTTCTATTAGCAAGAAATTAAAGTGAGGATTTTTTTTTTCTCCAATAAGAGTGACTAATCAGGATTAAGCAAATGCATTTGCTTTATTAATGTGCAGGTGTTTAGTGAGCACTTATCTTCCGTCTTGTTCTACGCTAGGCCTGGAGATACAAAGATGAAGGCTACACATTCCAGCCCCAATAAACAATATCAACCACCAATTTAATATTTTTTACTTAGTGTAATATTTATTAAATGCTTTTACAGACTAGCACCCAGCCTCCAGATGTTCCTTTAATATTTTAGTACGTGTTTTCTGCTGAAATACAGCCTCAGATTGGCAAATGTGTTTGCAAAATTCATATCTGATAAGGAATTGCCATACAAAATGAACAACAAATACTTAAAATTCGATGATAAGAAAAAATTATGACACCAAGGCCAGCTGGACTGTGACTGAAAAAGCATGGGATAAAACTGGACTCTCTGAGCATGGCCAACAATGAGGGCTGATGAGAACCCAAGGACAATGGCACAGGGTTTTGAACCTACATAATGTGCTGGCTTTGTGGGAGCCTAGCCAGTTTGGATGTTCACCTTCCTAGAAATGCACGGAGGGGGGAGGACCTAGGACTTACCACAGGGCAGGGAAATCTGACTGCTCCTTGGGTTGGAGAGGGAGGGGGAGAGGAGTGGGGGGAGGGGGAGAAGGGTGGGAGGAGGGGAGGGAAATGGGAGGCTGGGAGGAGGAGGAAATTTGTTTTTTTTTTCTCTTTTCTCAATAAAAAAAAAAGTTAAAAAAAAAAAGAAAAAATTATGAGCCTAAACTTTTAAAATGAGCAAAAGATCCAAAAGATGATATTTTAAGACATAATAACTGGTGAATAAAAATGGAAAAGATGCTCCATGTGTTACTAGAGAGCGTCAAATTAAAGCGATAAAACACCATGGCGAACCTGTCAGAGTGTTCAGAATTCAGGACGTGGGCAACACAAATGTTAGTGAGGAGGTGGCACTGCCATGGTACAGGCAAACACTCTGACTGTGCCAGCCAGCAATCATGATCCTTGGTATTTGCTGAAATCAGCTATAAGTGAGATGGAGGTGGCTCAGTCAGTACCATGCTTGTCCTGTAGCTGTAAGGGCCTGGGTTCAATCCATAGAATCCGTGTCAAAGCTAGGCTTGGTGGTACACGATGAAATCCATTGCTGGAGAGTTTCAGACACGCAGAGACAGACCGACACACAGTCCTTCAATCCCTGGTACCAAAAGCCCATCTTTAATAGCACCATGGAGGCTTAAATACACTGCAGTCAATGGCCAACAGGTGATAATCCCATCCTCTGATCCTCTAGGCTAGGCACAGCTTCTAGTAACTTCATTTAGAAGGCTCTAGACAGGGAAGAGCAGCTGAAAGCCAGGACTCAATTAGTCCCAACATAGTCATATCTGGGAGGTAGTACAATCTTGCTGGGGGAAGTAGGTCACTGAGGTGGGCTTCGAGGGTTCATAGCAGAACCTTGCTTCCAGTTCAATCTCTATGCTTCGTGTTTGTGGGGAAGAATGTTATCTTTCAGCTCTGTGCTCCAACAGCCTGGGAACAAAAGGGAAGAAAATGGTGCTGACTGAACCTATGACAATGTGTGTGTGCTGGCTGGTCTTGTTTCAACATGACACACAAGCTAAAGTTTTCTGAAAGAAGGGATCTTCAGTTGAGTAAATGCTGCCTTAAGGTCCAGCAGTAAGGCATTTTCTTAATTAGTGATTGATGGGGAAGGCCTAGACATTGTAGGTGGTGCCATCCCTCGTGGTGGTGGTCCCAGGTTCTATGAGAAAGCAGGCTAAGCAAGCCAGGGGTAGTAAAGCAGTAAACAGTACGCCTCCATGGCATCTGCATCAGCTCCTGCCTCCAGGTTCCAGCCCTGTTTGAGTTCCTGTCGTGACCTTCTTCTATGATGAAGAGCAATATGGAAGTGTAAGCCAAATAAACACATTCCTCCCCAACTTGCTTTTTGGTCATGGTGTTTCATTGCAGCCCTACCTAAGACAGTGCAAAAATAAGTTAGATCAAGTTCTCAAGTGCTTCAGAATGAAACGAAGAGGTTGGTAAGAACTCAAGATGTTCAGGCTTTCCTCGGTGTCTCAGCCCGTGAGGGTGAACAGTTACGTTCACTACTTGATCTTTCCGGTAGTTCTACAAAGTCAATATCAATCATAAATTAGCAAACATTGATTGTATAATTGTAGACACAAAGTAGTGGCTGTGATACTTATGGCAATGTAGGGATCTCAGAATCTTCTCAGGTGACCCAGCCCTAATTCAGGTATACTGTTCTACTCTAGCTAAAAAGCTCCCCACCCCTTGCTGTGCATCTGCGTCCTGGAACTTGCTCTATAGACCAGACTTTCCTTGAACTCACAGAGATCCATCTGCCTCTGCCTCCTGAGTTCTGGGAATCAAAGGTGTGCACCACCATATCCGGCTCTCCTTATTTTAAAACAAAGCTATAAACAACAGAGATTAGCCCAGGAGAGAAGCACTCCCATGCACTGTTCTCAACCAAGCCTTCTTCTTTTCCCAGTCTCGTCATTCCTTTGTGATGGTAGCCATCTTGCTTTCTGGTGACTGCATCATCCGGTAGCAGGAAATGAAAGGATGCTGAGCAAAGAAGAACTCTGACGGGCTTGGCCTCAGCATTGCTAAGAATATCTATTGAAGAGTCTGAGAAGTTGGCCAAGAGTTCTGTAATCGGATGCTTCTCTCCCACCTGCCTGTCTTCAAATACCCAGCAGCCACTTCCCAAATTACCACACAGAAACTTATATTAATTATAAATGCTTGGCCAATAGCTCAGGCTTATATCTATATCAACCCACCCCCACCACCAAGACTCAGAGAACATTGTGGAAAAAAGGGTAGAAAGGACATAAGAGCCAAACGATAGGAGGAGAGCTATGAAGTGTGTCCTATGTACGATACGGCTGTTGTATCCATGAAGTCACAGCAGTTCTGGTTTACTTCACAAGACCTGTACAAGATCAAGCCAACAGGATCAGTCAGCAATAGAACAGCCAATAATTGGCCTCCATGGATTGTATTTTCGTACAGGAAGAGAGGATAGGGGAAGGAGGGAAGAGCATATGTGCAGGGGCTTGGAAGGAGTGGGAGAGGGGAGTTAGGAATGGAAATGATCAAGATACACTCTTTACATGCATCAAGTTGTTGAAGACTAAATAAGAGATATCATATCAATACATATTTATATGTAATATAACTATGTTTTATGCCGTTTATACTATACACTTCAATTTTATACAGCAGGCAACAAAACTATTATTGTACATATTTATATATTAATTGTATTTTTATGTAGTATATATTACACATATATGCGTAGTAAGAATAATAAAAACCCATAGACAGATATTGGGGTTCAAACTGAGATCAGAGAAGCAGAGCAGCGAACCACTAGAGAGCTCTTACCTCTAGGAAATCTTCAAACTAAAAAGAGAACGAGTCCCTGTCTCATCCCACCATGTATTCCTCTCTAGTGCTGGTATTAAAGGCATGCACCACTACCACCCAGCCTCTATGACTTACTAGTGAGGCTGCTGGAATTAAAGCTGTGTGCCAGTACTGCCTGGCCTGTATGACTGACTAGTGTGGCTAGCTTTGCACTCTGATCTTTAGACAAGCTTTGTTAGATCATAAACAAAATATCACCACATATATGTAATACAGAATATATATACATATTCATATACTATACATATTTGTGTTGTGTTTGTGTATATGCACATGCCCTCATGTGTGAAGGTTAGAGTGCAATTTCCTGGGTCACCAAGGTTGGTGGCAGGAACCTTTATCACCTATGCTATCTTGTTGCCTGTGATGGTTGAAATGAGAATGGCCCCCATAGGCTCATATAGTTGTTTACTTTATCCCCAGTTGGTAGAATTATTTGGGAATGATTAGAAGGTATGGTTTTGTTGGGAGAGTTATGTCACTAGGTCTGGACTTTGAGGTTTCAAAAGCCCATGTCATTCCTGTGCTCTCTATCTTTGCCTCATGGTTGTGTCTCTAGATAAAAGCTCTCAGCTGCTGCTACAGAGCCATACCTGCCTGCCTGCTGCCATGCTCCCCACCATGTGGTCATGGACTCAATCTCTGAAATTGCAGGCTCCCAATGAACTCTTTCTTCTATCAGTTGCCTGGTCATTGGTGTCTGAACATAGCAGTAGAAAAGTAACTAAGACATTGCCCCTCCACTTTTTTCCATGGCGGTGTCTTATGAAGCTCAGGTTGGCTTTGAATTCATTATATTGTTGAGTAACTCTGAATTTTTGATCCTCCTGTCTCTACCTCCTGAGTTGTAGAATTGCAGGCATATACCACCATGTGCAGCTTTATGTTGTTCTGGGTATTGATGCAGGCAAGCATCTGCAGTCATCAGACAGACGGAGAAATGCTGGTGCCCAGTTCATTTCCTCCTTTTTATTTAGCCCCAGATCCTACCACATTTAGGGTGAGTCTTCCCACCTCAACTCACACAGTCTAAAGACTCCCTCACTGACAGATGCGCTTAGAGGTGTGTCCCTAGGTGATTCTAGAAACTGTCAAGTTGGCAATCAACACTAACCATCGCACAGTGTTGGTGGACTTTTCTGTCCCATCAGAACAGGCCCCCTTTCAGGGTTTTTGATGGGGCTCTGCTGTAGAGCTCTCGTCTAGCAAGTGTGGGACCCTGCATTCTGTTCAGTCCCCCTTTTCTTCAAAGTTCATTGGCCACCAGTCCACAAGGACACGGGCAGAAGTGGTAACAGTGAGCTTTGTAAGGCCTGGGAATACAGTGGAAATAGCCTTCTGGGAGAGAGCTTCAGTGAGACAGTTCAGCTTCATTCCAGAGTGAGGGAAGATGTAAGGATGGGGACAGAGGCTGGGGCATCACCTAATTTGCATCAAACAGCACCTTCCTATGGTTCCTATGCTAAGGTTCCTATTACAAATCTAATTACCATGTGGGCAGCAGGGCAAAGTTTCTGCAGGGGACTAAGGCAAGGGTTACCCTAGACATAAGCAAGGCATCCAGGCCTAGAGACATGTCAGGTAGAGAGCAGGAAGTCCCATGCCTTAGGGGAGGGAGTCCTCCATGTGGCTGAGCTTGGAGAGAGCTGCCCAAATGGCAACCTCTGACCAGCAAAGTCTCCCAACAACATTCCACCCCCAGTACTACATGGAAAAAAATGAAACAAAGCAAAAGAAACAAATAAACATAAAACAACCAAGGAAGAAAGAAAAGTTGTTGCTTTTCAGTTTCTCACTTGGGTTAATTAATCAGAAGTGAATGAAGTCACTTCAATTCCTCCTTCTTCTGAGCTTTAACCGAAACAGCTGAAATGCAAAGGAAGGCAGAACAACTCCCACAGAAGCAATGTGCCGCAGGAGTGAGCATCTCAGACACTGTTTTCAGAGGGACTGGGTTTAAATGTCCGCCATGCCACTTACGAGGTGTGGGTCTTTGAATGGGGCTCTGTCTTTGATTTTGGATTTCTTTCCCCTTAAAATGGGGTTATAAGGGAACCTATATCAGGGTGCTTTGATGAACGCAGGCAAGAAAAACTCTCATATAACAGGCACCTTGGCGGCTCCTAGTGAACACCTGCTGCGTTGTCACAGCCTGGGCCCTGGGGAAGAGGAAGGTGGGGATTGCTTAAGTCAGCCTCTCTTGAGGCCTGTTATCTGATTGAGGAAACACCACATTGGGCAGCACTGAGAAAACACAACTGGGCTCAGAAGGAAGCCTAGAGACACAGAGTGACAGCTCAGAGTTGAGGTTCGGAGATGAGAGATGGAGGGGAACAAAGAAAAGCGTGTGAAGATGCAACCAAGAGCAGATACGTGCTTGAAGTAAAGAGTATCCCAGCTCCAGAATAGCGAGCGCAAAGTCCTGTCCTCAGGAAAGCAACAACAACAACACTAAAGAAACCAGGAAAGTCTCCAGCAAACAATCAGCCAACCATGGCTAGTTTACAAGGCTTGTGTAAAGTTTCAAACCAGAAACAGGCCAAGCCCAGTCATATATGTGACAACACTGTGATCAGGGATGGCATGTTGGGCAGTGGACCTGCAAGATGGTAGAAATGCCTGTGATCTAATGATGTCCCAAGAGAATGCAGTGCTATCTCCCCTGTTTGTGATATGTGAACAGACCCACTACATGCAAGCCACAGGAGAGTGCAGTATCCATGGTGATTCACAGCATATAATGTTTAACAATGGGCTAAGCGATTGCATCTCTGTGTGTCTCTGGTTCACATAATTACCTTTTATCAGCATCTTTGAGTATATTCATTCCATATATAAAAAGGAAGTTTCCTGTTAAGCAATGTGCAGTGTGGTGGTCCCACACCCCAGGTTTCCACCGCTTAACTGTTTCTGTAAACTCTGACTAAAGGTCACACAGGAAATGACCTAACACCTTTCTCAGAATGTATTGCTGTTGTTCAGATATGCATATGAGAGGGAAATTCACAGCTTCATACTTCTTCCCACCTGAGCAACACTTGTTCCCTTTTTTTCAGGCAGCACTATCCATAAAATAAGAGCTGAGGGCCAAGAGATAGAGCCATGATGGCCACCGGCCCCAGTTTGTCTGGGACTGAGGGCTTGACAATGCTCAATCCCTACCGTGCCAAGTAAGAACGGCTGGTCGCGGTACATATCTTCTCTATGAATTGATCATGAAAAAAATGATTAAGGCGAAAACAATGTGCAAACAAAGACAAGAATAAAAATGAAGTCAGAAACAGAGACAGCTTAGCAAAAAAAAAAAAAGGAGCATGTTTTTATACGAAACAGATGCAGAAATTATAGCTCTACCAGGGGTGTTTTATAAATCTTGACAATATTGGGAGACAGAGGAAGGGAGCGAGGGAGGGAGGAAGGAAGCGAGGGAGGGAGGAAGGAAGCGAGGGAGGGAGGAAGGAAGCGAGGGAGGGAGGGAGAAGTGAGGGAGGGAAGGAAGGAGGGAAGGAGGGAGGGAGGGAAGGAGAGAAGGGGGAAGAAAAGGGTCAGGAGGTCCTGACTGTACTATTTTTTCATTCTCATAAATAAGAAGTCCACCTAGAATGAAAACAAGTGCTGAAATATTCCAACTGACAAAGTGAGCAGAGGATCCAGCCATTGTCGTGTCTCTAATACAGAAATCCAGACAGAGCCTGACATCCCGAGTTCAGCCCCACACGGAGGAGCAGTCTCCGTGGGTTGTCTTCTGATTTCCGCCTGAGGGACACTAACTCACTCATCAACGGCGGTGGTTGATTTCCGTCAACTCAACACAAATTAGAATCACCAATTGGAAGCCTCAGCCAGGGCCAGTGCTTGACCACAGTGACACCATCTTTGGATCTGAAGCCTGGTAGCCTGGTCCAGGAGCTGCTGAGCCGACAGCGTAATCTATCTGAAACGGTGCCCACATTGTTATTTCACCCCATTTCCCATTAACGACGGAGACAGAATAAAAATGTTCCAGACACCTGGGTCCCATGCATTCAAATTGACATCAGCAAACTTTCCTGGCTTGGTGCCCTCCTGGGGGCGGGGCAGGGCCAGCACACTGCAGTACTGAGACAGAAACTATTGCTGTAAAACACTGAAGCCCAGCCAGAATCCTCCAGAAAAAGCAGAGTCCCAGCTCAGCTGCTACAGCCTTCAGTTGGCTCCACAGACAGAGCCTGAACTGGCTTGTGTCTTGTCTCAGGCTCCTTTTGCCCTCCCTGGGCTACTTAAACAGGACGTCCTAAACCAGACAGCCTTTGTCCTCACTGCCCAGCCTACCTGGAGTTCAGGTGTGGGTGCCAGCATCCCCACAAGCCTTTTATAACCTTGTAAAAGATCGTATAAGTAAACACAACATAAAACTTACCATTTGAGTGTGCGGTTCAGGGGTGTTAGCTGCACCCACATTGCTGCCCTCGACACAGGTTTTTTATACAGGGAGCATTGTTAAGGTGGCTCACCCGCTAATGATTCTAACAAATTTTTAGTTTTAAGAACTTCAGAAGGAGCCAAGGATGAGTGGAGGGAAAGGGGGCACCAGGAGAGAAGGGAGGAAAAACTCCAGTCGGTATGTAAAATAAATGAAAAAAAAGTTTGTTTGTTTGGTTTTTTTTTTTTTTTTTTTGTTTTTCGAGACAGGGTTTCTCTGTGGTTATGGAGCCTGTCCTGGAACTAGCTCTTGTAGACCAGGCTGGTCTCGAACTCACAGAGATCTGCCTGCCTCTGCCTCCCGAGTGCTGGGATTAAAGGCGTGTGCCACCACCGCCCGGCCTGTTTTTTTTTTTTTTTTAAAAAAAAGAACTCCAGAAGAAAAATCATTCACCAGGATTCTCCATTTGTTGCACTCTCCCCACCCCCACCCACATCCCGCTTGTACACTTCGTTCTTGCTGGTGTTCTGCTCGGAATCACTGATTGATGCTTTTCTGTGTTGCCTCCGTCCATTTCCTGCCACTGTAAAATATACCAGGCGGAGTTAGAAAAGACGCTTATTGAGCTCACGGCCCCAGAGGTGCGAAAGCCTCGTGGCCGATGGCATTACAGGTGTAGAGAGCATGCGTGGAAGAGATCACGTGGCAAGCCCGGAAGCCAGAGGAGACATAAAACTGAAATTTCCTTCAGAATACCTTAGTCTTTTGAGAAAGAACACATACTCCAGGGATTATCCCTTGTCAGGATGGTGCCCCAATACCTATCTACTCTCTGGCGGGCTCTGCCTCTTAAGGTTCGGCCACAATGCTAGTGACCCCCTTCCAGCAACCTTGGGTGGACGCACTGAAACCGTGCCCAAACCACCGCGGGCATCTTAAACACAAGGACATTCTTCAATGGGCTCAAGCTTTTGACTGTTGCTATGCTTCAGAAGCGAAGAATCCCATCATATTTCATGGGACTGTTTCCTTCCTTAATATATTTGGATGGGGAACACGTCCTCTAGTTGTACATGCCACATGTGTGTTTGAATATGAGTTTAGGCTGCCGGGAATGCACACGTGTTTGTGTGAGTGGGTTGGTTTGTTTTTTAGATGGTTGCTACTCAAGAGTTCAGGCCGGCTGCTTTGACGGAGACCTCTTGTTTTGTTTTTGTTTCTTTGGATCAAATTGTTTACTTGTGTTAGATTCAAGCTCAGTAATGTGGGTAGGAAGTTATTATTTTGTTATTGTCGCTATGTTTTTGTATTTTTCTTTTTCTTTTCTTTTTTTTGATACAGTCTCACTATATAGCTCAGGTCAGCCTTGAACTTGTGACAATCTTTCCGCCTCACTCTCCCAAATGCTGGGATGACAAGCATGAGTCACCAAGTCATGCTTTGAAGTTATTATTTTTTTGGCACCAAGCAATGTACCATGATTCAGTTCTGATCCTAGACCCCTGCAGTTAGCACAGACCCTACAGATAAAGGGCATGTCTTCAACAGAACCGCTTTCAATTCAGACGCCAACTGCAAGCTCGAGAGACATCATGTCACCTACACTGTAACTAGCTACAGATTCAGGGGTGCCGATCCCCCCCTCAGGCTTAGGAGCTCAGCAGAACAATGTACAGAGCCCACTCACGCGCTACACTTCCAACTATTACTTTATTATAAAGGATACCATTTAGGAACAGGCAAATGAGGAGATGCATAGCGTGATGTCTATAGGGCCTTCGAAGCCGCTTCTCAGCCCTTTCCCTGCGGGAAATCTCCTTTGGATGGTGGTGGCATATGGTTGTGGACTTAATTCACATTTTTTTCTTTTCTTTCTTTTTTATTTTTTTTACAAATAATTATTTTATTTTAGGTATAGTATTCTTTTTTAAAAAATATTTTATTTATGTGTCTGATTGTTTTGACTGCATGTATACACTTGTACCATATGCTTACCTCGTGTTTAAGAAGGTCAGAAGATGGTACGGATCCCCTGGAACTGAAATTGAAGGCAGTTGTGAGCTGCGGTGTGGGTGCTAGAAATGGAACCCAGCTCCTCCGGAAGATCAGCAGGTGCTCTTAGAGACTGCGACACCTCTCGTGTCCTTAATTTGCATTTTCTTAATGCATGATAATTTCACTGCCCCTTCATATGCTTATTTGCTTCCTCTTCCCCTTTTGTGTGTGTGTGTGTGTGTGTGTGTGTGTGTGTGTGGTGTAGTGTGCTTGGGATTGAACCCAAGGTCTCAGGCATGTTAGGCACCTGCTAGCCAACCACAGGGCTGTATTTCCAGCCCGGTATTCCTTCTCCCAGTGAAGGCCTTTTTCAAATATTTTGTGCACATCTTTGTCATTGTCCCTTTTACTGCTGAGTTTTGCATGCTCTCTTCATATTTCGGCACAACTGTCCATGCACCTCTGTGATGGTCCCAGAGCCTTGAGAAAGCCAATCAGGGGCTGGTATGTGTGCTCTCCGTGTCCTCCTCTTTCCTGTTGACCCCTACAGGCATGCTGCTCCCTCCTTTCTGCCATCTGTGACATACGGCTTCCATCATGTATGTGTTTTCTGGTGTTACCAATCTCGTGTGGCCATCGCACTCAAACCTAACTTCTGTTAAGGCTTTTCCAGAGAGGGGCTGTCCAGACGGCAATAAGCTGGGGGATAGTTCAGAAAAGAGACATGTGCTATATCAAGTTATCTGTGGGGACACGGGGCCACAGGTCTGACTTTAGGGAGCTCACCCACCCCCTCCAGCTCTCACACTGCAGGCGTTTCTCATGGCCTCCTCTGGAAAGCCACCAGGAAAGGACTAGAGGTTCTAAGTTCTTCATAAAGGAAGTCCAGGACGGAATTAGAGGAGGTGAAGCAGTCTCAGGTGAGTAGAAACCAGAACAAAATGAGGGTTAGTCGGAGCAAAGAGTGATGGATGATGGACTGCATGGGCAACAGACCTTGCTAGGCCTTCAAAAAGGCTGTTTTGAGTTTTGCCTTCCTTCATGGTGAACTTTTTTCCTCCTATCCTGGATGTTTGAACTCCAATTGAGGATAGCATTCTAGTCTGCCCAAGGTGAAAGATCCTGGGTATTCTTGAAATCACCAATCCTGTATTAGTGTCAAATCAGGAGGAGCTGGACCAGAGTTGGAACTTCCTGGTTCTCGGTCATGGGGATAGTGTTCTCTGAGAGTAACTAGGTCAGGACTAGAAAAGGGGACTCTTTTGTGTAGTGGAGGTGGGCACCAATAGGCAGCTGGCTGGCGGGTGGAGAGGGCTCATGCTGAAGGGTTGAACATCCACATTGACACCATCATGCATGAAAACATTTTGCCCCATCCCTGCTTATTGCTTGTGTGAGCCACAAGTAAAGGTTATGAAAGCAATTCAGTATATTCTCAGAATCAAAACATTTGCAGATAAGAAAGGAATTTCTTCACCAGTTCTGTTCCTTGGCCCATCCTCTCCTGTACCAAGCACTCCGATCGCCAAGGTGTTTCACAGATTTAATTTTTATCAACGTATAACTCACAATTCTGACATAGGAATGTCTTCTCCATACCAGGGAGGGAAACTCCACACAGCTTGAACAGAAATACCGCTGT
Source organism: Microtus oregoni (assembly GCF_018167655.1). Classification (NCBI taxonomy): domain Eukaryota; kingdom Metazoa; phylum Chordata; class Mammalia; order Rodentia; family Cricetidae; genus Microtus; species Microtus oregoni. The sequence goes on from NW_024543071.1 coordinate 41,857,135, forward strand.
AAAAAAGTTCACAAACCAATGCTTAACTCTGAAAACCCAGAAAGAGGTGTGTGGCGTTCTGCCCGGATTCCCTTAAGTACAAACGGTTCCGAGTGATCTGTCTGGCGGCTTCCCAGGATGAGAGAAGACTGGGCTTGACAGGATGGTTCCCCAGAAGAACTCAGTATCGAATCTCTTTCTAACTTGACTGGAGGGTTCTGCAACAAAAGTTTCTCTCTTCTTGGTTGTTTCCGTTGCTGAAAAGTTCAAGAGCTTACACAGGCACGCCCACTGGCCAGCACCGGTGATGGTCTCCCTCCGCTCACCTTTGTTCTGTATCTGGTTATTACTTGAACAGTTGCTGTGTTCTTAGTTTTGGCTGGGGAAGGAGTTATTCACTGAGTGCAGATACAAAAGGCCTGATTGTTCTGAACCATAGAAAAGAGCGTTTAAACAGGTGGGGGCAGACTCAAAGTAAAGCAACCAACTCTAGGATGTGTTTTGAAACTTGGAATAATATTTCCCCTTTTTCCTTCCGGAATAATTTTTATGCCAGGTAACTTGGGGAAACTCCACATAAATATTTATTCAAATTTAGGATCTTCCCACAATTCAGCAGAAGCTAGGGAACCCCTCATTTTGATGAGCACTGATAGTAACTGTTTGTTGGATTTCACAGTAAATCTAAGTCATTGATCATTTTCTATACCCCGCTCCCCAACTGTGGGAAAACACTCTAGAAGGGCTGAAGAGATGGTGCAGTGGCTGGGAACACCGTTGCTTTCAGAGGACTTGTGTTCCACTGCCAGCATCTACATGGTGGCTCACAACCATCTGTAACTCAGGTTCTAAGAGATTCGGAGCACATGCTCACTTGGTACACAGACATACATGCAAGCAAAGCACCCGTATACACTAAATAAAAGCATGCATTGTTGCTCACTGTCTCGATTGCCATGTGTGCCTGAGACATTCAGGTAGTTTTTCACCCCTGCAGTCTAAATGTAGAGTGTCTGCTCCCTAGATAGATTAAATGCTCTTCAAGTATTTTGTTTGTCTAAGGTAGGATCTTGGGAATAATAGCAATACATGCTGAAATCTCTTTCATGTTTGCCAATCCTTGGCACCGTGTAAGATTTTGCACACACTGACCATTTTTATCACTGCCTGCGGGTAGTTATCACTGATCCTTTGAGTAATTTGGAGAATAAGTGTGTTGACACATTGCCTCAAGAATATCCTGATCTTAGATTCCTTTGTCTGAAATAAATACATTTTAAGATTTTCTTTTTGTTAAATGTGTCTGGGGGTGGGGCTGTGCACGTGTGTGCAGGAGCGTCTCCAGGAGCTGGGGTTAGTTTCCGATGTGGGGGCAGGGAACTGAGCTCGGGCCTTCTGTGAGAAGAGTGCACGCTTTTAGCTGCTGAACCATCTCTCAGGCCCAGATTTTCTAAGAGTAGAGGTGTTTCATTTTTCATTATGTGTCTTCCAAGCGGAAAATGATGCCTGGCCCCTAATACATAATTATAGAATGAATGGATGACTGGGTGAATGTGGTTCTCAAAATAAAAGAGAATGAGAGCATGGTCCTCCAGAGTTTTCTGTATACGTCTGTGTTTTCTTCCTTCTGTATGCCGTGCACCCACAGATTACACATAGAAACAGCGTGCCTTTGACATGTCGGTTTCCATGCTAACCTGCTGGCTCCTGTCATGGGTGTGGCTGGCACTCATTCAGCCTCGCCTTTGATGTTACCTGGAGCATGGACCAGGTGTATCTTCCTAGAAAGCTTTGGATTTTTGCCATGTTTAAGTTGTCTATTGAGGGAACACAGTAAATGGAGCATTGATACATAGAGATATGCGGTGAAGTTGGCTGTGAGGGTGTCTTTAAGAAAGTGAAGACTCTCTTCCAAACCAGGAAGCTGCAGAAGGTGACATGATCCTCCGAGACAGCATGGTTTCTTTTTCCTTATGCAACCGCTACTTATCTGCAGTCTTTGCTCTCCTGAGAACTGGGGGTGAGAACCAAGATTGGGAAAACAACAGCAGCAACAACGGAACAAATCACTGTGGGAATGAGTCCACTGATTCGGCCGAGGAAATGACTGTTTTGGAACAGATCAGGTCTTATGTGGGCAGAAATAACAACAGCATTGAAACCTGTGGTTGAGAGGGGCAATACTCACTCAAGTGGGGGTGGAGGAAAGGAAGGACCATGGGATCTTTGTCTCCCATTCAAGCCATCAGTAAGCAAGACCTTCTCTGCAGAACTCTGTGGAACAGAATGTAGACATTCTGAGGATTAGCTGGCCTTTCCTGTTAAGCAAAATGTGGAAATGAAATTGACATGAAAGCCTGTCCTGGAAGGTAATGCGCCCACTGGAAGGTAATGTGCCCAGGCATAATTCCATCAGCGCAAGGACTTGGAATTCTGGTGGGAAGGGTCCTCCCTGCTGTGGAGGGAGACCCGGGTTGTGTGCGGATTGTGTAGAGAAGATGTCAGGCTGCCCGTGGCAGTGGGAAGCCCAGGAGCACTCCGACAGGTCATCTGCTTGTGTGACGTCAGGAAGCATATGGTTTCTGAATTGAAACTGTCCCTTAACTACTTCTCCTGGGCCAATGTGACGGCTGGGTAGGGAAAGGGACTTGCCACCAAGCCTGCTGATCCTTAGACATTGATTCTGTGGTGGAATGAGAGAACCCTGCAAGTTGGCTAGTTATCTTCTGACCTTCACATGCGTATGGTGCATGAGTTTGTGCACGAGCATGTGCTCTCTCTTTCTCTCCCCCTCCTTCCCTCTCCCGTACACACACTTACACTAACTAAGTAAATGTGCTCTTCCTCTCTTCCTTCCCCACTTTCTCACACACATACATTCACACTAAAGAAATTAGTGCAGGAACAACAAATCCTACTGAAGTGGATGGAGACTCCGGCTCGATGCTAGAATGCTTGACTAGTGTGTGTGCGGCCTTAAATTCGACTCCTATCCCTGCAATAAAAACAGTTCCAATTCAGTCTTTCAGGGATGCTCTGTGGATCTTCTTGATGCTCTTCCTTGCATACCCTGTTCTTCGTTTGTATGGCAAAGAATCGTCTTTCCGTTGCTTGACATGTATTGGGTTCTAGGTAAGCAGCAGCTAGCAATGGCAGCAAGGGCGCTGTGAGTTTTGTGAGGCTGAGCCCTTTGAGAGCCCATTCAGAACTCACTGACCAGTGCTGCTTTCTGTGGAACAGAGAGTGCTTTCTTCTTACAAGTCTCAAAAAGACGGCCGGCCCCGGCCGTTCCCAGTGACAGCTGTCAGCGCCCTCAGTACAGCACCCTGAAGAATTTTATCAGGCTTTTAACAGCAGTGTGTGTGTGTGTGCGTGTGTGTGTGTGTGTGTGTGTGTGTGTGTGTGTGTGTGTGTGAGAGAGAGAGAGAGAGAGAGAGAGAGAGAGAGAGAGAGAGAGAGAGATTTCACTCTAAATACAACAGTCTTATACTCTGCGACAGGCTCGTTAAACCTTTTCCATGTGTGACCACTTCTTACTTGGAAAATTTTTAGCAGTCAGGTGTATGGGAAATACATGTGTGTAAAATAGCTATCAAAGTCAAACATTTACTGATAACAAGCCAGAGAGAAATTTATTTGAAAACAATTCCTTGACATACATATAAATTTTTTTTTTGTTTTGTTTTTTGGTTTTTTTTTTTTTTTTTTTTTTGGGTTTTTCGAGACAGGGTTTCTCTGTGGCTTTGGAGCCTGTCCTGGAACTAGCTCTATACACCAGGCTGGTCTCGAACTCACAGAGATCCGCCTGCCTCATACATACATATAAAATTACCATTTCTTAACGATGACAGGAAAACTGCATGGCAATGAGATGAATGAGTGTTTACTTTTGCATAAAGTGAAGCTTAAATCTTGGCTGATCGTTTGATGCTGTGGGAAGTGAAGCATCTTCAGCACTTTTCATAGCTGATTGATATTCTGATCTTCTAATCATCAATATTGAGAGTCCTACTTCACACAAATATAGAACAAAAGATAGAAGCTCGTTTAGGGCCATTTCAGAACTTTTTATTCTATCCAAACTCAGAGTCAGAATTCATTTAACATTTTCAAAAATTAACTGGCCAGCAACTCAAATAGAAAAATTTAAAATCAGGTGATCTAGCACAATCCAATCTAGAGATGCACCAGTTTGGCATACGCTCAGGAAAGGAGGGGACTATTAAAAGTCTCCCTTTTTTTGTAATTAAACCACTGTTTCTCTAAGCACAGAACTTGTACACACAGTGAAAATGCTCCAGTTCGTGACGCACAGTGGCCTGGAAGCTGAGCCGGTGTTTTAGGCAACGTCTGCGGGTCCTGCAAGACACACTGCACAGTGCACATGTCCTATGTCCAGAGCGAAAGCTGTGATGACGTCACGGGAGCACTATGGATGAGCCCTGTCTAAAACACCCCAGATTCACCATGCCTTTCGTTTCGAGGTTTTCTCCAGTCATTTTACATTCTGAAAGCTTTCAGTGTTGCCAAATCTAATTATTATCTTAACAATCCATCACTAAACAACCACGTTGACATCCGGAAAGCAGCTGTGACACAAAATCACAAGACGCTCATATAAATAAATAAATGTTGGGCAAATGCAGATTCCTGATCACTTCAAAACCACAGACTTGGACTGAGCAAGAATTTTTCAAAACTCTAATGGAAGACAGACGGGCTCACAAAACTGCTCGCCACAGACGGAGCTAAGTAAAACAGTTATTGTGTCGGACTGAGTGAACTCAGGGTCATTATAATTTTGACCTTTCCCTTGAAGTCGAATTGGTTCTTAGATGTCTTACTTTTCAGTTGTGAGAAGTCCTTTTCTCCTTTCTCAGAAGACGTCTGTACCTTGCAGCAATTCACACAAACCCGGAACATGCTGCCCTTCTTGCAGCTCCCTCACTCCAGGGACTGAAACCCTGCTGAGCATCCTGTTTGGTCTCCTGGGCGAGGATCCGCCCTCCTGGCTGCAGAACATAATTCATCAAGCTCTTGGGCTTGTAAATGTCTAATCTGATACTTCTCATTTTCAGGTAATCTTTTTTTTTTAAAGTTACATTTTTTTTATATTTGTTTGTTTACTGTGTGTGCCTGGGTGTATCTGTGTCGTGGTGTTCCTGTAGAAGTCAGAGGACAACTTTTGGGAGTTGGTTCTTTCTTCCTAACATGTGGACCCCAGGGACTGAACTCAGGTTGTCAGGTTTGACAGCAGATGCCCTTACCCACTCAGACATCTCAGTGGCCAGAGTTGCATTTGGTTTTTTTTTTTTCTCATAATTTTAAAAATTAAATCTTTAGAATACAAAATAATGGGTTCCAACATGGTGTTTTCATGCATTGCCAGACAGTTTTCTTGTTTTTGTTGTTGTTATTGTTTTTAAACAACTACGTTTGGGGCTAGTGAGATGGCTAAGTCAGTAAAATTGCTTCAAGGAAAACCTGGCAAACTGAGTTTGATCTCTAGAAGCCACATAAAGGTGAAAGGACAGAACCATTTCTGCAAAGTTGTCTTCTGACATCCATACCTGTGTGGTGGCACTCGAGAACATGCAAACATCTCTCTCTCTCTCTCTCTCTCTCTCTCTCTCTCTTTCTCTCTCTCTCTCTCTCTCTCTCTCTCACACACACACACACACACACAAATTTAAAGTCCTACATTTAGGCAACACAGTGGCAATAAAGCCTGTAGTAATATCAAAGTTCCAATGGAATTCAAGATATACATAGATGAGAGATGGCTTAGTGGTTAAGAGCTGTAGCACAATTAATAAAAACACAGAGACTGATATTGGGGTTCAGTCTGAAGGACAGAAAAACAAAACAGCCAGCCACCAGCTCTTACCTCTACCTCAGTCCGCAATGGTAACCCTGCCTCCAGGAATCTCAGAATGAGACTGTCTGAGAGCTGTCTCCTCCCATTTTATATTCCTCTCTAGGACTAGGATTAAAGGTATGCACCACTACCATCCAGTTTCTATGGCAATCTAGTGTGGCTACTGGGATTGAAGGTATATGGTACCACTGCCTGGTCTGTAAGGCTGATCAGGGTGGCTGTTTTACTCTCTGATCTTCATGTAAGGTTTCTTTATTAAAATAACAAATAAAACATCACTACAAAGAGCATTTTCTGCTCTCCAGAGATCCTGGTTCAATTCCCAGCACCCGCATGGTAGTTCACTATCATGTGTAACTGCAGTTCCGGGGCATTGGAGAACCTCTTCTGGCTCCTGTGTGCACCAGGCATTCATGTGGCACACAAACATACGTGAAGGCAAAACACTTACACACAGAAACTAAAAAAAAAAAATAATTTTCTTTTTTTTAAAAAAAGCTACACATATGAGAGCCCCAGCCCACACCTAAGCCCTACCCCTACATGCTTACAGGGGTGGTGGCCAACTCCTCCAGGACCTTCCCCACTGGAGCAGAGACCACTCACACTGCCAGAACCCCTAGCCCCCAACTTGAGCTGAACCCTCCATTCCCCAGTTTGGGTGGAGACTCTCTACTCAACCACTCCCACCAGTGGACAGGTCATCCCAACGAAAATTGAACAGGGAAATACTGAAGTTAACAACAGATGTTAGGACCCAAATGGACCTAACAGGTATCTACAGAACATTTCACCCAATCACAAAAGAATGTACCTTCTTCTCGGAACTTCATGGAACATTCTCCCAAACTGATCACATACTGGGTAACAAAGCAAGCCTCAACAGATAGAAGGGAATTGAAATAACCCCCGCACCCAGTCAGACCACTGTGGATTAAAGCTGGATTTCAACAACAAAAAGCCAACAAATGCATGGAAACGGAACAACTCTTTCAACTGAATGACTATTGTGTAAAGGCAGAAATACAGAACGTTAAAGACTTTCTAGAAGCCAATGGAAAAAAAGGAACATACCTACACATAGGGGACACAGTGAAAGCGGTGCTGAGGTAAGTTCCTAACACTAAGCACCTCCGTAAAGAAACTGCAGAATTCTCCTAGCAGTTTAACAGCAGACCTGAGAGCTCTCAGACAAAAGAAGCAAACACATCCAAGAGAAGTAGACAGCAGGAAATAATCAAACAAAGGGCTGAAATCAACAAAATAGAAACAAAGAGAGCAAAGAATCAGTGGACCAAAGAGTTGGTTCTTTGAGAAAATCAACAAGATAGACAAACCCTTATCCAAACTAACTAAAAGAGAGAGAGTATCCAAATTAACAGAATCAGAAACAAAAAGGAGGACAAAACAACAGACACAGAGGAAACCCAGTGAATCTTAAGGACATACTGTTAAAATCTGTACTCCACCCAACTGGAAATTTCAAAAAAAATTAAAAATTTTTTGATAGATACCACTTACCAATGTTAAAATGAAATCAGATAAACAATTTAAGTAACCCCTAGTGAAATAGAAGCAGTCATTAAAAGTCTCCCAACCAAAAAGAGTCCAGTCTTTTTAGTGTAGAATTCTACCAGACTCCCAAAGAAGAGCTAATACTTCTCAAATTATTCCATAAACTAGAAACAGAAGGAAGATTGCAAAATTCATCTTAGAATGCCACAGTCACTTTGATACCCACACCATACAAAGATTCAAAAGAGAAAGAGAATTACAGACCAATTTCCCTCATGAAAATTGATGCAAAACTACTCAATAAAAAAAACTCACAAATCAAATCCAAGAACACATCAAAAAGATCTTTCGCCACAGTCCCAGAGATTAGTTTAACATGTGAAAATCTATCCATGTGATCCACCATATAGACAAACTGAAAGAAAAAACTCACATGATTATTCAATTAGATGCTTAAAAAACATTTGACAAAATCCAACACTCTTTCATGATAAAAGTCTTGGAGAGATCAGGGATACAAGAGACATACCTAAGTATAATAAAGGTAATTTACAGCAAATCTATAGCCAACATCAAATTAAATGGAGAGAAACTCAAAGGAATTCCACTAAAATAAGGAACAAGACAAGGTTGCCTACTCTCTCCATATCCACTCAATGTAATACTTGAAGATCTAGTAAAGCAATAATACCACTGAAGGAGATCAAGAGGATACAACTTGGAAAGGAAGTCATGACTTAAAAAAAAAGTGTATGTGTGTGTTTGTGTATGTCCCAACACACCAAGACCCTTCACCCACTCCAAAAGAAGTCTTGGTGAAGCAGGAAAGGAGTTTCTTCAACACAGCTGTGCTGGGAAGGGAAATAGAGACCAATTATCTTCAGTCCTGTCCTTGAGGCATTGGTAATGGTGTTTGCATCACATGGTGGTGGTGTGGGGGCGGGGGGGGGGGGGGGGGGGGGGGGGATGAAAGCCTGGTGCTAGCTGGAACAAGCCTGCGTGGTCAGTAGTCTCTGTGGGACTAAGGTCTGTTATCTTTCTCTCTATCAGCAGCGGTGTTGAGTGCTGCCTGGAGGTTAGTTTTTATATCCAGCTACATGGCGCTCCTTGATCAGGGCTGTTGTTTCTGAGGTCTGAGGTGAGTGCAGGAGAGAATGACTCACAGGATGAGTAAATCAGGAAGGGAAAGCAGCGCTATTAGAGCAATAACTTGTTCCTCTCTTTGGGTTAGGACAGTGACTAGAAACATCTATGCTTTGTTTGGGTGTTTTAGAACTGGACCTTGTAAAAGACGGAAGTTGGTAATCTGTTGATTGTGACTTCAGCCATGAAGGGAGAGGATTGCCAGTTTCAGGTGAATACTCTGAACTAGTAAACACCTGATGTGCAGAGATGGGCAGGGATTTCTGTTTTGCTTGCTTATTGTTTTTCCCCCTGATAGTGTTTCCTGTAGCCCAGACTGGTCTCAGGTTCTTTCAGCAAAGGCTGACCTTGAACTTCCAGTCCTCCTGCATCCTTTACCTCCAAAATCCCTGGAATGAGAGGCCTGAACCACCACGTTGTGTTTGTGCAGTTCTGGGGAAGAAACCCAAGACTTTCTGCATACTAGGCAAGCGCCATGCTAACTGAGCTGCACCCCAGCCTCTGTCCCAAGTGAAAAGTCAGCGCTTTTAGGAGAATCAGCCACCAAACTTCTGTTACAGCCTGCTACACCCAGAATACAATGAAAACATCCTAAGTTTGAAAACATGTCGGATACATTTATTACGCTGGCGTTATGCTTAGCCTATTCTACCTTGAATGTGCTCAGAATGTTCAGAATAAAAATACAATTGTGCGGACAGAGGCGGCCGGCGGGGACCGACTGGGACCGGCTGGGACCGGCTGGGACCAGAATGGCAGCAGAGGACACAGGCCTCAGGCGGCGGGAACTGTCCTGGCAGCAGAAGCAGGCTGCAGGGATCGCAGGCAACACTGAGAGCAGATCGCCCCACTACAATTAAATCAAAGAGGTAGGCCTTCGGTAGGGGAGGTCCCTGGCAAAGGAGGAGTCGGGTCCTATTCCTGAAGACCCTTCTGAGGTGTGAGAGGGATCTTGCCCCCCCCCCTCCCCGGAAGGAACCAGGAAACAGAGCAAGGGCATTTTGTAAGAGGAGCCCCTGGCCAGCAGGGAAACCTGAACCAGTTTTAACAGACCCCTTAGATAGCATCGATAGGAGGAGATGGGCAGGCAACAAGGCAAGAATTCACCCAATAATCTGAAAAACAGCATGAAAACACCAGAACCCAATGATCTTAAAACAGAAGGTCTTCAACACCCTAACACAGAAGAAGTGGAAAAAATTGACTTTATGAAAGCAATAGAGTCCCTTAAACAACATGTGAAAAATGCCCTTATAGAAATGGATGAGAAGTATAACCAAAAATTTGAAGAAATGAGTAAATACATACATAATACCCTGGGAAACCAAGAAAGAATGATCAAACAGGTAATGGAAACAGTTGAAGAATTGAAAACTGAAATGGAAGCAAGGAAGAAAACACAAACTGAGGACCAGCTGGATATGGAAAATCTAGGTCAACGAGCAGAGCCTACAGAAACAAGCATAATCAATAGAATACAAGAAATAGAAGAAAGAATCTCAGATTCTGAGGACACCATAGAGAAAATAAACGCTCTGATCAAAGAAAACTGCAAAGCCAACAAATTCTCATCACAAAACATTCAGGAATTATGGGACACAATAAAAAGACCAAACCTAAGAATAATAGGAATAGAAGAAGGAGAAGAGTCACAGCTCAAAGGCCCAGAAAATATTTTGAACAAAATTATGGAAGAAAACTTTCCCAACTTAAAGAAAGATATTCCTTTGAATATTCAAGAAGCATACAGAACACCAAACAGACTGGATCAAAGGAAAACATCCCCTCGCCATATAATAATCAAAACACAAAATATACAGGTTAAGGAAAGAATACTAAGAGCTGCAAAGGAAAAAGGCCAAGTAACTTATAAAGGTAAACCGATCAGACTTACACCCGATTTCTCTATGGAAACAATGAAAGCCAGAAGGTCCTGGATAGAAGTTCTGCAGAAGCTAAGAGACCATGGATGTAAGCCCAGACTACTATACCCAGCCAAGCTTTCATTCACTATAAATGGAGAAAACAAGACATTCCAGGATAAAAACAAATTTAAACAATACGTAGCCACGAATCCAGCCCTACAGAAAATAATAGAAGGAAAATCGCAACCCAAGGAATCCAACATTGCCAACACTGCCTACAATAACTGAGGCATCTAGCGACCCTTCACTAGCACAACTCAAAGAAGGGAGACACACAAATTCCACTTCCAAAAACAATAAGAATATCCGGCGTAAACAACCACTGGTCATTAATATCACTTAATATTAAAGGGCTCAATTCACCTATAAAAAGGCACAGGCTAAAAGATTGGATACGAAAACAGGATCCAACATTCTGCTGTTTGCAAGAAACACATCTCAACCACAAAGACAGGCATCTACTCAGAGTAAAGCATTGGGGAAAGGTCTTTCAAGCAAATGGTCCTAAGAAAAAAGCAGGTGTGGCCATATTAATTTCTAACAAAACTGACTTCAAACTAAAATCAATCAGAAGAGATCGAGATGGACACTTTATACTCATAACAGGAACAATTTGTCAGGATGACGTCTCAATCCTGAATATTTACGCCCCTAATATAAAAGCACCCACTTATGTAAAAGAAATATTACGAAAACTCAAGGCAGACATCAAACCACACACACTAGTAGTAGGAGACTTCAATACACCTCTCTCAGCAATGGACAGGACAATCAGACAGAAACCTAATAGAGAAGTAAGAGAACTACTGGAGGTAATGAAGCAAATGGACTTAACAGACATCTATAGAACATTCCACCCAAATAGGAAAGAATATACCTTCTTCTCTGCAGCTCATGGAACCTTCTCGAAAATTGACCACATACTCGGAAACAAAGGAAACCTCCACAGATACAAAAAATCATCAGTGTCCACCTGTGTCTTATCAGATCACCACGGATTAAAGTTAGAATTCAACAACAATCCTACCTCCAGAAAGCCGACAAACTCATGGAAACTGAACAGTCAACTACTGAACCACACCTGGGACAAGGAAGAAATCAAGAAAGAAATTAAAGTCTTCCTTGAATTTAATGAAAATAAAGGGACAACATACTCAAACCTATGGGACACTATGAAAGCAGTGCTAAGAGGAAAGTTCATAGCACTAAGTGCCCACTTAAAGAAAACAGAGAAAGCATACATCGGAGACTTAACAGCACACCTGAAAGCTTTAGAAAAAAAAGAAGCAGACACGCCCAGGAGGAGTAGAAGACTGGAAATAATCAAACTGAGGGCGGAAATCAACAAAAAAGAAACACAGAAAACAGTCCAAAGAATCAATGAAACAAAAAGTTGGTTCTTGGAGAAAATCAACAAGATCGACAAACCCCTATCCAAACTAATTAAACGACAGAGAGAGAACACGCAAATAAATAAGATCAGAAATGAAAAGGGGGACATAACCACAGACACAGAGGAAATTCAGAGACTCATTAGATCTTACTACAAAAGCCTGTATGCCACAAAACTAGAAAATGCAAAAGAAATGAACATTTTTTTAGATAAGTACCACATACCAAAGCTAAACCAAGACCAGGTGAACGATCTAAATAGACCTGTTAGTCGCGAAGAACTAGAAACCGTTATCAAAAATCTCCCTTCCAAAAAAAGCCCAGGACCAGATGGTTTCAATGCAGAATTCTACCAGAACTTCCAAGAAGAGCTAATACCTATACTCCTTAATGTATTTCACAATATAGAAACAGAAGAGTCATTGCCAAATTCCTTTTATGAAGCTACAGTTACCCTGATACCAAAACCACACAAAGACCCAACCAAGAAAGAGAATTACAGGCCAATCTCACTCATGAATATTGATGTAAAAATTCTCAATAAAATACTGGCAAACCGAATCCAAGAACACATTAGAAAAATTATCCATCATGATCAAGTAGGCTTCATCCCAGAAATGCAGGGCTGGTTCAACATACGAAAATCTATCAATGTAATCCACCATATAAATAAACTGAAAGAAAAAAACCATATGATCATTTCATTAGATGCTGAAAAAGCATTTGACAAAATTCAACACCCCTTTATGATAAAAGTCTTGGAGAGATTAGGGATACAAGGGTCATACCTAAATATAATAAAAGCTATTTACAGCAAGCCGTCAGCTAACATTAAATTAAATGGAGAAAAACTCAAAGCCATCCCACTAAAATCAGGAACACGACAAGGATGTCCACTCTCTCCATACCTCTTCAATATAGTGCTTGAAGTTCTAGCAATAGCAATAAGACAACATAAGGGGATCAAGGGGATTCGTATCGGAAAAGAAGAAGTTAAGCTCTCGTTATTTGCAGATGATATGATAGTATACATAAGCGACCCCAAAAACTCTACCAAAGAATTCCTACAGCTGATAAACACCTTTAGTAATGTGGCAGGATACAGGATCAACTCCAAAAAATCAGTGGCCTTATCACTAAGGATAAGGAAACAGAGAGGGAAATCAGAGAAGCATCACCTTTCACGATAGCCACAAATAGCATAAAATATCTTGGGGTAACTCTGACCAAGGAAGTGAAAGATCTATATGACAAGAACTTTAAGTCTTTGAAGAAAGAAATTGAAGAGAACACCAGAAAATGGAAGGATCTCCCTTGCTCCTGGATTGGGAGGATCAACATAGTAAAAATGGCAATTCTACCAAAAGCAATCTACAGATTCAATGCAATCCCCATCAAGATCCCATCAAAATTCTTCACAGATCTGGAGAAGACAATAATCAACTTTATATGGAAAAACAAAAAAACCCAGGATAGCCAAAACAATCTTATACAACAAAGGATCGTCTGGAGGCATTACCATCCCTGACTTCAAACTCTACTACAGAGCTACAGTATTGAAAACAGCTTGGTTTTGACATAAAAACAGAGAAGTCGACCAATGGAATCGAATAGAAGACCCTGACATTAAACCACAAACCTATGAACACCTGATTTTCGATAAAGGAGCTAAAAGTATACAATGGAAAAAAGAGAGCATCTTCAACAAATTGTGCTGGCAAAACGGATGTCAACCTGTAGAAGAATGAAAATAGATCCATATCTATCACCATGCACAAAACTCAAGTCCAAATGGATTAAAGACCTCAATATCAGTCTGAACACACTGAACCTGATAGAAGAGAAAGTGGGAAGCACTCTACAACACATGGGCACAGGAGACCACTTCCTACGTATAACCCTGGCAGCACAGACATTAAGGACCTCATTGAATAAATGGGACCTCCTGAGACTGAGAAGCTTCTGTAAAGCAAAGGACACTGTCACTAAGATCTCAAGAAACTAGACTGTAAAAGGCCAATCAACCCAATTATAAAATGGGGCATTAAGCTGAACAGAGAATTCTCAACAGAAGAACTTCAAATGGCCAAAAGACACTTAAGGTCATGCTCTACTTCCTTAGCGATCAGGGAAATGCAAATCAAGACAACTTTAAGATACCATCTTACACCTGTCAGAATGGCTAAAATAAAAAACACCAATGATAGCCTTTGTTGGAGAGGTTGTGGAGAAAGGGGTACACTCATCCATTGCTGGTGGGAATGCAAACTTGTGCAACCACTTTGGAAAGCAGTGTGGCGGTTTCTCGGGAAATTCGGGATCAACTTACCCCTGGACCCAGCAATACCACTCTTGGGAATATACCCAAGAGAGGCCTTATCATACAACAAAAGTATATGCTCTGCGATGTTCATAGCAGCATTGTTTGTGATAGCCAGAACCTGGAAACAACCTAGATGCCCTTCAATAGAAGAATGAATGAAGAAAGTATGGAATATATACATATTAGATTACTACTCAGCAGTAAAAAACAAGGGCTTCTTGAATTTTGCATGCAAATGGATGGAAATAGAAAACACTATCCTGAGTGAGGTAAGCCAGACCCAAAAAGAGGAACATGGGATGTACTCACTCATATATGGTTTCTAGCCATAAACCAAGGACATTGAGCCTATAATTAGGGATCCTAGAGAAGCTAAATAAGGAGAACCCAAAGAAAAACATATAGGCATCCTCCTGAATATTAACCTTCATCAGGCGATGAAAGGAGACAGAGACAGAGACCCACATTGGAGCACCGGACTGAAATCTCAAGGTCCAAATCAGGAGCAGAAGGAGAGAGAGCACGAGCAAGGAACTCAGGGCCGTGAGGGGTGCACCCACACACTGAGACAATGGGGATGTTCTACTGGGAACTCACCAAGACCAGCTGGCCTGGGTCTGGAAAAGCCTGGGATAAAACTGGACTCTCTGAACATAGGGGACAATGAGGACTACTGAGAACTCAAGAACAATGGCAATGGGTTTCTGATCCTACTGCACGCACTGGCTTTGTGGGAGCCTAGGCAGTTTGGATGCTCAACTTACTAGACCTGGATGGAGGTGGGGGTTCCTTGGACTTCCCACAGGACAGGGAACCCTGATTGCTTTTGCGGGCTGAGGAGGGGGGGGGGGAGACTTAATTGGGGGACGGGGAGGGAAATGGGAGGCGGTGGCGGGGAAGAGACAGAAATCTTTAATAAATAAATAAATTTAAAAAAAAATACAATTGTGCAAAGCCACACAGGATACAAGCCTCACTGTTAAATGAAGCATTGAGTGTCTATGGAAGATATTAAATGAGGTAGTAGGCCCTGTAGGGCAATTTCCTCTTGGGATCACCTTGCTGAATGCCACTTCTCGGCATCTCTTGAGACCATCAAGGCACTTCCATTGCTAGCTCGAGCAAAGGTCAAAACTCCAGATCCATTGCAAAGAGGGGGACGGGGTGAGGTGTGGTGGCTCGTGCCTGTGGTTTGCTAAAAAGTTCTCTTTTTAGCTGTATGGGATCTTTTATGTGAATGAAGTATTTTCATTTCTAGTCATTCAATGCAAAATTTCTCTTAATTTGTAACAGCTAAGAAATATATGATTCTTTCATTCATCAAATGTGCTATAATATTTCTTTTAAAAATACATTTTGGGGCTTCAGAGGAGATGTCTCAGCAGATAAGAGAACATATTGTTCTTGCTGAGGACTCAAGTTTTGTTCCCAGCAATCAAACTGGACAGTTCACACACTGCCTGTAACCCTAGCCCCTAGGCTCTGATGATATTTTCTGGCCTCTGCAGCCACCTGCACATATGCATAGATATGAGCATATTTATATATAATGTAAAAATAAAATAATCTTAACAATATTTTTACTTATTTTGAAACCTTTGGTACATGTATAATGTATTTTGATCATATCCTATCAATCCCTTACTCTCCTTTTCCAGTTCTTTTCAGATACTCCCTCCCCCTGCAACTTCAGATCTTTTAAAGTAGCTCGAGTCCAATTAGTGCTGTCTGTTTGTACATGGGTGTAAAGTTGTCCTCTTGAGCATGGGCAGCCTACCAGGAACTAGCAATTGCCATAGTGCCTCAGCTAAGGGTGGTGCCTTGTAAGCCCCTCTCCCATCCATGCTGGTGTATTAAGTGGCTTGATCTTGTGCAGGTCTTGCACTGGCCACGTCATTTCCAGCCACGTCATTTCCAGCCTCTCAACAGTCCTTCCTGACCTCTGGCTACTGTAGTCTCTTCGCTTCCTCTTCCACAATGTCCTCTGAACCTTGCAGGGCGGATCATGGTTCCGGATGTCCCATTTAAGGCCTGACACCCCCAATCACTTACTCTCTGCAAGCTGGCCAGTGGTGTGTCTGTATTAACCATCATGCATTGCAAAAAGAAGCTTCTCTGATTAGGGATGAAAGCATCATTGATTAGGGGTATAAAAATAAGTATTTATAAGGCAGTGGTATACTGCTTCTTTAGAAGAATAAAATCAGCAATTTCTCGCCTGGGTTCTATAACCTACCAACCATGGTTCTTGATCACACCCTACCGTTGGTGCTCTGTCACCAACAGCCCTACCTCCACATCTTCACTGTCATTTGTTTTCTTTCTCTTAGCCACGCTGACTGGGGTAGAATGAAAGCTCAGTGTGTTTTTTC
Source organism: Microtus oregoni (assembly GCF_018167655.1). Lineage (NCBI taxonomy): Eukaryota > Metazoa > Chordata > Mammalia > Rodentia > Cricetidae > Microtus > Microtus oregoni. Next base: position 41,873,662 of record NW_024543071.1, read on the forward strand.
TTTGCGTTTCTCTGATGGCCAAGGATGATAAATACTTGTACGTTTTTCTTAGCTATTTGTGTTTCTTCTTTGGAAAGCTCTCTGTTCAGTTCCGTAGCCACTTTTAGCTGCGTTGTTTGTTTTCTCGGTTTGCAGTTTTCTGAGTTCTCTGCATCATCTAGACACGGATCTTCTATTATATGTTCAGCTGGTGAGTATTGATTTCCCATTCTATCTAGGGAAGGTCTAGGAGGGGAGGGGGTACAAGGGTAAGGTGTAGGAGCAGATAGTGTAGGGATAAATAACAGTAAGGATATTTGAAGAAGAACGTAGAGAAACCTACTATTTTATAAGATTCCTAAAAAATGTATTTTAAATTTTATTTTATTTTTCATTCATGTTTGTGTACATGTGTGTATGTGTGTACATATGTGTGTGGTGCCTGTAGAAGCCAGAAGAGGTTATCAGATTCCTCATAGTGAGTCACCTGACGTAGGTTCTAAAAGATGAATTCAAGTCCTTTGCAAATGTAGCATGTACACTTGACCACGAGGCATCGCCCCAGCTTCCTGCTCCCCAGTGTATTTTATAGAACCCACCGTTTAAATGTGGTTACCCTACACAGGGGCCAGGGGATAATGCTCCTTCCATGAGCCAATGTTTTAAAGCTTTTGCTACATGGGGCTTTTATTTCCTTGGTTGGGTTTTTCTTTGGGGGTGGGAGTGTATTGTGAACATGATCTTTTTCTCCCTGACTTCTTTCTTAGCATGCTTTCTGTTTCTTTGTTTTATTTATTTATTTTTCAATAAGGAAGCTATTGAACTGGATATCTTAGCTTTGTACCTGCCACTTTGCCTTAAGTGCTTGTCAGCTTAAGGAGTTTTCTGGTGTAGCCTTCGGGACTTCGTGTAGATAATGTCATTTGCAAACAGGACACTCGAATTCTTCCTTTCCTCTATATATGATATTATTTCCTTGATTGTTTTATCATTCTAGCTAGGACTTCCGGTACAACACTGAACAGGAGTGCCTAGAGTGGAAGCCTGGCCTTGTTCCTGGTCTTAGTGGAAGTATTTGAGTTTTCCTTCATTCAGTGACAGCTGTGTGTTTATCATACACAGCCTTTATACACAGTTTTTCCTCCACTCCTAGTCTTGCCAGGGTTTTTATCATGAAGTAACGTTGGATTTTGAAAAGGTCTTTTCCTTGATGACAACATCTCAAGGAATCTCTCCTGTTTCCTTTTACCAATTTTCTGTCTTTTTTCCCCTGCTTCCCTGCACTCTGTAGCTTTCTTATATTTACAGCAGACTAGGTAATTCTGTGAACACTGAAATTTGTTTAGTCCCTGATTCTGAATTATTCCGTTACAGAAGACAAGACGTTGAGGAGAGGGGTGTCAACTCATCCTTTTTCCAGCAGCCCACTCACACGATAACTGATCCAGTCCTGAAATAATAGCTTTAATCTTTCATTAGATCAGAATCCTCCTTACCGAATCATTGCTTGAGACTCTCACCTCCCAACATGAACGTGGAGAGATACATTCCGACCAACAGCACCTCCCATATCTATCTATCTGCTTTAGAGAATTTCCTGATTTGCTTGTAGGTAAGCAGCGTTGGTCATGTTGAGGGCTGACTTCCCAGCACTTCCGGAAGTGTCTTACACATTAGGTGGCCGGTAAATACCTGATGACTGCATAAAGACCACAAGACCATTTCCTCCTCACACCGCTCACTGTTTGTTTCAGGGTTAGCAATGCTTTCCTCTAAATGGCCAGAGAGTAACTAATTTAAGCATCGTGGCTGCACAGTTCCGAGCATGCAGTGTGAAAGTGGTCACAGACAATAATTAAAGGAGCTGGTGTGCCCATGTTCCATTAAATCTTTATTTATTAAAAACATCCCACAGTCTATATCGAGACTTTGGGCTATATTTTGTAGATCCTGGTTTGTGATGGTTAATTTCTGTTGCCAACTTGGCTTGTTTTTGGAGTCAACTAGAAGTCTCAACTCTGTGTGTCTTTGATTTCCAGAAAGGTTTAACTGCAGAGGGAAGGCCTACTACAAATGTGTGTGCCCCTCATACGAAGGAGAGTCCCGGACTCAGTGAAGAGGGGGAAAGGAGGAAGCCAGACAAGCTCCAGAATTCATTCTTCTCTACGGCATGGCTACAAACTCAAAGTGACCAGCCTGCTCTTGCTCTAATGCATATTTCCCCGTTGAACTGTCACCCCTCAAACTGAGCCAGAAGAACCCCTCTTAAGTTGCTTTTGTTCCAGCAGCAAGAACACTGTGGTGTAGATCAACCTGACTGCATACTTGCTTGTTCCTATAACACAAGCATTCTGTTCCCCCATCCTACTCGGTGTGGTCAACATGGCATCCCATGCCAGGTTACTCAGCCTCGGGAAAGTTTAGTGTACCCTGAAAAGCCCGTAAGAACGAACATCGTAGGGTTCAGCCTTTCACTGGCTGATATCAAATGGCAGTTTTCTCTCCTAGAGTCTTCAGAACTCCTGCCTCAAAGCTTGTCTTTAATCATGCCCCACATTCCCTAAATATTCCAACATGGTTTTCCTCATGGTCAGTGTGGTAATCTCAGGACAATAACTTCAGTGTTAGAGGCTGGTATTTCCCCGAGTCAGCCACAATGAAAGGCAATCCCAAAGCAGTTATTTCTGTTGCTTCGGCTGTCATTCTGGCTCCCACGAGGAGGAATGCTCGCTCACTCACTCACTCACTCACTCACTCAACAAATATTAAGAGCAGAGTCACACATGCCCTTATATCAGCTATTCTCAACAAGTGTGTATAAAAACAAAACAGACGTGCGAGTGTGACACATGAATAGCCATCAGGAGGCGAAGACAAGAAGCGTAAGCGTTTGAGGACAGCCTGGGCTATGCAGTGATTTCTATGCTAACCCATGCTAATTCATGAGATCATGTCAAAAAACAAAACAAGAGAACTCCCAAATCCTTCAGCCAGGAGACTTTATGTAAATAGAATAGAAAAAGTCAATCTTTTTTTGTTTTGAACTTTGAACTATTTTGCTACCAAAGATGATGCTAGAGAGAAAATTTTACACATGAAAATGAGGGCTGTGGGTATTGTGTTGGCTGTTTTCTACCTCTTTCTGTCCAGGCTGCGAAGTTCACTGATTCTCAGATCTGCAATTCATAGTGCATGCAGCCAGGAGTTTGTTGGCAGAATGCCAGGCCGGCTGAAATAGCAACCTTTTGACCATAACTTCTGGGGGAAAGGAGCCCTCTCTGCAATCATCGCTCATGAAACTTCTGGAATGTGTTTGCACAAAGGGTCTATTGAGAGTCGACAGGTCCGCTACAGCCGTTCCTTTATTTCTATGGAGGAAGCATCAGCAAATGCAGCCATCAAATTCTTCCATGTCTGCACGGGGAGGGGTTCAAAGGCTTTGTGGGCCTTGAGTAATCAGCAGCTCAGGCTTCCCCTATGGGTGGAGGTCCTGGGGAAAAAGTCAAACCCCTGAGTCAGGGTAAAGCCTGCCAGCTGAGACAACTTACTGAGCTATGCGGGGCCTCCCTATCCTTACCCAGAACAAGCAGACAAGGGGAGAAAAGAGCCTCGTAGGGACAGCAGCCCTCCAAGAACACGGCAATGCCAGTCACTGTAGTTTCATGAAAGCAGCAACTGGTCCTGTAGCAGCCTTACAAGAAACAGCCTCCCCGCTGGCCTCCTCCAGTCTTCTTTGTAGCTGTGTGTTCATAGAAACACCAACTTCATTTGCCCTTTTCTTGAGTGTAACCCTTTAAAAGGGGAAGCAGGTCCCAGAGGAGGAATAGATCAAAGTGAGCCAAGCTAAAACAGATGTGGGTTTGCAAAGGCTTTCTTTCGCTCTGTGGGGGAGAAACAGGGTAGCTTGGAAAAGAGATGTAAATGCAGCTACTGTCCCAGCCCAGGGCTCAGGGATTTTTGTAGGAACAGAATGGTAATAATGAGGACTGTTGGTTGAGGTCTTTCGGTGTGCTGGGCTCCTGGCAGGAGTGCATGCGCTCTCATTGTACATCCAAGCTGAGAATGTTAAGCAGCCACTGGTTTCCTTCTTTACAGGTGAGGACTTGGAGGTGCAGGAGGGTAAGGACCTTCTTAAGAAACTCAGACTAGAGCAGATATTCCTCGACTCCGCTTCCTCTTCTCTCCACTAGATGGTTTAAAAAGAAAACTTAGGTCTGTCTAGCCCTTCTGTTTCGTGGATTCCAAGCTTGGATTTCTACAAAGCCATTTCAGTGCATAGTGCCTCTAGTCTGGCTGGGTATTTCTGGGGAGGAGTGCCGAGTTTGGATTAAAATACTTCTTTACTGGGTGTAGCAAGGGAGTATAGTCTCAGACACCCGATGAAGTTCTGTTTTCCTCCTGGCTTGCCAACTCGGCTTATTGGCTTATTTATTTATTTTTCTTCCTAACCCTAGCAGAAGGCAACTAACAAAACTCCCACCTTAGCTTGAAATTCAAAGAGGGAATTACTCATCGAAGCAGAGTAACACTGAGTTTTATTCAAAACAAAACAGACAGTAACTACACAACCCGGGGAAATGGAGCGCTCCGTGGAAACTCTGAAGCCGTCTCTAGCAGAAGGAGGGAAAGCAAGTGGGCGAGAATGCTCTCCTTGGGGTTCGGAAGGCAGGAGCGGTGGCTCTTTCACAGTCGGGAAAAGATGACGGTTTTGTTACCAGCAAGGTCATCATTGCCTTGCTTCTACTAGCTGAGGAATTAGGAAATGACAGCATGTCAGATTTTGAAAATTCTGCCCAAAGATGAGACAATCATCTCTCAAGCAGTGCAGGCCGGCTCGGCAGGCTGTTGTCTCATCCATGTGGGATAGCTTTTTGTGTGTGTGTGGCGGGGGGAGGTACCAATTCACACCTTTCATATCACAGAATTTCTCTCTTACTAGACCCGAGAACAGAACCCAGGCCCCTGTGCTTGTAAGCATGTGCCTACCACCGAGTTAAATCCTCAAACTGGTCTTTTTCAATCATAGGTTTTTTTTTTTTTTTTTTTTTTTGGATTTTCGAGACAGGGTTTCTCCATAGTTTTTGGTTCCTGTCCTGGAACTAGCTCTTGTAGACCAGGCTGGCCTCGAACTCACAGAGATCCGCCTGCCTCTGCCTCCCGAGTGCTGGGATTAAAGGCATGCGCCACCACCGCCCGGCTTCAATCATAGTTTTTGAGTGGCTAATTTTGTAGCTGGATTAGTTCCGGGTGTATGGTTCCATTCATTCACGGTCCCACGCATCGTCTGAACATAAGCTTCGACAGTTCCGGTTTCTTTGAGAGCCTCACCTACCCCGGGTGTTCATAGACTATACTGGGTTTGTCTTGGTTGACTCTTTATATTTACAAAGTTTGTTGTTTGTTTCTTATCTTTTTCTATTGCTTGAGATAGAGGCTTGTTTTGCTTTTGCAACTTGATAGCTGTGCTAGTCTCTTTATTAAATATCTGACCCTTTCCCTTCTTGAGTTGAAGTTATACTTTTGTTAAGTGTTAGATTTTCGTAGATGCTGAGCTGTCTTTCTGGGTTCTCTAGTCTACTCCACAAAACCGCTCTATTCATCCTACCGCAGTAACTTTAAGTGCTTTTTCATGTATTACTGGTTGTCTTTGTGTATTTACTCATTCATCTTAAGAATCTTACCAATGTTTGCAGAAGAATGACTGCTGAGTCCGGTAGGTCTCCTTCCTGGACCCTGGGCCTGTGGATATTATTGACAAGACAGAAAGGATTGTGTGGGTGTGGTTAAAGCAAACCAACTTGAGGCGGAAAGGTTATTGAGAATGGCTCTGTGGGTCTGATATGATGACGTAATGGTCCTGACACAATGCATACCGGAGGGGTCAGAGGAAGAGGAGGTTGGCAGTGTGTCAGCAGCAGAGATTAAGATTGAAGTCAGAGGGAGAGGTATAGGCCCAGAAATCTGTGCTGGAAACTGGAACAAACCAGGATAGTTGATGCCTTCATGGTAGCCGGGTTTATCAGTCAGTGTTCTGTTACTGAAACAATCAACTTACAAGTAAGAAAGGTTTGTTTTGGTTTATAGTTTCTAGGTTTCAGTTCCTGTTCTCTGGGTTCTGTTGTTTTGGGTTAATGGCCAGGCAGTGTATCACCTTGCTGGCAAAGGAGAGACAGTTATTGATTTCACAGCAGCCAGGAAGCAAACTAAGAAAGACTGAGACTTAATGTGTATTTTATTAAAGCCCCCTCTGTTTATGTGTAGGGGTCATTTGCCTGCGTCTTTATTGGTGTGCCATGTAGACACAGTGCCAACAGGGCACAAAAGAGGGCAAGTGGGTGCTGAGAATTGAACCCAGGACCTTTGGAAGAGCAGCCAGTGCTCTTTACTGCTCAGCCATTTCTCCAGCTCCGAGATTTAATATTTTATCAGTAGTGTTTGATCAGATATTTAATGTATGTTGCACACGGTATAATAATACATAGCAGTAATTTCAGAGACTGTGCCCCATGCTGCACTGACACCCTTACAGCATCCCCTCAGAATCCCTGATGAAGGAGCAGGCAGTCGCTACCCGTGTGGCTAGAGATGCGGCCCCTGGGCTACCCTCTCATGGTGCAAGGCCAGAGTGCATGCTGGGACTGCAGGCCTGAGCATCCACTCCAAGAGTGCAGGAATCCCCGAAAGAGCAGTAGGGGTTTATTCTTCCTTAGTTTCCCAGAAAACCCTATGAGGAAACTCCTACTTTAAATTTTTCCTTGGGACAGGTTTTTGGGTTTTGTTAGTTAAGGTATACCTCAACCCCTAGGTGTCAGTTTTAAGAATGCCAGAAAAAGCCGGGCATGGTGGTTCGCACCATTAATCCCAGCACCCAGGAGATAGTGACAGGTGGGTCTCTGTGAGGTCGAGGTCAGGCTACATTTCAAGTTCCAGACAGCAGCAGTATATAGTGGGACCCTGCCTTAAACAAGCAAAAAAAGAACAGAAACACACACACATGCACACACACGTACACACACACACACACACACACGTGCGTGTGTGCGGGTGGTAGGGGATGGGGGAACCAGACAGGCAGAGACAGAGAGATACTATAATGTAACCCTAATTAGTCTTATTAAATAAAAACCTAGAGTCAGATATCAGGGTGTTAAAACTGAAGGTTGAAGGTATAACAAAAAAAAACCAATATATGTATGTTTATTTTTATACATTTTAAATTAAAATATAATTACATAGTTTCCCCTTTCCCTTTCCACCCTCCAGCCATGTCTCCTTCATCCAGTCTCTCCCCTGTCCCCCTTCCCACTCTCCAAGTGACAGCCTTAGGACTTTTTGTTTTACAGGAAAAAGGGCACACATGTCAACACTTCAGAGGTGATACTTACTTTTTAAAAGGGGAGGAAAACTTTCTCATGGTAATGGATGGGAAAGTTGACATGGTCCTTTTCTGGCCCCACCTGTGTCTATTTGCCCTCGGGTTTGTCTGTGGTGGCAATGTGGAAAGAGCTTTTGGTCCCGTTTACACTGGATGAGACTTTCCCTCCTCCGCCCGTGTGCCACTCACCGTGAGCACTGCTTGGGAGGGACTTGTGCGTGGATTGGGTCTGTTGAACATCCTGCCGGCGGCGCTGCGGAAGCACGTGTGTCCTGGAACACAGGAACAGAAAAGAAGGCTACATGTTCACATACGCTCCTCTCTCTGTGACTTGGGGGGATATTTTGTTTGATTTTGTTTGTGCTTTAACACATAAAGCTTGCCTGAAGATCAGAGTACGGAGCTAGCCACACTAGTCAGCTATAGAGGCCCGGCAGTGGTGCCACGTGCCTTTAATCCCAGCACTCAGGAGACAGAGGCAGGTGATCTCTGTGGGTTTAAGGCCAGCCTGTGCTATCAATCTAAAAGAGAAACAGAGCCAAGCAGTGGTAGCTCACACCTTTAATCCCAGCAGTAGGGAGGTGAAGACAGGAAGTGATACGGCTGGGCAGAGAGAGGAATATAAGAGGAATATGAAAAGACAGGAGCTCAGTTTTCAGTCTGATGTTTCGTAAAGACAGCATTCAGTCTGAAGCTTGTCGAGACAGGATGCTCTTCAGTCTGAGCATTTGGAGAGGCAAGAACTCTAGTGGCTGACTGCTCAGCTTCTCTGATCCTTCAGCTTCCACCCCTGATATCTGACTCCGGGTTTTTATTTAATAAGATAACTAGGATTACACTACAGTGTCTCTCTGTCTCTGTGTGTCTGCCCCTCCTGGGTGTGTGTTCCTGTTGTCTTTTGTTTGTTTAAGGCAGGGCTCCACTATATACCGCTGCTGGCCTGGAACTCAAAATGTAGGCTGGCCTCAACCTCATAGAAACCCACCTGTCTCTGCCTCCTGGGTGCTGGGATTAATGGTGTGAATCACCATGCCTGGCTTTTTCTATCATTCTTAAAACTGACATCTAGGCGTTGAGGGTAGAACTCAACGGTACAGTACCATCTTAGCATGGGCGAGGTTCTGGGTTCCATTCCCAGAACATAAAGCAAACAATCTGGCAATGCTGTGTCTAGATGAGTGGATCTTTCTAAAAATGCGGACATTCTTTCACTAAAGCAAAGCACATTCGCTGAAATCGGTATGTTAGAGGGAAATAGCTTGGTAGGTGATAGCACTTGAATTGTTTCCTGGATCAAGAATCAACTCCAGAAAATTTTCTTTGACATGTGTGTCTGAGTTCTCTCTCTCTCTCTCTCTCTCTCTCTCTCTCTCTCACACACACACACACACCACTAATAATAAATAATAACAACAAAACTTATTTATAAAAAAAGATCTGTAATTAACATAGCTACTGGACCAGGTTTTTTTCTTTTGGGCCATCAACCAACTCCCAAAATCATGACATGAAGACTTCTTATTAGTTATGAATGCTCCCCTAGCTTAGACTCATTTCCGGCTAGCTCTTTTAGCCTAAATTAACCTGTTTCTCTTTATTCTCCTTTTGCCTCAGGACTTTTTACGTTTCTTCCTTCTGTATACCTTACTTTCACTGTTTCTCGTGTCTGGCTGGCTGACTGCCAGGCTTGGGGACCTGGACATCTACCTCCTTCTCTCTTCCTCCTTCTCTTTAGTTCCTTTCCAGCCTAGATTTCTCCTTCTATTTATTTCTCTGCCTGCCAACCCCACCTATTCTTTTTTTTGCCTCGCTATTGGCTGTTCAGCTCTTTATTAGACCAATCAGGTGCCTTAGGTAGGCAAGGTGAAACAAATGTAACACATATTTACATAATTAAACAAATGTAGCATAAACAAATGAAACAATCTTTATACAGTTAATGTAATATTCCACAACACAAACAGATATAATGCATTTTTGCCTGTTAAAATAATATTCCACAACAGGTTACACCATAACATACAAATTTTCAGACCCTGTCCCAATGTTACCCTTCAGTTACTACTGCAGCATATAATTTCCTTGAGTATTTCCTGTTGTATTACATTGTTAATTTCTTTAGCTTCCTGAATTGTGCAATTAGTTCCTGGCCAGTCCTAGACTGTCTAGACCCCCCAAGTGTGCCCCCAACAAGCCCATCATTGGAATGTTAGTGCAAAAATGCTGTCTGAAGGAAATGAAGCAGTTGGGGAAATAACTATATTGCTGCATCCCATGTAAAGTGTATAGTCTGCAGGCATTACAGCTGTTCCCAAAGGCTTGGTCTTACACATATAGAATATGCAGAACTATTCACGCCTATTAATGGAACCCTTTCCCCTAGAGGAAATATTAGCACATCACAGCCATGTTATTCTCACATGGCCAGAATACTATGAGAAGACCATAGAGAGTTTCACAGCAAAAGCAAAGTTAAAGTCTCTCTATATATTAACCACAAATTCTGATGACAAGACTGATTTCATTTCACCCATTGCAGGATACAAGCATCGACTTTACTCTGTCCAATGGCCTCCTGAGAAAGCACTCTTTGAGTGGAAGTGATTGAATTTTACTTGGCAGAGTAGCTTCTTTTCCCCTAAAGCCCGAGAAACAGTTATCATTATGAGTTCAAAGTTGAAGATATGGAATGCCTGATTTACCAGTTCTATCCAGTTTATGCTAGAAATACCATTTCAGCAATGTTACATGTTTGACTGAAAGTTTTCAATATGTTAACAGCAATTTTGAGTAATTCATCCATTGAGTTGCCTGCTCATGGCAAAATGAGAAATCCACACAGGTTCCTTTCCTGCGTGCCTCGCTCTGTGTCTTTATTTCGTACATGATGATTTTTAACAGATCTGATCATCATTTGACAGGAAGAAAGATAAATAATCACAGGGTTTCTCATGGAAAAGTCTTCTTGTATCTAAAGATTAGAAAAAAATGAATAAGAAAATAGTTTCTAAAAATTTCCTTAACCTTTCTGAGTTTGATGCTGTATTAGGGACCTTTGAGAATTGCAACTACACACAGAGTGTGAATTTGTGATATATTTGCATATTTATATACGTATTCATGCACATATGCATTTATTAGATTGGCCTCTAAGATAACAGATTACAAAGTCCCACAGTGAAACTGCAAGTTAGGGGCTAGGATGCCAAGTGGTGGCTCAGTCTCAGAATTAAATGGTATAGTTACTACTCAGGGTCTAAGACCAGAGAGTTTTTTTTTTTTTTCAGTTTGCCAAGCTGTGACTGTTTATTAACTGACCAGATTACAAAAATACCATGGGCAACACCTTAGTTCATCCGTCTAATAAGCCTGTTTATCTGGTCTTCCCTGTTGCCAGCATCTCCACCTTCCACAAAATGAGTTGTCTTTTTCTTCATTCCACCTCGTGGAGAAGACAATTTGAAGGGCCACAGGAAGTTATTCGCTTCCTTGAAGCGTTTTCCAACTGTATAGATTTCATGAATTAGATCCTCCATGCAGATGATGCCGTATTTACCAAGAGACCGAGCAATCAAGGAATTATCTGTCAAGGCAATTCTCTTCTTATGAATTTTGCCATAGCCGCGTTTGTAGATGAGCTCATTTACTGACTTCAGATTGGGGTACCCCCATGCAATGTATGGTTCCACAATCCTCAGCATGTTGATTGAAGCCTTGATGAGCTTAACAAAGGTGCCATTGAAGATCTGCCGCAGATGAAGAAGCTGCAACACCTTGCGCACCTTTGGGCTTATACCATTGATACCTCGGATTCTGATGACGAACGCCAGCTTCGGTTCTGCGGGCACGTAGAAGTTCCCAGCTTTCCTTGCCATCCTGGCCATGCGAATCTCCGTCCGGTACATTTGCCTGTACTCCTTGTGATAGTACTTTGCTTTCTCATAGATGAGCTTCCTCTGGGCCCTTCGCAGTGACTTCAGGGCAATCTTCTTCCGAAGGCTCTTCACCTTCAACTCTGCGAAATTTCTTCGCTTTTTCTTCAGGGTTCCTGGCGCAGCAGGAACCTTCTTTTTCTTCTGGGTTCCCGGTGCAGCAGGAACCTTTTTCTCCGGCACAGCCTCCATGGTTCCAGGCGGAAAAAAAAAAAAAAAAAAACAGAGCGACCTGAGAGTCCTGGACTCTTAACTAAACCTCAGAAGAAGAAGGGAGAGACTACCTTCTTCTGTGCTCTTCCATCAGAGCTCCCAGCCAATTCGACTGTCTCACCCACACATAAGCAGATCTGCCTGACTCAAGCACAGTCTTCCCTGCAAGCACCCTCATAGACGAAACCAGAAGAGCCTTATTAGCTTTGTAGGCTCCCCACAATCCAGTCAAAGTGATGCCCAATGTCAACCACCCAACACAGTTTTACCGATTACAGACCTGTGGTTTGGAGAAGTTGGTCTGCTCTTTCTATTCCTCCCTTATGAGGAGATCTCAGTTAAATGTCCCCAGCACTCTGGTCACTTGATTAAAGGCTGCCTGCTACGCACCCTGCTCCAATAGGACACTACTCTCTTTATAGCTGCTCTAATTGCAGATTTTCTGCTATAAATATATCTTGTGGGGTCTATGTAAATATCCCATTCTTCATGCAAGTTTCTATTTCTCTATGCGTTTATATTGCCATGGGCTTTCTGTCTATCCAGACAACCCTAAGGCATCGCAGTGCTCATCTGTTTGATGCTGAAACTAGCATCCCGTGCCTTTTTGCTGTGCCTCCCATCAGTGCCTTGCTTTTGAGTACAAGTTCATTCTCAGTTCCTTGCCTCAGGCCTGGCATTCTTCTACAAACACGCTGACTCTTTTGTGGAGAACCAGACCATCTGAGTTAGGGTTCCTATGGCTGTGGAACACCATAGCTGAAAAGCAAGTTGGAGAGAAAAGAGTTTATTTTGACTTAAACTTCTACATTGCTATTCATCCTTGAAGGGAGTCAGGGCAGGAACTCAATCAGGGCAGAAATCTGGAGGCAGAAGCTGATGCAGAAGCCAGGGAAGGGTGCTGCTTATTGGCTTGCTTCCCCTGGCTTGCTCAGCCTGCTTTCTTACAGAACCCAGGACCACCATCCCAGCAATGGCACCACCTACAATGGGCTGGACCCTCCTATATTGATCTAGCCTAAGAGCGCTATCTCACGGAGGCATTTCCTTGACTGAGGCTCCTTCCTCTCTGATGACTCTAGCTTATGTCAAGTTGACACAAAACTGGCCAGTACACATATTTTGTAGAAGACAAAAATAAGGTGTGCTCGCTGCTATTAGAATTTCTTTTACTCTAGACAAAGCTGGCGGGAGCTAGCTATACCAGGTTTATGCTTCTGTGTACACACATGTGTATTTATATGTACATGGCACATGCATTTTTACATTTTTTGGTCTTTCTATGCTGATTAATCTTTATTACTACCTTGGTTAGAAGGAGCCACACCTCCAAAAGTATCAGCAAAGACAGTTCTAGAGAACTACCTGAAAATGGAGAAAGACCCTCTCTGAATGTGAGTGGTACTATCATCATGGGCTGGGTGCCCAGATGAACTAGAAGGGGAAAAGGAAGAGAAAGCTGAGTGAGTGCAGAAATTCTTTCTGCTCTCTGATTGGCTGTGAGGTAACTGCTCTGCTCCACCACACCTCCCCATCACTGTGGACTGACTCCTCCAAATCCGTGAGCAGAAGCAGGTGGAGTGGATTTGAGACCAGACAGACCTTGTTTCTTTTCTTTTTTTTTTTTTTAAATATTTATTATTTATATAATATTCTGTCTGTGTATATGTCTGCAGGCCAGAAGAGGGCACCAGACCCCATTACAGATGGTTGTGAGCCACCATGTGGTTGCTGGGAATTGAACTCAGGACCTTTGGAAGAGCAGGCAGTGCTCTTAACCTCTGAGCCATCTCTCCAGCCCCACAGACCTTGTTTCTACAAGCAACACGCAGACGAGATCCCAGAAAAGATATCAGAAAATAAAATGCAGAGCCTCTCAAAGGTGGAAGTGAGCATAAAGGTTGGAGAAGGCAGGGTTACTGCCAGGGGCGCCACACGGAAGTGGTCAGCTTGAGTGACACCGGGTCTATGAGGTGGATGTTGGAAACGGCTGACTGATGACCTGCTTCCACTTGGCTGCTGGGGGACTTTAGAGTTATTTGCTCAGTCGAACCGGAACCAGCCTTTTTGGACTAATGCCATCTGAATCGGATGAATCTTTAGTCCAACATTTCCTGATTTTGAAGAGCAAATCTTAAAGAGGACAAAGCATTTCATATCCCCCATATTTACTGGTTAAAGACAGCAGCTTGAATATTTGAATGTTTTTTTCTTTCATTTCTTCACTAAAATGAGAGTAAATGATTTTTTTTTTCTTGAAAACCCATAACTACAAAGAGACCGTGAGTGGAGGAAATTCAAAGGACAACTCGGAGTATTAGTAAAAGATATGTAACTGTGTACTGGCCCAGTGAACTGAAGCCCAAGCTGGCAGTGATGGGGTGTGAGCCTCCTGTGGGTTTGCACGCGGAAGCAAGAGCAGCATGCCCAGGACTGAGTGTCCCCAGGGCTCTCTACAATAAGGGCAAGTGGGCAGACAAGGGGGAGGCCTCCCTTAGAAGCTCCTTTCTTAAGGTCTTTGGTAGATCTTCCTGCCTCACCCTTTGTACAGAGTGGAGGTTCAGCCTCAGAACCATGCTGCAGTGTACCCACGCCTTTCGAGGACATGCTGTGTGATGACCGTTCTCAAATGGGGTATGCTGTAACGGGAAAGAGATGCTGGGTCGCACAGGTTCTATTGGAAGCAGAGTATACAATATCCTGGTCTGAGGATGAATGAGCAGGTAAAAGCCGCTGCTACCAAGCCTGATTACCTGAGCTTGATTTTTGGACCTACACGGTAGGAGAGAGAGCAAACTCCTAAAAGTTTTCTTCTGACCTCCACGTGTGTGCGCATCTTCTCGCTGGTAGTTTGAATGGGATTGGCCTGTAATCTCTTAGGGAGTGGCACTATTAGGAGGTGTGGCTTCGTTGGAGTGGGTGTGGCTTTGTTGAAGGAAGTGTGTCACTGTGGGGTCAGGCTTTTAGGTTTCCTATGCTCAGGTTACCACTCAGTATGTCAATAGACATACATCCAACATGTAGGACTCTAAGCTACTATTCCAATTCCAAGTTTGCCTACACACCACCATGCTCCCCACCATGATGATAATGGACTGAACCTCTAAACCTGTAAGTGAGCCACCCCAATGAAATGTTTTACTTAATGAGTTGCTGGAGTCATGGTGTCTCTTTACAGCAATAAAAATCCTAAGATTACACATACACACATAAATGTAATAAAATTTAAAAGATAAGATATTATGGTAATTTAAAAATATTGTCACTATGGTTAGGTATGCTGGGTCAATACAGAGCATTAGTGCTCAGGCTTCTACTCTGGGGTCAATCCTCAGTACTGTAGCCAAGAAACAAACAACTAAAATACTGATTAAAAACAAATAAATAAAAAAAACTGATTCTATGTTGTAGCATTATTAATTTTGGTCAGCTGAACTGGGTAAAACATGATTACAATTAGCTTCTATTTATTTTTAGTTTTAATTTATAGATGGAAGTCTCAAGTAGTCAGGTTGACCTTCGTTGTGGAATATTATCATTTTCTGTTTAGCTTTGGAACCTGTTCTGGAACTAGCTCTGTAGACCAGGCTGGCCTCGAACTCATAGAGATCTACCTGCCTCTGCCTCCTGAGTGTTGGGATTAAAGGTGTGCACCTGGTATGAAATATTATTTTAACTGGGTAAAGATGTGTTGCATTTGTTTTAAAAATGTAGGGATGTGTGCTTAATTATGTAAAGATGCATTGCATTTGTTTCTCCTTGCTTGCCTAAGGCAACTGACTTAATAATAATGGCCAATAGCTAGGCAAGAGAAAGGAGATAGGAGGAGAAATCTAGGCTCAAGAGAAGAGGAATGAGAGAGAAGAGAGAGAAGAGACATGACCGAGCACACACACACCCCAGAAACCAGGCAGTCTCCAGTCAGCCAGACATGAGAAGCAGCGAAAGTAAGATATACAGAAGGGAAAAAAGGAAAAAAGCCCCAAGGCAAAAGGTAGATAGAGAGAACAGGTTAATTTGAAGCCAGAAACGAGCCTAAGCCAGGCCGAGCATTCCTAACTAATAAGAAGTCTTCATGTCATGCTTTGGGAACTGTTTGGTGGCTTAAAAGAAAAAGCCTGGTACAGACTTTGGGCTAAGAAGAGGGCAACCCTGGACCTGATTCTCTTGCATCTACCTCTAAGCGCTGGAATTACAGGTGAGTACCATACACAGTTCTTGAGGTGCGAGGAATGAACTTCAAGACGATTATGAACGGAGTATATCCACTGCCCTATTTTTAATTCAAATTTAAAACCACTTCTGTAGTCCATATTATATTCCCACTAGAGCATGCTGCTCTATCTGAGTGTATTGACGATTGGTGACTTAGGGGCAAGGGCATTGCTGAATGCAGGGAGGCCTAGGGAAAGCCAGAGATACTAAATCAACCCTTGTGGATTTCTGACAGCTAGGTCAAAGATGGAGATTTTCGCCTGAGGAGAAGTTAATCAGTCAAAGAAAGCCTTACTGATCTGAGGCAGACCTGTTAGGCCTCAACCCTGTATCTTTGAGGTCGACTTCTGCACATGAAGTCCTGAGCTCTGTAGACCCCTACTCTCTGCCTTAGTAGAATGCCTCTTCATCTAGTGGTCAAGCACACCAAGACACCAGTGGGCTCCTGTGCTCTGAGCTACCCACACCGGCTTCCATCTCTTCCCTTCCCACTTTTCCGTTTCCCTCTCAGAATCTCCTGAAATCACCTCGGAAGTAAATTAACTGGATGCCTGCTTCTGGATCTATCCTGAGGGAGTAGGCCCACACAAGTTCTAAGTTTGGGCACTTTCTAGTAAACAGCACAGCTAAGGTCACCCTACAGGGAAGTATGGGCAGGTCTTGCTCAGACACTCATAAATTTTATTTTTTAAAATTTTATATTATTCTATTTTCTAGTTCTGTGGATAAACAATTCGCGCTGAAAATCTTGCATATAACGTACTAACTCTTCCAAGCTTGCACATATACACCGCTGTCTTGTGAGCAGATCTCTGGACGTTCTTGTGTGACTGTAACTTTATAGCCACTAAACAACCGCTCTCTATGTCACCCCCCCACACTCCCTCAACCACCATCCTACCGTCTGCTTCAACACCGTTGCCTATTGTTGGTGCCTCACACAGCAGGATTATCTGTATGTGTTCTGAGAATCACTTTTGCTTAATCCAGTAACATTTTCTTCACCCACTTGTTGGCTGACGTCACCTTTTCCAGGTCTCAGCTCCTATGGAGAATGTTGCAGGGGACACTGGAGTGAGGAGTCCTCTCTCAGACCTCAGTTATTTCAGATGAACGCCATGAGTGGGATCGTTGGGTCACATGACAATTGTATTTTGATATGTTTGAAGAACCTCTACCGCCTTTCAGAATGGCTGCACAAATTCGCTTTTCTGTCTTGTGTGAACCAGAGATGGTTTTCTCCGCACTCATGCAGGCACCTGTTACCTTTTTGGCTTGGTTTGGTTGTTTTTGTGAGATGAACTCTCATGTGGGCTTGCTGTACATTTCTCTGAAGACTGCTGAATTTATTCTCATGTGCGTGCTGTTCACTTCCATGTCTTCTCTGGAGAGTTGTCTGTTCAAGCCTGCTATCCATGTGTTACTCTGCGGTTTCCTTATGTTAGCTGCTATGCAAACTGCAATGAAGCTATTTTCTCAAAGCCCAGATTCAATTCTGTTATGCAGCATTGGCTTTAGAGTCTACTCTTAGATATAAGCAGAACGCCCAAACAGCCAGATATTCGAAGAGACTGAAGATTCAGAGACTAACACAGGTTGAGAGATATGTTTAAGGTAACGGCAGGCTCTGGCCTCACTTCCCAGTACTGGAGCAAATGGAGGTCTAAATACATGAGTAAATGAATAACTGAATAGATAATCAAAGACTCTACGTATGGCTTTTATTTCATGCTGCCTTGGTCATGGAGGTAAGATGGGGCCACAGCATAGCGCTGAATGTGCAGAGAGCACATGCATGTCTGTGCTCCTCTCACTAACAGATCACTAAAATATGGGCTACACATGTCTCAGAGTTAGTGCCTGCCATCTTCTGAGGACACAACGGGTGTCACTCGCTGTCTCCAGTGCCAAACTCAATGGGCTAAAGCCAGTCCCTGCTGGTGAAATGCGACAGCAACTCCTGCATTGGAGAAAGCCCCACCCTTCATCACATTTTTGTTTTCCTCCTCTGTCTATGTCATATTCCAGCATCAGGAAGACCAGAAGACAACCATCTCATGATGGGAACTGAAACTGCTCACCCCACCCCTGGGCAGTAACAATTTCCCTTGCATCAGCAAATCCCCAATCACCAGATCTGATACAATGACCAATGAGAGCAGTTTGGTCAAGTCTGTTGGACTATACAACCTTCTTGTCCTGTCTTCTTCCCCTGTATAATCCTGGGGCGACTGTCAGAACCTGGAAGACAGAACTTAGATAGGTGGTCTGCTGTCCTTCCCAATGTACATGACACTGAAACAAAACCCTTATCACCATCACTGTTGGCATATTGGGAATAAGTGGTCAGATATGGCATTTTAGGGTTCTCCCGAGAGCCAGGCCTCTGGCTTAGGACTCCAGGACACAAGGAGATACATTCAAAGGAAAGAGACAGACAGAAGGGGCAATTCTATTTGTGTGGTGAATGAATCTTCACAGCAGATCAAGGGAGCCAGAGTGAGCCTGAAGTAAGCAAGCCGGGAAGTCAGCTGGGTACTGCGGAAGGAAAGGCATTCCCTCCAGAGGAAGCAGACTCCTCTGAGAGAGCTGTAGGGAGGGGCATAGGCAAAGGAATTCAGGGATGGGGCTGCAAGAGAGCCCAGCTCACTTCATGTGAGGCTTGGCTCACAGTGCTAGAAAGGGAGGATGACTTAAAGCCATCAGGGTGTCATTGGCAGACTCTCAGTGACGCAGCCTCACACAGCAGGATTATCTGTATGTGCTCTGAGAATCAATTTTGCTTAACCCAGTAACATTTTCTTCACCCACTTGTTGGCTGACGTCACCTTTTCCAGGTCTCAGCTCCTATGGAGAATGTTGCAGGGGACACTGGAGTGAGGAGTCCTCTCTCAGACCTCAGTTATTTCAGATGAACGCCACGAGTGGGGTCGTTGGGTCACATGACAATTGTATTTTGAATATGTCTGAAGAACCTCTACCGCCTTTCAGAATGGCTGCACAAATTCGCTTTTCTGTCTTGTGTGAACCAGAGATGGTTTTCTCTGCACCCATGCAGGCACCTGTTACCTTTTTGGTTTGGTTTGGTTGTTTTAGTAAGATGAACTCTCATGTGGGCTTGCTGTACATTTCTCTGACGACTGCACACGAGCACGCGCGCGCGCACACACACACACACACACACACACACACAGAGGCCATGGTTTGCACCTCTCTCTCAATATCTCCATGTGGCCCCGAGACTGATCAACAGCTAAGCTGAGGTCCATAGCCTCAGCTGATCTTTGTTAATGTGACTGCTTTCCCAGTTACTATATGGTCTTAGACTGGTTCCCTCTAGAAGGCACTAGAAGGAGTCAATGGGAGAATGCTGGACTCCTTATGAGGTGATAAACACTAGACAAAGGCCTCATGATGTTCGTAAAACCACCAACAGGCATGAAGGATGGGACTGGGGAGGGTAGACAGAGAGGTGTCGACAGGACGTCCTTTAAGACTATCTAGGGAGGCTGGCAGGGCCTCCTGGCTTTTCTCTTGTTAAAGGAACCACCAGATAGCTGTTGTGACATCAAATGCTGTGAATGTCTGTGTCCAGAACACCAGACTTTACAATAAGCTCATGGGAGAGTATGTGAGCTGCTGAGCAGCGTAACCTAGACTTTTACTCCAAACCAAGTTATGGAATAGAGCTGGGTGGGGCACAGAGGGAATAGAGCTGGGTGGGGGCTGTCGGGGCACAGAGGGAATAGAGCTGGGTGGGGGCTGTCGGGGCACAGAGGTCTTTTCACCCATAGAGCACCGGGGAAACCAGGAATGTTAAACACAGGGGGTATCTAATCAATGGAGGAGATAAAATGGCTGCATTCCACCCACAAAGCTGAGAGAGGACATTGTTACTGACCTGGTGACCTTTTGGTATCTGTAGGGTAGATCCCACCCAAGTCCCCCAGAATGTTTATCCCAGACTCTCCCTTCCTAGACCATTATCTTTAGCTCCCAGTTAACAAAACCCATTAGGGAAGAGGTCCCGTGTATTTTATGACCTGCTGATCTCTATGCGATCTCGGTCGGAGATCACACTAGATCATAGGCCTTTTAGCTACAGAATCCACCTCCGCAGTCACCTGTAGTCACACCTTAAGCTTCAGTGTGCACCTGCAATGGGAACAGTTGTTGCCTGGAAACTTTTTTTTCCAGATTCTACTGTAGTAAACATATTTACAGTAAACCGCCTGGCATCAAACTCTAGAATTTTGATTCAGTTTGAATGAGTCAAACTGAATCTGGTTTTTCTTCTCGTCTCTTGGCAGTTTATCTCTCTGCCTGTCATGATACCTGCAGGGACCCCATCACAGGGCACTGCCTTCTAGCTTAGCTTTGAGATGAGATGCTGCTGGAGGAAAAGATGCAGGGTTAGAGCTAAGAAGGGTAAATTTTTGTTAGATTTCATGGCCTCACAATAATTATTTTCTGGCACTGTGTTCAGGTCAATGGGTTCCCTGAGGCGGTGCCACCCTCCTGACTCACCAGGCATCCCCTCCAGTCACATAAATGGCTTTGTCCACAAATTCAAACTCATTTTATTTGATTCTCTCTCTCTCTCTCTCTCTCTCTCTCTCTCTCTCTCTTTTTTTTTTTTTAGATAAGGTCTCACTACATAGCCCAAGCAGGACTGGAGCTTGCTATGTGGCTCAGGTTGGCTTTGAACTCCTGTTCGCCTCCCTCAGTCCTGGGAGTCCTAGGACTCTAGGTGTACATCACTAGTCTTGGCTTCAAACATTTTCTTAGTTAATTTTATTTTGTCTCTGTATCTGTCAGTGAAGGCTGGTAACATCTAACTTCTACAAAATACATTGTTTAAAAAATATTTATTTTTATTTATGTGTCCCTATTTTGCCTGCATGTATGTAAATGTTCTATATGTATGCCTGGTGCCTATGGAGGCCAGAAGAGGGTGCCAGATCCTCTGGGAACTGAGTTACAGGTGGTGGTACATTTGGGTGCTGGGAACCTGGAACTTGAGTTACAGGTGGTGGTACATTTGGGTGCTGGGAATTACATAGAGCAGCAAGTATTCTTCAATGCTGAGTCATCTCTCTAGCCCCAGCTATAAAATTCTACAGGAGGGCCCTCCACAGGTCTCTTGTGGATAGCGGCCTCTCTTCCTGACTTTTGAGATGACTAACTGAGTTCATATTTCATACACAAATCTTCTCTATAAACTGTTGCCTCACCTACAGTCCTGACAGATGAAGTGGTCCGGCCTCACCCATGGTCCTGACAGAGGAAGTGATCAACCCTCACCATGGTCCTGACAGAGGGACTGGTCCGGCCTCACCTGTGGTCCTGACAGAGAAAGTGATCAACCCTCACCATGGTCCTGACAGAGGGACTGGTCCGGCCTCACCCGTGGTCCTGACAGAGGAAGTGATCAACCCTCACCGTGGTCCTGACAGAGGGACTGGTCCGGCCTCACCTGTGGTCCTGACAGAGGAAGTGATCAACCCTCACCGTGGTCCTGACAGAGGGACTGGTCCGGCCTCACCTGTGGTCCTGACAGAGGGACTGGTCCAGCCTCACCTGTGGTTCTGACAGAGGGACTGGTCCGGCCTCACCTGTGGTCCTACTTTACACAAAACAGTAGACATAGCAGACCACAATCTAGTCAAGTTTTCTGCCACTTTTGTGGCTCATGTCGCCCATCCTCTAATGTCGAGTAACATCTTCCTCATTTCTAACACTTTAATATTCCATCAAAAACATTTTGATATTTCAGTTTCCAGCAACATTCTGTTCATGATGATTATGGCTTTTCTACAATTACAGGACTAGCTATTATCAAGTTCCTGAAAATGCAACAGCCTTTACAAATCTCCTAATTCTACATTCACATTTTAGATATGTGTTATGTCTCACTGTTGTGTACTCAAATCTGTATCTGTTTGCTTAGACTGCCCTAACAAAGAGCCATAAGCTGAAAGGCTTTAACACACACACACACACACACACACACACGAGGGAGAGAGACACAGAGAGACAGAGACACAGAAATCTATTTTGTCAAAGAGGTTAGAAATGCAAGGTCCATACCCATCTGGAGCTCCAGATCAAACCCTCCTCTTCTTAACTGCTGATTGATAACCTGCTCCTCCAATCAGTGAACCCATTTCATATGATGCTTCCCTGTCTGTTTGTGTCAAATTTCCTGGTTTATGAGGATCACATGGGATTAGGATCCACCCTAGTGATCACATTTAAAAGTCCGATCCCAAAGGAGTCACATTATAGAAACTGGAAGGTAAAACATCTTTTCTAGGTGGCGATAATTGTCACAATATAGCATACGGCAGTAGATGGTAATAAGAGATGTGTGTAACATCCGCCAGATGAAGACAGAGAGCATTTCCAGTGCCAAACGCTCTCAGCCCCTATCTTCCAGTAATCCCCCAGCACAGCCCCTGTTCTAAACATCACAGCTTTGTCTCGTATGCACTGTATTTGAAGTCCGTGAATGTTTCAGATGGAATGAACTTGGTTATAAGGCTGCTCCTTCACTGTGCAGGAATCGCGAGAGCAAGGCTCTTGGGCAAGGATGGTCCAAGTACTAGTGCACTTCCTCAGTGGGCAAGACGGCACATGGGTGTGTAGACTGAATTGGGCTACACTGTTGTCACCCGGAATGTTTCTCTTGTGAAGAGAACGTCTGCCTTCAGGAAAATTGGACTAAAAGACCAGTGCATCTGCTAAGGGATTTTTAATTGTGGCACAATTTGTTTCTTGGGCAGGATAGTTATTTGCTGGCTCATCTTGCATATCATAGAATGTTTAATAATATAATGACTTCTACCAAACAGATATAAAAGAACAGGATAATTGTTCATCAGCTTCCCACACGGTTCGGAGAGCAACTGATCTGTCAGCCTCCTTGCCTGGGAGAAGCAATTTCTCTCCGAATCCCAGGAAGAACTTTTAAAATTATTTGGTAAGGAAAGAGTGGAGTTGATGGTGTGTGAAGCAAAGAAAAGGAAGAAGAGATAAGAGACTAGAGGGGGAAACAGATGAAGAAAGAGTGTCACAAACGGAGAGTGATGTGTGCATCCACCTGCTCCTGACCCGACTGTGGCTCCCACACAGGCCTGAGGCTTATGCAGAAAATGAGTCGCTGTTCTGTGCAAGCGGCAGATGCTAGACTCTGGGCAACAGCTTGCCCTTGAAAACAACAACTATCCTGTTTGTTTTAGAAACAGGGATTTCCTTTACAGTCCTGGCTGTGCTGGAACTCACTCTCTAGACCAGGCTGGCCTTGAATTTGCAGAGATGTGCCTGCCTGTGCCTTCTGAGTGCTGTGATTAAAGATGTGTGCCACCATACCCAGCTAATCCTGGGAGTTCTTACTAAGCTCTGTGTGCCTTGCTTTCAGAGAACAGTACATATTTTCTCACCACTTCCTCTCTGAAAGCCAGTAAGATAGGTGATCATATTATCCCTGCTTTGCAGATGAAGATACTGAGGGTGAAGGAGAAATTGAACTCTTTCAGGTGCAGATACACAATTTGCATGTTTGTTCACTGCTGTTCTGATGGAGGTGCTGGGGTCAGAACACAGAGAGTCTTGTGCTAACGTGTGCTCTGCTGTTGAACTATGCCTCCAACTCCAGAAGGATGTGAGTGGGACTAACGGTTGACTTCCGAGCAGAGAGTGGGAACGTTCCAGCTTACTAGGCCTTCAATCCGGATCCAGTAGAGAGCGAGCACAGAAAGAACTCTCCATCTCCTGTGGCCCAGCAGGCACACGTTGATCTCTGTGCCTCCAGACTGACCTTGAACCCAATGCCGGTCGGCTCTGGCAAGACAGCTGCCTCCTGTGATCAGATCCCACTCTCCAGCTGGTACATTAGCTTGCTTTTCATCTCCTCCGCTCTCCCTTGGCCTGCGGGTCATCAGGCTACTCGATAGCACCTTGGCCAGAGACTCAATGGCTAAGGAAAGGAGAAGAAGGAAAACTTAACCCTCGTTACCTGAGGCGGCAGCTGAAACCAATGCCCACAAAGGGAGTTTTGTGTTTCCCATGAATTTAAAATGTTCCTGTCACTCATGCTACCAAAGGTCCTAAGCTGGTGATTAAGGAAAGAATGCAATCATTGTGCGAGCAGGGTAGTTTATGAGGAAAACTTCATAGAACACATTTAATACATTAAAAACCCTAATCCCTAGGAACAGATGGCAAGGAGAGAGGGTTCTGCATCATTGATTCTGCCTTGATTGGCAGGTAGAAGAAGTGTAGAGGAAGAAGAGAGCCATGCAAAAGCCCCAGATCTTCAGGGGCTAGACATGGAGTGCGAGCGGTCTTCTGTTTTGATTGACAGGCTTGAGCTATGGAAGTCTTTGTTCATTGGGAGGGTCTTTCTCCACAATGGATCTTACTTTAATAATATTCATGCATAATCACACACAGGCATATGTTGCTAATATTCTTTCCCAGGGAGAAGCTTAAACAACATATATCTCTCCATTTAAGGTTCCAAGGCACAATTCTGCCAAAGTTCACTTTGGAGAACCAGTGAGTTCCCTGGGGGTCTGAGTGCTCCTCCTTGCCACAGGAAAGACCAGGTAAGCCTTAACCCAGCAGGGATTAGGCTTTCCCTGTAGCTACACAGATGGAGCTGCTTGTGCATGCACCTTATTCTCTGCCTGTATACCTAAGCTCCTCCTTGAAGCCATAAACAATTAAGGCAGAGTTATGTACAATAGGGAATAGGGAGCAGTTGGATGCATAGATGAAGGTCTTGTGACCCTCTCCGCCTTCCATAAGGAGGTGTAAGCAACAAGCCCAGTTGAGTACTGCCTACTTACAGCTTATGGCATGGGCCATGTTCAGCAAGGGGCATGCCCTCCTACACTCTGCTGAAGTTGTGTAGTGTGCAGCTTCTGGCCAGCAGTCCGTGTCTCAAAGGAGGGTGGTCCGGACTAGCTGGAGTGCACAGTAAAAGCCACAGGACTGCAGGGTGCGTTCACGATGGCTCACACTATGTAAGGTTCTAGAACACTTCTCATTTTTATCAAGACAGTTCAAATAAAAGCAGTATGGTGGGAAGGCCATTAGCTAGAGACCAGATATGGAGCAGGGCAAGAGAAAGAATGTTCAGAAAATATATAGTTCCAGGGAGGTAGCAGGCCGGAGCAGAGGAAAACTAGATGCTCAGTAGCAAAGGTGGAGGTTCCAATATCATAGAAGGCTCGGGGGTCGTTTGCACAGCTCAGCCTTTCTCACATGTGCTCTGTGTTACGTGTAGTTTTACATATAGCTTCTCATATATGTCTCCCACTGACATCTTCAGTCTGCATGCAGAGCTGAGCATGTAGGGTTACAATAGGTCTCAGGCCACACACTCTGGAGTGCCTCTCTCCTAGTGACTCCAGCTGGTCTATCTGACTTCGGCTGGGAGTTTCCGGTTTTCCTCTTTGCCCTCTCATTTTCCTCCTAAGTTTTGCTCGAATGTTCCAGCTTTTGTATGAGTCAACCCTAGGCCTGCTCTCCTGCCTCAGTGCTCACTACCCCGTTCCACAGTGTTGGAGATGCCCCTGTACAGGGAATCCTCGTGGCAATGAGAATGGGAGAGAGAGAGAGAGAGAGAGAGAGAGAGAGAGAGAGAGAGAGAGAGAGAGCGCACACGTTGAAGTGCTGCAGCTGTGACACTAAGCCTTCCTAAAGGCTGAGCTCACTGACACCGACCACCTGGAGAGGTCAGGCTTAGCCAGGCGCCACAAAGCCTAGGTGTTCAGTGTTCAGGAAATGCAAATGACCAAGGAGCCTGGTCTAGTCCCTTCTGAATTACTTCCTCACATTAGCCAACCGCTGCAAAAGATGCGCAGAAGGAAGGGACTTTCCTTTTCCTTCAAGCCCTTCCTTGCTCACCCTTTAGTGAGCAGTTGGTTGGTGAAGGTATGCTTGCTGTATCTGAAATAAAAGTGCATTGTTTTGTTCCGTGCTTCTGATGCTCTGGGCAGAACAAAATGCACATGTGTGTGCATGTTACAACATACTCAGCAAGATCACATAATTATGTGGAAATCTAATAACCCCACTTGCAAATTAATTGTTCATATATTTGCATTGAAAATTGATGTGGGGCAGGGGAGATGGCTTCTTGGGTAAAGGTGACTGCAGCCACCTGATGGCCTGAGTTCCATCTTAGGGACTCAGATGGTGGAAGGAGAGAACCTATTTATACAGGTTGTCCTCTGACCTCTACGCTGGTATATGCACACAAGCACACACACAACAAACAAAAAATAAGCAAACACTCACACCTGCGATCTCATGTATTGGGAACTTGAGGCAAGCTTGCAGACAACCTTGGGAAAACAGCAAAACTTCTGTCTTATGGTAAATGAATGAGGGCATAAGTGAATAAGGAAATAAATAAATATTTAATACCAACACTGCTTAATAAAAGGATGAATGGTAAGTTCATACTAGTCATTGAAAATGTTTTCTACTTAGAATGGCACTGAATATCAATTATGAGAAATATGTTGTTTTATTCCAGTATGTTGAATGGTACTTTCCCTGTGTTTTGAACAAAGTCCTATTTTTTTTTTTTAATTTTGCTCTGCAGCACACAAATTCTTTAGCTTTCTCTGTCTTTAGATGGACTGGAGACCATATTTTGGGAAGTCACCATCACATTCTGAAGTCAGGGCTGATAAATATCAGAGAATGTATTTCTCTGGCTTATCACTAATAATGACATCTGCCTAAATTGTTTATGACATTTTTGCTCCTGTACCTTCGTCACCTTATCTCTGTGATACAAATTATGATCTTCCAATCAGAAATTCAGAAGACAACACTCTTTTCTAGACTCTTCTCTACTTCCAAAGACTCTGGCTTACCTGTTAGCCCCTTGCTCAAGTCAGAACATGTCACGTCTCTAAACAGAGCCTATGCTTGGCGTCCTCTGTCACATAACCAACATTATCGTTGGAGATGCTCTGTACTGAGTGGATACAACTTCCCTGCTGTCACCAAGCAAAGAAAAGTGGATTAAAAAGTCATTTTGTAATGCTGGTGTAGAGAAAGTCTGTGTTTCCTTTAGAGGCCTGTTGTCCAATACTAACATTCTCGCCCCTCTTTCTTGCCCAAATTGTACTTGTCCTTCAAGGACACATGTGTTGTTGGGTTTCTGGGGTGTTTGGTGCTAGCTCAGGCTGTATTTCTACCAGTGTCTTGATCCTGCTGTTTACCAGTGAGTGCCCCTTCTGCCTCTCTTGTGAATGGTCACAGCATTTGCCATCATTCTATGACACAGGAGGAAGGACATGAGCCTGCCACAATTCCCAGGAAGATCTCCATGTCTGGTTCCAGTTGGCTGAGCTCTGACCAACCTCCACTGAGTTGTGGAAGAGGTTGATTGGCTTAAATTGAAGATTATTTAAACTGATTGCTTTAACAAAGAGGAAGTGAAGTCTACTGATGTGTTTCACTGTGCATTTTATGTTTTGATTTTGGTAACGGAACACAGAACCTTGACCATGTTACTGTTTTGCCACTGAGCTATAACCCTCGGCCCCCTCTCATTCTAAATATAAAATCAGAAGTCCTTTAAAGAGAGAGGTCTATTCAACATGCCTATTGACATCTAGTGCCAGAGCTGGGCCTGGCCCTTGGTCATATACAGTACCGTCTTATGATGCCATTTGGAAGGCTGTACTCATATGTTTTATCTCCTTCCAGACACTCAGTTTCCAAAGGCCAGAAATAATGTCTGTCTGTGTCATAACACTTAGCTTAGGACTTTCAAAGGGCAAAAAATCAAAAACTTAAATAAGCGATTTAATTAACTTTGTTCTTTCACCCCATGTGTATGCATGTACGGGCATGTGTGTGGGTGTGTTTGTGTGGGTCTGGAGGTGAGCGCATACATCTGCGTGTTTAGAGATCAGAGGACAATCTCAAGTGTCATCCTCAGGAATGTTGTTCTTGAGACAGAGCCTCTCTTTGGCACAGGGCTTCCCAGTTAGGCCAGACTGGCTAGCTAGCCCTAGGATTCTAAGCATGCTCTACGACATTGGCCTTTTACATGAGCTCTGGAACTCAGACTCAGGCCCTGATGATTGTGAACCAGGCATTTCCCCACTGAGCTCTCTCCCTGACCCTGGGTTTGTTTATGATTCTAGAACTGGGCAGTGCTCTGTTGCATTTAAGGGAATGAGTTGCTCCAAAGGGACAGGGAGTTGAGGTTGTTCGCATATAAAGAGAGCTAGAAAAAGCAGAAGCAATAGAGTACAGACTGGTTGAGTCAAGGTTACCTTCTTTTGAGATAAGGATAAGAGTCAGAATGAAGAAGAAATCACTGGTTGGTTACCATCTGGGCACTGACCCGAGTTCCAGTTTCTAGCACCGTGGCAAAACCCCAAAAGTAACCCTAGGAGGAAAGGGTTTGGTTTACTTCTGCTTCCATATCATAGTTCCTCACTGAAGGAAGAAGTCAAGGCAGGAACCTGGAGGCATGAACTGAATCAATGCCATGGAGGAGTGCTGCTTACTGGCCTGCTCCCCAAGACTTGCTCAGGCTTCTTTCTAAGGCATCCCAGGACTACCCAGCCAGGAGTAGCACTACCTACATGGGCTGGGCCCTTCCACATAAAGCATTAATCAAGAAAATGACCTCCAGATGAGGTTCCTTCCTCTCAGATGATTCTAACTTGTATCAAGTTGACAAAATACTAGCCAGGACAGTTGTCCAGGCTACCTCTTTTTGCATAAGGATTAGAACAGGGGGAACTTCGTTGTCATGTTAATTGAGTATGGCCTGCTTAAGTTATTTGCCTGCACTTAATTTCAGCTTAGTAATGGAACTTAACACGAGTGACTTCATTTTGATTTCAATCTGGTCCTATTGAGCCTGGTGCAGGAGCTTAGTCCAGAGCGGAGTCCTCTAACTGTCCTGGCAGGAGTGAAGATATTTTCTCCTTTTGACTACCAGACTGCGCAACAATGGACTGGAACAAACTGGAAATCCTCCAGGACTTTCATTGGGCGGGGGGGGGGGGGGGGGGGGGGGGGGGGGGGGGGGGGAGGAGAAAAAGGCGGAAACCTGATACCAGCCAGAGGGGAAGCTCGTCTTCCAAGAAGGGGATTCATAACTCCTACCTGGCAGGAGAGACTGGAATTGGGTCAGTGACGATGGGCTCGGCTACACCCTTGCCAGGGCTGTTGAGTTATGCATAATTATTGTCTTCTGTTTAAATTTAATACTCATTCCAGGACTTGGGGGCTATGTGGGAAGGAGTGTCATTGGACCTCTCTGTTCCTTTCCCCAATACAGTCCAAGTTAATGGATCTCTTTTTATTGCTTTTGGCTATTAAATTTATCTTGTGTCTAATGGTAATGATTTGCTGTGATAGACTGAATGAGAAGGGGTTCGATCGCCTCATATATTTGAACACTTGGTCCCTGGTTGGTGAAATTGTTTGGAAAGAATTAGGAGGTGCGGTCTTGTTGGAGGAGGTATGTCACTGGGGGTGGACTTTGAGGTTTCAAAAACTCCCAGTTAGCTGTCTCTGCCTCATGTTCATAGACCAGGATGTGAGTTCTCAGCTACTGCTCCGGTGCCATGTCTGCATGTCTGCTGCCATGCTCCTCACCATGATGGTCATGAACTAAAACTCTCTGAACCTGTAAGCCCCCAATAAATTCTTTCTTCTTTAAATTGTCTTAGCCATGGTATCTTATTACAGTAACAGAAAAATAACCAAGACAGTGACCAACGTTGTTGGGGGTGCAATAGCCTAAGCTGTGACCCTGAGAATTCAGGTAACACTGCAATAATTCTAATGGGACAATAATGAAAGCTGAGCTAAAGACTATAAGCATATTAAGCATAGTTAGATATATACTTATATGTATATATGAATACTTGTATACTTCACATTTATAGTGAAATAAATGAGAAAAAAACTGTTTATTACCAAAGTACAAAGTGAAACTCACACAATAAGATAGACAGTAATTTTAGATTGCCTTTTAAAAGCGTGTGTGTGTGTGTGTGTGTGTGTGCAGGTATAAATTTTTTTGTGGAAGTCACAGGAAAACTGCTATGGAGTTGGTTTGCTCTTCCAGCTTTTTGTGAGTTCTGGGGATTGAACTCAAGTTTGCCAGGCTTTAGAGACAAGCACATCTACCACTGAGCCATCTCACCAATTCCAAACTCATTTGTTGTGGTATAACCAGACATTTTCCTTTAAGTAAAAAATGATACACTCATGTAAGGTAAAAGTCTCAGACTTATGAGTAACTTTTGTATGTCAGGACATCTCCATCAATAATCATAAACTTTATTAAATAACATGCAGGGCTGTGGGCAGCAGAGTGCTTGCCTAGGAGGCTCAAGGCCCTGGGTTCTATTTCCAGCACTGATTATAGTTCTAGAGAAACAACCTGTAGCTCTTATCAATTTGAGAAATGCCTGGAAAGATTAATTTCTGCGTTTAATAACTAATTCCCTATGCTACACACATATCACTTGCTACTTAGCAAGGCTTGCAGTTTCTTGCTGAAATCTAGACACTACATCTTCATTAAAAGAAACAACTAAGAGAGGCCTTTTGTGTGCAGCTTACTTTTGTTTGGCTCGACTTCAGGTTCTCAGCGTACCGTCTGCTGTCATGCTAGGTGTTAGAAACCAAGGTTTCATGTGGTTCATGTGGTATACTTGTTATGGTCTCTCTGCTGCCTCTGAGTCTCCCCAGAGACTGCTTTAATGGTCTCCAGGGACTTACGAAGGAGTTCTCTAGGGTTCCTCCCTAGTCCTACTCAGCAACCCTGAAGATGTGGCGAGGCATTAGGTGTGGGTGTTCAGTGCTCATGCAGTGAGCCTGCGCTCCGGAGCTGGCCCTTCACCAGTGTCTGTCTCTCTCTCGCTTTGTTTTTCTACCTCAGATGAGACTGGAAGACTTTGGCTGTTTCTTTTCCTTCCGCTTAGTTAGGCACTATGTTCTCTCGTGGGCAGGCCTCAGTGAAGAACAGAACACTCTGGACACATTTTTAAATGACAGCCGGGTATGGCCTATAGTCCCAGCACTCGGGTTGAAGCAGGAGACTGGAAAGTTCAAGGTCAATGTGGGTTGTACAGTCAACTGTATCTCTAAAACCCAATAATGAATAAAATTAGATAAAATGGCTCTGTTTCCTATTGAAAGCAGTTTCCTTGACCTTTACCATGAGAACATAGTACGACTGCTGAAAGTGAAACTCAAGAATGTTTTTACGGCTGCCTAAACTTCCTGTGGAAATACCCCTCCATCCTGTGCAGGCAGGTGACTTAGCTCCATCCCTCGCCATCATCTCGCGAGCATGGCACACTCGGAATGTGGATTTCCAGAAGCAAAGACAGAAGCTGTCGAGTGTGCAGGCTTGATTCCTGGGGACTTGAATCATGGAAGACCACTGATGTTCCTGACAGCCAAGCTGAGGCTTCTCTCTGCTGCTGGAAAGGCCCCATGCTCCTCTTCAACTCTGCCCTCAAGGTCTAACCTAGAGTGGTTCACACTGCAGCCAGACAGGAGTACTGTGAATTTTCCTAACCTGCTGCTGGTTCCTCTGGAATTTTCTTCTTTTGAGCTGTTGCTTTGTTCTCTGTAACTCCCTAAATCTGCCTGTCTCTTCAAGTCAGGAGCCGCTATTAGCTCTATGACTGCAGTTCTACCACGGAAAGAATGGTTGGTTTTCATTCTGTCAGCGGTCACCCTGTTGGTGAGCGGAAGAGATGAATCCCAAAGTCTTAGGCTAGACCAAGAAGGCTCCCCATTTCATTTTAGTTAGAACTGAATTCCAGAGATAGTTACTCACCTATCCTCCTGTATTGGTCCCCAAGTGGTAGAGGACAGTTGTGTGCCACCAGGCTGGGCTAGGCTTGGGTTAGAGAGACCAAGGGGCTGGCTAGGGACTAGTGACAGCTGCTTTTCTCTTTTCTTTGGAGCCCCAGACTCTGAGGACTTGAGATAGTGGTGTTTATCATTCAGCTTCGAAATCACGGCCATTCTTCAAGGTGAGCAAAATGCAGGCTGACTGACGGGAGGAGGTAATGTTCCTGGGTGGGAGTGGATGAAGGAAGTCCTGAGTGACTGGTAGTCTTGACAGGAGCATGGCATGTCCAAGACCCCAGTGCCTCAGACCTATGAAAATGGCCTTCCCTGGGACAGGCTTGGAGATGTGGCAAGGCCTTCCCCTGGACTGAGGATGAAAGTTGACAGTGTGTGCAGAAAGTATCGACCACAGCTTTCTCTTTCCAGATGACTCTAGCTAAGACCACGTCCCTACTGAGACCCCCTCACTCACACACTGGGTTTAGCTCACCACTGCTTTGTTCAGCTGTACTTAACAGGTGCCGTGAGTTTCCAGGCTGCAGGTGCATCTCCATCAGAGTGTAGGGGCTGGTGGAGCCCAGATTTTCTGTAGGTGTGGCTGTCGGGTGTTTTTCCCTGTAACCCCACTCCGTCAGTCCTAAAGCCCCACAGGTCCCAGCATCCCTGCCCAGGGATTCCTGTTCTATCTTCTTAGGCTACTGCACAAGTTTGGTTTATCACCCGACAATTCGTCAAACTGTTTATTGTTGTTTCTTTACTCCTGACTAGAAGAGATTTTCCAAAGGAGGAATAGATGGTTTTAATTTCTTTTCAAGTTAACTCTGTGCTGCCAGTCTCGTATGTTAGTTATCTGGTACTGCAGAACAAATCATCCTGACCCTTAGTGGGTAACACAAGAAACGCTTATTATTTCAGCGTCTGAGCCAGGCATCGACGACATAGCTGGCTTGGTCTCTTAGTCAGCTGAACTCAAAGCTTGGCTCAGGGTGCAGATGCCTCTACGCCTATCTTGGGGAGCATCCATCTGTGTCCAGATTTGCTCATGTGGTATTGGCAAACCTCCTGTTTTCTCTGACTGTTCTAGATAGTAATTCCTTGCCACACAGGATTCTGTGCGGGGAAGCTCTCAGTATGGCCGTTGGCATCTCTCAATGAAGGAGGAAGAGAAAGAGAGCAAAGAAATAAAAGTTACCACTGCCTTGTAAGCTAATTTTGGCAGTGGCATTTCATCACATTTGCTGTGTTCTGTTTGTTGGAATGAATCACTAAGCCCAGCCCACACACAAAGGAAAGAAATGCGCAAGGACATGAATGCCGAGAGGCGGAGATCATTGAGATTCTCTTCAAGGCTGCCCACCACAGGTTGGTAATTAGCGCTTCTTTGGCCAAAACAAAGGTTCAAGGCCTCTGTTATGAAGCTGTAATGAAGCTCTTGTGTGGGAGGTAGATTTAGCTGGGTGTCCTGGAGGGGGAGGGAAGCAGAGTCTGGAGATGGTGGCCAATGAGCTAAGAGAGGCGATGCCCAAGGTTAGTGGTGGCTCCAGGGACTTCAGGAAACCCACAAGCATCGGTTTCCTATGTAGAAGCCTCCTTCCGGGCAGCAGACTTTCTGATGAAATAAGTTTACATGCTTGCTTGGGGGTGTTACACACCTAACACTGTAGTGTCTAGAGCTGTGTAGAAATCGCAAGGTCTCTTAAATGACAATAAATAAATACATTAATAAAAATTAAAAATAAAATAAAAAAATCTGTGGAGCCACCTGCCTTTAGTTGGCCATGATTTTGAACAATAAGCTTCATAGTAGTAATTTTGATTTGATTTACCAAGGACTCCACAAATTTCCTAGGTGCTTTTTTGACAACAAATGCTAAATGATATCTTGGTAGATGTTAGTATTGGGAGTGTTACAATCCTCACAATTGATGATTGATAAGGGAGGGCCCGGCCCACTGTGACCAGTGTAGCCCTTGGGCAGGTGGTGGTTCAGAGAGGTATAAGGAAGGCAGCTGAATATAAGCCTGGAAGCAAGACCGTGAGCAGTACTCCCCTGTGGTCTCTGCTTCAGCTCCTGCCTCCTGCCCTGACTTCTCTTGGGGATGGAGTGTGACCTGGAGGTGTAAGAGGAAATAAAACCTTTGTTTCTCCTAGGCTGGTTTTGGTTAATGTTTTATCACAGCAACAAAAAGTAACACCTCCCAACTCGATGCTTTTTTTTCCCTCCTACTTTTTTTCAAAACAGGGGTTCTTTGTGTAGCACTGGCTGTCCTGGAACTCACTCTGTTGATCAGGCTGGCTTCCAACTCTGAAATTCACCTGCCTCTATCTCCTGAGTGCTTGGATCAGAGGTGTGTGCCACCACTGCCTGGCTCCTGCTTTCTTTTTTATATATAAGCCAATTTTGACAAGACACCGCATCCAGTCAGTGCTACACATACGGTGGGGGCCATCCACTAGAGCATGCGCGGACCTGTCTCTTAAAATCAACACCTTGGATCTTAGATTCCAACATGTGTGCTGAAGCTTGGGAGAGCACACGCCTCCAGACCAGAGCAGGAGCTTAGAATAAAAAGCATTTTTTTTTTTGTCTTGATTTTGAGCTGGGATGTTGAAGCTGCTATATAGTCAGAGGTAATCTTGAACTTCCGGATCCATTCTCCTTCCTCTAACTCGTGAATTATTCCATCTACATTTGATTCAGAAAATTTATGTCTATCTTTTATCCTGGCATTGTTTATAGTTATTGTTTATGTGCAGGAGAAAATGCAGGCATGACCTGGTGGCCAGCCAACCTAAGTAAGAAGCATGGCATATCTCGTTTCTAAAGTCAGAAACTCTCCCCGTTTCCTCTAATGGCTTCTTCCCCAGAGAGACCCTGGTGGTATGAGTGCTCACTATCCCGTCAGAGGTACTGTGCTAATCGATCACAGTCTCTAGGCTTCCACTGTATATCTGGAGGGGTTCATCTCCATGCCCTTTACCAACTCATGGACACTGTGGTCTCATCAGGGGACGTCCCTGTAATGACGGCATTTATCTAGTCTTTAGAAGTTCAATTTTTACTAGATTTATTTATTTTGTATGTGTAGGGCTATGCACATGTGTAAGGAGATTGGAGAACAACTTGCAGGAATTGGAGCTCTCCTTCCATCATGAGTTCCAGGGGTCAAACTCAGCACGTTAAGCTTAGCAGTAAGAACCTCTACCTGCTGAGCTATCTTGCCAGCCCGTATAATTCTATACATAATCTCTGCTGATGCCTCCTGCAGCCAAGAGGACTGGAGCTATGCTTGTTGGACGAGTGTCAAAAAGAAACGGAGCATCGCTGCATGCTGTGAGGATTCTTTGGACTCTTTTTACCTGGCTGAATACATAACAAAAGGGACACATTGAATGCAATGGGAGTGCCAAGATTCCGGTTGCAGTCAGGCTGCGCGGCTGTTTCGGGATTCAGTTGTTGGCCTCTGTTCTTCTTTGGCTATGCTTCTTCATGCTCAAGTTTCTCAGGATGGTAGAATGTCTTTGAGCAAGTTCAGACCTACAAAATTCCAGAATCAGTGTCCTCAGAAACATGGTAACTATCACAAAAAGCTCCGGAATAATCTCTGTACCAGGTTCCTGTCACATGACTATGTATCTATGAAGTATTTTTTTTTTATAAGTTTGAGTTATTTCACTATGTAGCCCTGGCTGGCCTGACACTCACTATGTAGACACGAGGCTGGCCTCAGATTCACAGAGATCTGCCTGCCTCTGCCCCCTGAGTGCTGAGGTTAAAGGTATATGCCAGCCATGCCTAACCATCTCTGAACATATTATTAGTGAATGGAATGGTCCTTTTGACCAGACCTAGGGCAGATTTCCATTTGAACAATAAAGGTGACCGTGGGGCTAACTCCACCTGTACCTGTTACATACAACTAATTTCCCCAGAAATGAGGATAGCTCACAACTGATTCCTATGAAAAGAAATAATAATGGATACAGAGTCTTTGTCTTCATAAATCTTGTAGTTTTAAATGTGACAAACATTTTAAATAACTTGCCTTCTAGATTAGTAGGATTTTTGAGAAAGTTTTTTCAAATCCTTGGTCACCTGCTCTGGCAGATGCTATGTGGGACAGAGATAAGCCATTTCTCCCAAGTCTTGTCGACTTTGCAGACCAGTAGGTGCATTGAATGACTGGGATTGTCCTGAGCCACTCAGGTTTAGAGCCATAACGGATGAATGATCCAAGGACTCTTAGCATTCTTGAGAGGAGTGGACCCGACAGAAAGAACATATACCACACCAAGACTGACAAGACTAGCTTCCTGAATGGAGCTGCTTAGTCCAACAGCGGATGTCTGCCTGCTGGCAAAGCCAAGGACCCAGTAATCTGCTCAGAACACGAGGCTGGACACCTCAGCAGTCCCAATGTGGCACTGAAGGCCAGGAGGGCCCCTAGAAAGCCTCTGTCTTCAGTTTGTTTTGAAAGCCAAAGACCTTGGGTCCCAACAGGAGTGAAGAATGGCTGCAGGAATTGCTGTGCAGATTAGATGCCCTCACCAGCGGGGAGCGAAGGCAGGCACACAAAAGTAGCCCTGCTTTCCCCTCAGGAAAACAGAAGGAGCAGCCATCCTGGGCAAGGGCTTCCCTGCCTCATCTAATTCTTCCTGAAAATTCCCTTAAAGATCCATCCAGAAGCATTTCTCTTAGTTGACTCCAGATTCATTCAAATCAACAACCATGACTAGCCATCACACAAGGGGCTTTTGAATTTTTAAATAACAAATACACTTTAAAAATTAGAATTCCACGTCTAATTTGGAAGGGAAATTAAAGTTTAAAACATGGCAAGAGTTTCTGTTTGTCTTTCCATTTCTTAACGGCTACGTTTCCAAGTCTTCTGTTGGTCACAGACATCCCTTCCCCAACTATGCTAATCGTAGCAGCTCTTGGTCTCAGATCAGTTTACACGGAAAAAACAGAAACGGGAGCAATTGTGGAAGCTGGGCGTAGATTCTAAAGGCAGTCGATATTGGCAAGTGCTTAGTTCATTGGTTATTTCTTCCTTGCCTTACTGAGCCTGCCAAAGCTCAGGGCAGCAGCTTGACCCTGAACACATTCTCTTTGAGGGAAGTCGGTTCTTGAATTCCATCCTTTTGTATGATTTACCTCTAGCTGTTGAAGGTGGAGCTAAGGATGAGACTGTTTCCCCTTGAGAGCTCATTTCTTTAAGCCCAGGAAGGACTTGGGAAGGTCAGCACTCTCTGAGCAGTTAGGGAGAGCTGTCCTTTCCAAAGGCTAGCCTTTAAGGACTACTACCACATTCCCTAATGAACACCAAAGAGTTTTCCTGTTACTTTATTTTATGCCTGACTTAAAGATGCCCAAAGAAGCCAAAAAACTGCACTGGGTCCCTTGAAGTTTGACTTACAGGCAGCTGTGAGCTGCCTGATGTGAATGCAGGGACCTGAACTTGGGTCCTCAGCAGGAGTAGCAAGCACTGCAGGTACTGAGCCATGTCTCCAGAACACCCTTGCGATCTTTGATCTGAGGTAGAAGTGGCTAGCAATATCAACTAAAGAAAAGTGGGAGTGTAGTTCTCTGAGGTGGGTGTGTGTGCTTTTCATCATAATGGCCTCTTTAGCCTCGGAGGAGAGAAGTGGGCAAGGAGAAGACTGACTTAGTCAAAACTGTTGAGCTGGGCCCAAAGGTGCACTTGTCTGAAGTCAGCGCACCACTTCCCAGAGCTGTGCATTTGAGAACCAGGCATTCCCCCGCCCCCCAAGAGACTTCCTTCCCTCAGATCACCTTGGACAAAAAATGAGGTGAAAAACTGAACTGAGAAGATGGCTTGGCTTGGTGTTCACAGGCACAGCAAAGATAATAGGATTCCTGCTGTAGGAACAGCAGCCGGGACGAACAAGCGCCTCCTCCAACAGATTCCATGGGGATCTGTGACCTGGGATCACTAACGGGCAAGTACATGAAACATTTCAGATGTCAAACTGAAAAATTATAAGTCTGTAAATAAAAATAATGGCTACCTTCTCTGAGAAATGAATAAAACATCACAGCCAAACCCACGAGGGGAGAAATACATGAGATGCTTGGCTTTCGAGAAGTTCAAATAGAAACAAACATAGTTTTCTCTACCAGAATGATCAAGATTAAAGAGCTTCCAAAACCCAGTGATGGTGAGCATTGGCAGAGAACCTCTCTGTGGCCAAACTCTAGCCAGGTTCCCTGCACCCTCTTCAGCTTCAGGCTCAGCCTTTAAGTCACAGGTTTGGCAGCATAGATGAAACTTAAACACTAACCTAGTGGCTAGAAGCTCAAGGCTATGTCCCCAGGATGACCTCAGCCCCTTAGCATGCCTGCCCATGGAAGCTCAGCCCTGGCAAAGGATGCTGTGTAATTTGAACTAGCACAGGCCCTACCCCACTCCCTCAAAGAGCACAGATCAGCAGGGGCTCATGGCTGTGAATTGGCTCCTCATGCACACAGCTCCAGATAAGTTTTTGTGTGCTTCTAGGAAATCGTCTGGAAGATTTTTGCACTGGGAAAGATGTTCAGTACACAAGATGTCCTTACTGTTTCTCTATAGGCAGAGATGGACAAGTATATGTGTGTTCCAGAGGAATTCATCCGGGAAGGTTTTCCCGTAAGCAGAAGGGTGGGCTGCTGGGCTGCATGGCTTTTACCCTCTTTCCTGGCATTGTGTTTTCCTGCATTCAGTTGTAAAAAGCACGTGTCTTTCCTCTAAGGAGGAAAGAATACAAGTCTGTTTTAATTTTACGCTGAGAAAATGGATTGCAACAGGAGATAAGAGACCCTGAGTTGGGCAGGGGTCCTGGGCTTGGTTGTGGACTTGGTGGTCTCGCTGCCCAGCTCTGGTACCGAGGACATCATAGTAATGGCAAGTTCCAACTGCAGGTTCAAGGATGAGACAAGGAGAGATTCGTGCAATTTTGTCTTCTTTCTTCTTTACTATACTTTTCAATTTTAAAAAAAATATATATATAGGCATAGTCACTGCCAAAGATGACAAAACCAGCACTATTAACAGGTTTATTACATTATAAAAAATTCTGGATAGCCAGTATAGATTTTATTATTTAAAAAGTTATACACATATTTATTTTATACTTACTTGTTTATTTATTTTGTATATATGTGTGTGAGTGGAGGGGGCAGAGGACAACTTGGAGCAAATGGTTCTCTCCTATGTTCCCTAGGATCCTTGGTATCAAACTCAGACGGCCGGGCTTGGCAGCAAGAGTCTTTACAAACGAGTCATCTTGACAGTCCTAGTACGTATTTTTGAAAATCACTTTTAGGTGAGAAAATAATGTTGAATGTGAAACATGCAAATACCTCTTATCTTTGAAGCCATGGGAAATCCTTTCTTCTGTTAAATTTTACCAGCTGTAAAGTGATTTATGACTCCAACGGAGGCTCAGTGTTCTCGCTGGGGCTACTGGGCGGGAGGTAACCCTTTCCGGTAGTTTCCAAGTAGATAAGTTCCAAAGCTTGAGCCTGATCATCACAGGGGACAACACTGACTACAGACTGGAGTCAAACTGGCAGCAGAGAGAAACCAAGTCTTGGTCATGGGTCTTTATTAGAATGAGAAGTCTGACTTGACCCAATTTAACTTTCGGTTGAGTTTCTATCACTTCCTTCCTCAAGGGTACTAACTAAATACATGATCGTCTTAGGACATTTACCATGGCTTCCTGGCTTGATGACACACCTCCTGTCCATGACCCCTGTGATCATGAACCCCTGAGCCTGATCTCCCCACCTTTATTTTTATTTTTTGTATATGCGTGTTTGCCTGTATGTTTGTCTGTGCACCAAGTGCATGCAGTGTCTTCAGAGTCCTGAAGAGGGCATTGGATCCAATGGGACTGTAATTAGAGATGATTTTGAATCACCACATAGATGCTGGGAACCGAACCTGGGTCCTCTGGAAAAGCAAACACTGCTCTTAAACCTTGAGCCATCTCTTCAGCCTGAAGACCTGGTTTCATCAATGCATAGTTTACTCTGCCATGTGTTCTAGCTTTTAGGAGTATGGCATCTCCTACATCCTACATAGGACCTACAAGTTACTCCAGTTACAGGGACCATTTCCTGAAGCTGTGACAAAAATACCTAGCTCAGTGACTTGAACTTAAAATATGCTCAACAAATGTTGGTCAGTTGAAGGTGCAAGATTAGGCAATAAGCATTCAAGAGGATGTCTGCTGGAGAAGCCGTGAATTCTAATACCTACGATTCAGCATGTTTCCAGAATGCTAATGTCTTAACTATTATGTTGACCACACATTAATGTATATGAAGGCTTTGCTTCTTGGCTGTGGGGAAGTAGAGGGATGAAGAGGGTAGGTTCACAGGTTCAGTTTGAAGCCTGCCGGTTTAGACTCAAAACAATAGGATGGGTAGCACTGCTCAAACAGTGACAACATATTAGTTGGATGGGTGTTATGCTGTATATGAAAAGTGCAAAAGACCAGGCTGCTGAACAGCACTCCAGTATGCAAAGCGCCTGTGACTACACTGCTGACTTGGTTTGCCCGGGACATTTGTATCAGCCATGTTTTCAGGCTTCCTAGGTGAAGATACGTTTTGTCTGGTATCAAAGATCCAGCTGACTGAGAGAGCATCCACGGTTTGAGGTGCTTTAGGATGGAAAATATCAATGTGAACGCATGGGCTTCATTCAATACTTGTAGAAATAGGCATAAAGGTGTGGGTGTGTGTGTGTTCTCTAGCTCTGTGTACTAAAAATCCTGGGAGCAGTGATTTCCTGTTTAACAAAGAGCACATTCAACCAGGGTTCTGAAAAGAAATTGGGGAATTCCCAGGCTTGCTAGGCTGTGGATAATTATAGTCACATTTGGAATATCTTATGCCAGAGTAGAGAATGGTTTCAAGACTGAAGAGGACTTATCAATGCACACAGAAGTCAGACTGAAACAGCCTGATTACAGTGAACAAATTGAGGCCCAAAATAAATAATCCCGCTGACAGAGAGCCTATTGAATGAAGTAAGAGTCTGCAAGTGCATGATGACAGAACTACATCAGTAAATTAAAAGTCTGATGGGCAACAGACTACCAATGCATACCCAAGTCTCCACCATAACAAAACCATTAATTATAAGGGACAGAAAAGCATTTTTTTTCCAGTGGGAAAGTCTTACAATACTTTGTAATCAAGTATTCAAAGTGAGCATCTGTAGGATGCAGTTGGAAAATCCTAAGCCAGTTCTGATGTACTACTGCTAATGATGAATAACCTGAATCCAGCCAAGCTGAGGGACACCAGATGCAACAACTGTAACATTCACAAATGCCAGGGCAGCAGAAGTCATGGAAAGCTGAAGAATCATGCCAGGCTGAAGGAGGCTAAAGAGGCACAATGACTAAGTATGAATGTGGTCTGGATTATATCACTTTCTATAAAGGACATTTCTTGAGACAATGGGGAAACTTGAACAACGTGGATTGAACAGCATCATGCTGCAATGATGGCTCCTGGTGAGATGTCCTTGTGTGTGGGCAGGATACATTGGATACTGTTGATGACGAGGATTTCTGTAGAAAACCCACTCATAAATGTTTTTTCCTTTTCTTCCTTGCCTCTCCCTTTTTCTTCTTTATCCTCTACTGCAAGGCATTGAACCTGGGGCCTCTGAAAGCCACATGCCCTGGTTATAGCTCCGTCCCTGTTCCTGCAACATTTGAGATCATCACAAAACAAAACAAAAAAAATACCAAAGCTCAGTAATCAAGAGCACTTACTACCTTTTCAGAGAACTAGAGTTTGGTTCCTAGCACCCACATTAGGTAACCGACAGTAATCTGTGACTCTAGCTCCTGGGGACCCAACATGAACCTCTGGCTTCTTGGGGCACCTGGATTTATACCCACATGCAAACACAGACACCTTCACATAATTAAAAATAATAAAAATACACCTTAAACAAACAAAAATCTAAAACCAAGAAGCAAGTGACAGCAATTAGTTTCAAAGGAGTAGTATGGCTGACTTAGCTAGCTTTCTGTTGCTCTGATGAAACACCATGACCAAAAATAATATTGGGAGGGAAGGGTTTACTTCACTTTCATTTTTACAACAGAGCTCATCCCTGAAGGAAGTGAAGACAGAAGCTCAAGGCAGGAACCTGAAGGTCAGAACTGAAATAGAGGCCATGGAGGAGTGCTGCTTTCTGGCTTGCTCACCATGGCTTGCTCAGTCTGCTTTCTTATATACATACCAGGACCACCATCCCAAGAGAGGTGGCACCACCCAGAATGAACAATGGTCAGTTAAGAAAATATACCACAAACTTGCCCACAGACCAATCCGGAGGGGCATTCTCACAAATGAAGTTCCCCCTTCTCAAATGACTCTAGCTTATGTCAAGTTG
Source organism: Microtus oregoni (assembly GCF_018167655.1). Lineage (NCBI taxonomy): Eukaryota > Metazoa > Chordata > Mammalia > Rodentia > Cricetidae > Microtus > Microtus oregoni. The sequence continues at coordinate 41,915,673 of NW_024543071.1, forward strand.
ATATTAAACTTAAAACAGCAATGGCTATCAGGTGCAAAGAAACTTGTTTGTGTGGAGGAAGAGTCAAAAAGGAAATGAGGTGCAGACATGGGTGGCAGAAACCAAAGACGAGGCTAGCAGTGGGCTTGGAGATGAGCTGAACCACATTTTTAGAAAATGGACAAAGGGAGGCTCAGAGAAGTTTAGCAACTTGTTCAAAGTAAGCAGAACCAAGATTAAACCCCAGTGTGTATAATCTCAGAGACAATGAGAGGGTAGAGAAATGGTATCATCAAGCTAGGGAAGACAGCTCAACCTTTGCCTCCAGACACTGGAAAGGGTATGGAAACTGAGGGGGAAAACAATGGCTTGCTATTGCTATGGACGCCAGAATGTGAATAATCTGAAGAAACGTGTCTGTTGAATTTTGGGGAAAACAGAAGAAAAAGCAAAGGAGGAAAATGTGGACAAACACCCTCACTAATATGTGAGAGGAAGCAGGAGTCCAAGGAATTTGAAGAGGGCATGGCGGTCTGACAGACTTTCAGTCCCCATTTCTTGGTTTATACAACTTGTATGGACTTGCTTGTAATAGAAAAATAGAAAAACTTAGAAGACATCACGTCTGTGCTGGATGACATTCCAAAAACAAATGTGCCTTCCATCTTGTTAGCCTCTGCTCCTTGCTATCTCTTCCTCTCAATAAGTTTTCCATCTTAGACAGATCCACAAGGTAAAGATCTGAGGGTTTGAACTTACAGGCAGTGTGAAACATGATGTGCAACAACCATCAACAAAGTGAATCCTGCCCCAAGCCAGACAGGTAAGCTTGGGACTGGATTCTGCCCCAGCAAAACCGTGATGGAGACTTGCTAGACATTCTGGGCCAACACCTAGTTTGTACCTATGAGAGAATGATATAGGATGCCCTTCTGTATGATGTGATTATGTGTTTCTCTTATTGGTTGAGGAATAAAGCTGTTTTAGCCAATGACCAGGCAGAATATACCTAGGTGGGAAATTGAAAGACAGGGAGAGAGAGAAGGTAGAATTGGAGAGATGCCATGTAGCTAGTAGGGAAGCGAGATGCCAGGGCATCACCATAAGCCACAACCATGTGATGATGCATAGATTAATAGAAATAGGTTAATTTATAAGAGAGAGCTAGCCAGTAATAAGCCTAAGCCATTGCCCAAACAATTGTAACTGATATTAAGCCTCAGAATGGTTATTTCATAAGCAGCTGTGGGGATCTGGTGGGTGGGGGGAGACCTGTCCAGTGGGACTGGTGGGATGGAGAAAAATCTTCACCTAAAAGGGAACCCTGCTAAACTGTGCTTAGCTTCTGACCCCCAGAAACTGAATGAAGTATGTGTTGCTGCAAGGTGCAGGGGTCACTGGATAGATTATATTGTCAAAATTCAAGGACTCTACTGTTGTAAATTCATTTGCTAAAGTTTATTCATATCCTCAAATCAATCCTATGGCACTTTCACGGCCATTTGTGAACACGTGCAGAGTGGAGGCTCCTTTGCATTGCCTGAGCTAGGAACTCCAGGAGAGGCTGGACAGTGGGCTGCCTTTGCTTCGGCTAGCCTGCTATAAACACGTGAGCTTTCCTTTAGATTTCCTTCTGTCCCTTTTTGTTGATTTCATGATTTAAGAGCACTGCTAAGTGGAGTGAAGTATCGCTCAATGTTTTAAATGCACAAGGGCTATGCTGGGTCTTCTTTTGCTATTGCGTTGTTCTGCTACTTGGAGTCAGATCCAGGGTCTTCAGTGTGATAAGCCCGGGCCTTACAGAGCTACACCTCCAGCCCTGGGGCTTGTCATCTGGAGAGACTGCCTGCGCGGAGAAGCTCTGCTCTGGCATGGGATGTATTCAAGGTAAAAACATAGTAAATAGGTGTTTTTAAACAGAGAGAGAGAGAGAGAGCGCGCTACTGTGTTGGTCAGTTGATGGAAATGCTGTAATCAGAAGTTCCTACTGAGAGAGAGAGAGAGAGAGAGAGAGAGAGAGAGAGAGAGAGAGAGAGAATGCTACTGTGTTGGTCAGTTAATGGAAATGCTGTAATCAGAAGTTCCTACTAACTGAGCCCTGTGTCTCCTCCCTCCACAAAGGACTGATTGGTGTGCACTAATTCATGCTGTGTGAATTTCATAGAACAGAACCATCATGAACAATGAGAATCAACCACAACTTGTTAATGAACATGATGGACAACTGGGTAATTTGTCTTGCCCACCCGAGAGGGGAGAGTTTCCAAAGGAAATCAAGGTCAAGTGTCCAGGGCTGTCTGTTCCTCACTGGGGACGAGACTGCAGAAAAAGACTGCAGTTATTTCTGTCAAAATAGTTAAAAAAAAAAAAACAAAAAAAACAGGTTCCTGGTTAAGAAGCTTATTTTAAGGGCTGGAAAGCTGACTCAGCTGTTAAGAGCACTTACTGCTCTTGCAAAGGACAGAAGTTTGATGTCCAACACCCATGTCGGCTGGCTCAGTCACCTGTAACTGCAGTTCCAAGGTTTTCTTCAGCCTCTTTAGGCACTGCATGCACATAGTGCACACATAGGAGGGTAGACAGACAGATAGACAGACAGACACACACACACGGACAAATGCATGCACATGAGAAAAAGAAATAGAACTTTAAGGAAGGTTAGTTATTTTGGGAAAACATAAATGCAACTATGTAGGAACATTAGCCACATAGAGAATCTTCTACGCTGTAAAGCCGAAAGCCGTGTGTAGATCAATGCTTCAAAAGTCATCAGTTGAATGAAGAACTCCACGACAACCTAGAATGATGGAATGGAGGCAGCTCCTGGCAAGGCTTTTGCACACCAACACAGCCAAGGCATTGAAAGGGCACAGGAGACGATGCAAACAGGCATAGTCCTTTGGAGACGCAGACGGCCTAAACACAGCTTTTCCATGACCTCCCCTGAAAGGCACGGCTTTGGTGGCTGAAGGCTTATTCACTCCATAAGACTCCCTTTTATTGGAATTATTAATTAGGCTCCCACTCCACCCGTCATCTCACACCCTGCACTCACTCCAAAGCGTGGGCTAGCTAAGTCCTTGAAAACACATGGGTTTGCAGAATGCCCCTCTTTGTTTAGCATGCGTGTATTTTGGGAATTTATTTTTAAACGTTTCTACCTCTGCCCTGTGATTTAAGTGCTCCTCTGTTCGTGTGGCTTGCTGCTCTTCACAGCTGTGCCATGTGGAACAGTGCGAGCCCACCCCACTCTCCCACCACCTTGGGCGCTGGCAGCCAAATGAACGTAACTGTCCTTTTTGCCACAGTCTGACATTCTTTCATTTGTGATTAGCTCAGCCTTCTCTTTGCTTCTTCCCCTCCTTGCTTCTATATCTGCCAGAACTCATGCTGAGAAAACAAAAATCCTCCGTTTTTGTTAATGCGTTTGTTGATTCAGAGTGCGGTGACCATAGGAGTGTGATTCTGGGCCGGGTATACGACGTGGTGCTGGGGATTGAACTTAGGGCTTTGCATATGTGAGGTGAGCACTCCACCAACTGAGCTATACCTGCACTCTCCCACACTATATATTTAGTTTAAAAAATATAGTAGTGCTTTTAAACTCTGGTTTTGCCTAAAAGCTATGAAACTTCAAGAAACAAAGACTCCAGAAAAGAAAAAGGAGGGGAGAGACAACAGAGGTCAAAATGACAAATGCCAGCTGGGAGGCGCCCGCCTTTGATCCAGCACGTGGAGGGCAGCCAGTTTGGTTATACAGAGAAACCCTGTTCAAACCAACCAAACAAACAAACAAAAATGGCAAATGCCTCTTTGCATGCATGCATGCATGTCTCTGTGCATGTGTGTACCTGTGTGCGTGTGTATGCCTGCATGCGTGTGTATTGCTGGAGATCAAATAGAGAACTTTGCTCATTCCAAGCACACGTTGTACCACTGAACTATACCCCCAGCATTTTAATTTAAACTGTACCCCAGTACATTTTAATTTAAAAATAAATACGTTATGAAAAGCCAAGTGACAGAGAAAGGCACACTCAAGTAACTGTGAAATAAGAGGATACTTCCAAAACGAGAAGCTCTTTACCCGAGGAGTAAATGATACATTTTGAAAGTACAGAGCAAAGAACTCCAAGACATGAAAGGTGATGCTAGAAAGAGGATAATATAGTTTAGACTTCCAGGAAAACCAAAATATAGACAGTTTGCCTGTGGCAAGTGCCAAGGATATCACGCTCCTGCAAAGGGAGACCACAGAGTTTCACTAAGTTGAAAAAGGAAACCGCAAAATGTGGAATCTAATTTTATTTCAGAGTTACACAGCGAGGGTATATAGATATATTCTTACATATTTTCATATTTTTAATCCATACTGTTTAGGTAGAATTTATTTGTTTACCAAAACAAGTCTAATATATACTTTACTCTCAGCAATCCAATACATGTAGAAAACTCTTTCAATATATAAAATGTTAATTTGTGCACACCTAGATAGTTCTAAAGTAGCAGACCACAGGGGCATGTGATAAGACAGGGTTGTGCAGAACCATAAAGGAATCCTCACGATTACATCCTAAGAATGGAGGCTAAGGGGAAGTGACTTCCTTGCTCATCAGGATGCCCTAGGGAGGAACTGTATACAACACTGTATGGCTTCAACAGGAACTTCGGGCTTTCCTCCATCCCTAGTTGTTGCCCTCAACAGCTCATTCTTCATTACCTATCTTCTGTGCAGATTTTTGGTCCATCCCTTAGTCAAAAGCCAGCTAAACAGTCACTACTACTTAGAGTGAAAACACCACCCTGGCCCTGATGACCCCTCGGTGTTCCCTTACCTACAGATCTACAGGAAAAAGTGCAAAGAGTTCCCAGCAGTCCAAACCAAAGCAAGAATGCTGAGGGTGCAGGCACTGGAGCCGAGCAATGGAAGAGTTATATCTACCTGTTTACAGGCTAGTTTGGGGATTTGCCAGTAGTCTATTCATTGGGTGAACGTGGTAGCTTTTCTCTAGCACGTGCAATTAAAGTAGCCTGTTTTTCTGATGATGATAAGATAGCACAAGCCTAAATACTGGAATGGTATCACAGCCCAGGATATTCCAAACATCATTTATGTGAAAGATGCTAAATTTACTTGTCATGTCACCTGACTGAGTGTCCATACAAAGGCTGGACAAGCTCAGAGAAAATGTAAGTGGTGGGACTGTTACCATATCTGATTGGCGGTGAAAAGCTTGGTTTCTCAATGGTCCACTCTCTACAGGTTTCCTTAGTTGAACATTGAGGTCCTGTAATTCCTAATGGGATAGGATGGAGTGAATGGATCAGACAGGTGAGGAGATCAGAATATTGGGTAGCGATCCTCAAGCCACCGTGATGCTCGGAGTTGGGCTTACAAAGGTCACGGCATGCTATGAAAGCTCAATTTGGTTTTTTTCTATCAAATTAGCCAAATGTAATGAGGAAGGAGATTTAAAAAAAAGAAAAGACAAAAGTCTAAAAGGTACCAAGCTGAAAGGGATCGATAGGTAAAACTAAATGGCCATGTGGAGGCTTATGAAAAGAAGGGAAATGGCCCATGGATAGTGTGTGAGCTTGGATGGAAGACCAGATTGGAAACAGACAGGAATCAAATGGAGCCAGAGAAGCCCTGTTACCTGGGCAACAAAGTCTCCCTGCTGAGGGGACTGCTCCAGGGCACAGAGTGTAGACAACTCTCCTCAACAAAGCCACCAGGCAGGGCCTGTCTTCACTCGTCTTGATGTCTGCCCACTACTTGGTAACAGGGGACTTTGGAAAATGAGTCTCAAGAGGAGCTTGCTGGACGGCTTCAGTCTGAGTCTGGTCCTTGCATGCTTTTGTGCGAGGACCCCTCGCTTTTCTCAGTAAGCCACAGGTGATATTTACCTGTCTCTAAATGCTGAAATTTTCTCTACAAGGCCAGACATTTACAGCACAACCCTATAATGCCAGCACTTGGGAGGCTGAGGCAGGAGGATCACCACAACTTTGAGTCTGGCTTGATCTACATAGTGAGTTCTAGGACAATTAGGATACACAGTGAGAGCGTGTCTTGAAAGAAAAAATATTTTTGACAAAAACAAGTGAGTTTATATCCACTTCTGCCCACTCAGCTGGAGAAAGTGTTTAAATAGATACAAAAAGTGTAGAGGCCAAGGGGGGATGGGTCTATTTGGTAGCAAAGCGATCAGCACGCTTTCTTCTTTCTTGTTTCACTCCTCTAAAGATGGTGTTTTGTTTTTGTGGAGAACTGTCTGTTGTCACTACTCCATTCTGGAGAGGAAGGCTTGAAAGGAGCTTCAGACAGTATGAAAACAAATACGTGCCTCTGTGTGCCAGTAGCATTTTATTTTAGGTTACTAAAATCGGTAAAACACCCTAGTATGATTAAATATGGCTAATGGAAGGAAGCCACCTTCACTTGTAGCGGAGGCCTACCCTCGGGATAGCTTGCCAGTCTCTTCTAGAGACCCACAGATAAAAAGGGCATATGAAAACTAGAAAGGAACTATTTCGTGAAGGCTAGTATATACTTGCGCTTAATTGTAAACCTCTTAAAGCAGGTTGCCTTTGTAATGCATTTGCGTGTTAATTTTGGATGATTTACCCTTACCAAATAAGGTTTGAGTGGGCCACCTTGGAGTTGGCAGTTGAAGTTTAAAGGCTTGAACCGGCTTTGTGGCATGAAGCATAGTTAGCTACTGAAAATTCGATGTTCATCTTAACTTTCATGATATGAAGGTCTCCAAAGATCATTAGGGAAAAAGAGCCATTACATACAGCTATGTAAAGTAAAGCTTACACGTGTTAGAAGGCCTAGGCTCCCTCGGAAAAATTAAACGAAGACTCGAGTGGACAGGAAGGGAGCAGATGCCTTAGCTGATGAGGATGTCATATGTCTGTCTGACTGTCTGTCCCAATCAGACTCAACATTTCATAGATAGAGCTCTAGAGAGTCGCATTCCAGGGACAAAGCAAGCCCTGGGCATCTTAAATCCAGAACAAGCTGTACAGGGAAATTCAGCCAAACTACAGACATGCATCCCCATCTGTCTAACAGCGGAGTTAGGCTATGCTTTCGCTAAAAACCAGTCTAAGGAACCAAGTCCCATTGCACCGAGGGTTAGCAGGATATTAAAATGGAAGGTTCTAGTTTCTTGCTAAGGTTCAACTCAAATCGTCGAGGCACATAATTGGCAAAATAGGAAAATACACAACATTTCATAAAATATTTTAACAGTGAACAAACTCTCTTCCTATTTTTTGCCCTGTGGACATTTCCAATGGCACCGCGCAGTGCAAGGAGGAGAAAGGTGATACCAGCCCTGTCTCTTCCACGTAGGCATGTTCCAGCAGACCACGAAGCAGGAAGTGATCCCTCTTCTGCAGGCCCGCCAGCTATGGCTTCTCTTTCAGCTTCAGGTCAATACTGGGTTGTAGCCATCGGGGCGGGGCGGGGAGAGAAAACAGCGAATGAGAAGCATGCAATGATAGCTCACCTGTCACTCATTGATATCTTTCTTTCAATAACTTAAACCACCTAAGTTTTTATGCTAGAAAATCGTCTACAGGTTGTTAAGTTTTTCTATAAAGTATTGTCGCTGGGGGCTGAAGCGAAGGTTAAGATGGCTCAGTGGTTAAGATTACTGGCTGCTTGCTCCTTCAGAGGATCTGGGTTTGATTCCCAGAACCCACATGGCCATTCACAACCATTTGTAACTTGTGACTCCAGTCCCAGGGAATTTGGTGCACTCTTCTAGCCTCTCTGGACACCATGCATGCACACAGCGAACAGACATACACACAGGCAAAACACACATGCACATATAAGGAAGTAAATAAACATTTAAAAAAATATTGACTGTTTCTTTTTTAAAATCTGCTTCTGGAAGCATTTTCCGCCTTTCCAAAAGGACCCAGAAAGGTTCATGGTAAGCCTCAAACCCAAAGTCAAATCAGATAAAGACCATCACTATGCCTTCCTATTTTTAGTGGATCCATTTTCTTTCTTGTGATAGTTTTTGCATCCACTTGACTGGAGAGACAGTACAGCACATTTCTCTCTCTGAGAGACAAAGAGAGGAGGGAGGGAGAGGGGGAGAGAGAGACAGAGAGAATATGTCTACAATGGGAGTCTGGACTGGCTGCTGAAAACCCATCTTGAATGAGAGTGTCATTGTCTACCAGAGGGTGCTGGACAGACCGGAAAACAAAAGACATCAAGCAGTGCTTGCCCTCTCCTCACGCTGTCCCTTCCTTTCTGGGAAGCTTTTCTCCTGCCGTTGCTTGTGGACCTCAGACTCTGCAATCTTTGACCTTTGAACATAGGCTCACACCACCAACGCTCTAGAGAGCCTTCATCCTTGAACTGTGGCTAAATACTGGTCTCTGGGGTGTCCAAGGGGCAACTTGCTTTCCTGGCTCTCCTAGCTCCTCTCCAAAATGGAATAAACATTCTGGGAGCTGCATGGGTCTCTCCTCTGCCTTTTAACGAACATCACCCAAATGTCTCGTACATACACCGCACAGGAAGAGAACGAGGGCCAGCGAACAGCCAGAGATACTTTTATTCAGTCATGATAAAAAGAGGAAGGAATCATTTGAAAGCAGCATGTTAGGAAGTCTGGATTTCTCTCTGCACCTCTGAGTCATCAGTCTGCCTGGGGTGGACTTTCCTGTGGCCCATGTGGCAAACACGTCCTTCCTAGCAGCTTTGCAGATAAAGCCACTTTAGCCTAGACCACTTGTCTGTCCAGGGTGCACAGTGTGGTGTTCTGACTTTGAAGTTCCTTCAGTGACTTCAGCGCTTGGTGGCTGTGCACACTGGACCACTTCGCCTACACCCTCCCCCATTCCCATTTCTGCATTGTATTCCACGGAGACAGATTGGCACAGTCTATCTCACGACTAGGAAAGGAGTAGGTCTAACTTGGCAATAATCTTCTCTGCTTAGGGAGTTTGAAGAGATCGCTGTGACAAAAGTGATGAGGGACCAGCTCAGAGGGGACCAGACACTGGAAACTTATTTGTTTCTAGTGCCTTCCAGGATCTGACTTGTTATCTGCAGGACTTTGCTTGGGCGGTGTCTTTGTTCATCTGCTGGACCCCCGTATCTGTTCCTAACAAACTTGTACAAAGCAGGTCATTTGTCTTTTTTAATTGTGTTTGCTTCTAAGATGTAAAATGTACTCAGAAGTCAGTGCTAGGTCTGAGTCGGTAATTGGAGTTCTATTCTTTCTCTCAGGGAACTGGCTCAGTTTCCCCATGAAAACACAAAGACATTCACTAATCTCAAACTCCATAGAGTTTAAAGTGGGCAGTCACTGCACTTTGCTTTTGACAAATGCCTGATCCAACACCCTAGAATAAACATCTCCAAGTCTCTCTCTTTCTTGTTCTGAGTCCTTTGTCAAACTTTCTGGGGTTTAAGACATTGCTTTGGTTTGTTGGTAACAGAATAGCTGAAAGACCTAAAGCCTGTTTACCCAGTCCACACAAAGAGCAACTGACAAGTCTGCACAGGAAACCGTTTTACAGATTGCTTTGAGACAAGCGCTAGCTTATGGGGTCAACAAAGCCACTGGTAATGCTTCTAATTTATCCTCACCAAATAGAACCATTGATTATATCATTTTTAAAAAATGCATTACAAATATAAACAGTCCTGCTAAAACTTTGTGACAGGAATGAATAAAACCCAAACCTAAAGTAAGGGAGAAAAGCACTGAAAATAGTTTCCTAAGAAAGTGTCCGTTTCGAGAACGACATTGATGGCAACTTGGACACGAATTTAATATAGATGGGCGATTTGTCCTGTCTGCGGAGATGAGCTTAGTTGCCCATAACCAACTGGCCCTGCATGAGAATGACGTATCTCAGTGGCAGGCTGCTCACTTCTTGCATGCATTAAATGAGATTCCTCACAAGGTATGTGACAATCCTATTTAATGGTACTTAAAAATACTTGCGTTTAATGGAGAAGTGGCAAGGAAGGTATAATGTTCCTTTTCTCTGTGCAGAATGGGAGGCCACTCTAGTACCCTTGCATATCTCTTCATTCTTAGCCCGATGGAGCCCCTTGAAAGAGCTTGTGCCTAATTTGCACTTCATCCATTCCGTACTAGCTACAGGTGTAAAATGCTTCCATGTAGTCCCCTCCAGAAGCAGGAGAAGCTGAGCAAAGCACATTTGTTCTAACATTCATTAATATCAAAGCAGGCAGGCAAACACATGCAGGTCTGGAGGCCAGGGGGAAAATTCTTGCCCATTCTTGTTCCCCATCTTGGACCTCATCCTGCTGTCTGGGGCGATGGTATGCTTGGTGGAAGCTCAGAAAAGACGGAGATGAAGAAAAGGAAAACTTCTAGAACATATGTTCTTCTAAGAATGGGAAATAACACCAACCGTTGGCAGCCCCGCCCTCCCCACAGCCAGCCCCGGAAAGAGCGCAAACAGGAATCCGTGTGCCACCTTTTCCACCAACCCTATAGCCCTCCCACCAATGAGGAGCAGACAAACAAGGCAGGCAGAGGAGTGGGTAAACCCCAAGATGTAGCAGCAGTAGGCCAATGAGGGGCAGGCTGAACTATGGGTGTTGGTAAGTGTTTAAGGAGCATTGCTTTACAACAGGAGTTTGAAAACTCCTGTGTTTGAAAAAAATGAATTACGATGGACTTAGAGACTGAGATAGGTTTGCTTTGCAAAAGCAATTTGCTTGAAGTAATTGGTGCTGTCCTCTCAAAAATTAGGACAAGAGTGACTTTTAGGAAATAGCTTTATGATTTGTAAGGTCCCCTTTCAACAGCTATCCTGCTGTTTGTTCCTTTTTTGAGGAGGGAAGCAGGGTTTTGTCCCCAAACTTCCTGTAAGCTGTAGAGTCAACAAGGCAGCTTGCAGACACTGCACTGGGCCTTTCCAACTTCCCGTTGGCCCTGGAGGAGACAAACACTGATGTGGCAGATATGCTGAAGCTGATCTTTGCTTCGCCTTTCTTGGTCCCTGGGAACAAAGCCAACCCTAAATTCTCCACTACTTAAGCCAGATTAGGAGATTCTTGGTGGATGTTAAATTTTCTGAGATTATCTTGCTGATCACAGTTACATGAATCTGACACAGCCGCTCCTACGTGAGCAGTTCCTGTCCTTTGTTAAATGAGCCGCAGCAGCATTCAGCACCTCTGATTGGAAAACCACAGGCTCTGATCTGCAAGCTCAAGGTTCAAATCCCACCTTGGGCCCTTTTTCCCCCTTTGTAATGGCTGCAAAACATTGGCTAGTCACAAGCTTTATCCGTAGTTCCCTTTCTATTAAAATGCACTTCGTATTACTCTAGAATGAATCCCAGGTGCTGTGTGTGAGCTTCTTACAGAATCTGGGCTAAGGACTCTACGCATGCCGATTTCTATTTCTTACAGGACAGCAATATCCAACTATAAAATTCCAGACGTCCCAGACAGGCTCAACTGCCTCTTGGACTTTGCAAAGCAAGGATATTTCTTCCCTATCCTCCAAAATATTAAATCCACATGGAAGACTGGGTTTTTCCTAAACACAATGGATGATGTAATTCTGAAAGCAGAGTTGCGTTCCTCTTGCCCCAGCGTTCCTACAACTGGCCCCCAAATACATGTGCTCATTTTTGGAGCAGAAAGGTGAACGTCAGGCAAAGCATCCGGTTGTCCTTTGTGGCAATCACTAAACCCACAGTAGCCGGCCATTGCCTCTGTAATTAGCTGTTTCTGAAACAGAGCCCACAAAAGCTGAACATCTCAAGGGGTTTACCCAATCCCGGACACATTAGTTTCACTTTGAGTGCAGCCATGCAACACCACCTGTAACCACACAGCTGTTACTGATGGTGGGTTCTTACTCCTTGTCCGTCGAAGCCATTTCCGGGTCATTGTAAAGGCAGCTAGTTCTGGGTGCAAGGAAAACAAACAAACAGGAAGCAGTCAACATTTTCTTGCTCTTATTGCCGTGTCCGCATCGCTTGCTGGGGCATTTGAAACTGTTTAATGTGGTACCACTTACTACTCCTGCGCCCCCAAACCTATACCAGAACAAGCGATGCTACTAACTTTTAGCATCAGGACTGACATATAGTCACTAATCAAGGTATAGAAATACAAAATGATAATAATAGTAACAAAACGTCAAACACCTGCAGAGGTTACCTGTCCTAGCCATTTTTCTTACTTTTCAAATTTGTTTCTTATGCAATGAACATAAATATGGAAAAAGAATTTATGTGCCTCAAATAATAAAAAAATATTTTATACACAAAGGCAAACCTTTTAAACAGCTGAATTTTGCTTTGACAGAACACAGCCAGCCTTCAGGCTTCCCAAGAGCGAGGAATTTCCAAGGCCTGGAAAGAAAAGACTGCCCGGGCCAGCTCTGCTTGGTGTTACAGGAGAGGGGCAAGATACTCCCCACTCCCCAGGGCTGAGCAGTGCTCAGATGTTACAGGAGAGGGGCAAGATGCTCCCCACTCCCCAGGGCTGAGCAGTGCTCAGATGGCTCTCATGGATTCTAACACCCCCGAAGAGGGACAGGTCCAGGAAGAACAGCGTAGCCATAGAAGAGAATAAAATCAAAGTTTTCAATGCTGTATGTGTCTTTGTGTAACTTAGCAGTTCATGATGTCCATATCAGGGTGATAACTATGCTAACGGATTTCAGCTTCCTCTTATATCAGTTCCTAATGCTTGTACACTGCAGCTTTTACTTTTCCCCTTCCTCTGGTAAATGATTTAAAAGATCCTATGATCCTTTTTAGCTTACTTTTGAAAAGGATTTTTAAAAATGTGTACAAATGTCTTGCTTGCATGTATGTATGAGCACTGCATGTGTGCCTGGTGCCTGCAGAGGTCAGAAGACGTTGGATGCTTTAGAATTGGCTCTACAGTGAGCTGCCATATAGGTTTTGGGCACATAAGCCAGGTCCACGTGAAGAGCAGCAAATGCTCTTAACTGCTGAGCCACCACTCCAGTCCAATGGACCCTTTTTAAACACACGGGTTCCTTTTCCATTGAGAGTAATTGGACAAGCTAATTTATCCATTTGATGAGGATCTGTGGCTAGTTCAGTATTTTCCTGAAAATCTCAGGAGGCTGTTTCCCTCTCTAGGCATGGCCTCGTTCCCTCCCTTTTTTCAGCCTGCGGTGGTCCGGTAATTTTATGGAGAAAGTTTGGTGATTCTAGGAGCAAGGACAGTGAAGTAAGCACCGACAGTGAGCTAGCAAAAGCCAGCGAAGCTGGAACCAAATCAAGAAAGGGCGAGCTTCTGGGCCCAGTCTCTCCGCTTTTCAACTGGGTGATCTCTCCAAAGGAAACAACCGTCTGCAGACATTTCCATGCTAACACAGGGAAGGCAGCGGATGGATTCGTCCTCATTTGTGAACAAAGAATGGGTCTGTGTGGTTTGGGTACAGTAACAGACCTTTCCACAGTGTTTTCCACCCTTGTGTGGGTCTAAGGCTCAAAAGAAAGCTGGCAAGCTGAGCCATCTCAGGGCACTCAGGGGTTGGACCATGTGTGGTTTCAGTATCCAGGTGGCACCTGGAAGAAGGGGAGCAGTGGCTACCCCAGGTGTGCCACTTATACCCTCTTCAAGAGCGTGGGAACTCTACGGGTTCCCTCACGTTTGTCCTTCATCAAACGACATCATCTGACATGTGTTCACTTTATATCTCCCTGACAGGATGCCTTTTGCCTTTTTCAGTATCATGCCTCACAAGATGGAGCCATGACCACCCCCAATCAAAACAGCTTGAAAACTATGGGTTAAGTGCTAATTCTTAGAAACTAAACCAAGCGTCTGTTTATTTTTACTATTATTTTAGGCGCATGGATGTTTTGTCTGCATGTATGTCTGTGCACTGTGTGTACGACGTGTCTTCGGAGACCAGAAGTGAGTTTGGGATCCCTTAGACCTGGAGTTACAGATGGTTGGGAGCCATTCTGTGGGGGATAGAACCCTGGTCCTCTAGAAAAACAGCCAGTGCTCATAATGGCTGAACCATCTCTCTAGCCCCAGAGTGTTAATTAAATCTTGAGTGGCCACGAAACTAATCCTACAAAAATCTTTCCAATTTTTATTTGCTACTGTTTCGTGTAATGCAGACTAATGTGGTTCTGCTGCTTCAGTACGTATCTAAGGCTCATTCGGATGTAACACTCCATGCGGCAATGTCTGTGATGTGTTTTCTGGTGATATCTAGAACTTCAGATACATTTAAAAGATAAATTAAACAGTGACAAATGCTTTCCTTAAGATAACCGAGATTGTGGGGGGGAAACAGGTTATAATAAAAACATCAATGATTATATTGGCCATAGGAGGAATGGAGCGTTCAGAGTGCAGCGTTATTATCAGGGGACTGGAAGAAAACAGCAGCCATGCCCATCTCCCCAATCATTCCCAAACTGCAAGCCAACATCACACCAGCCGCAAAACCCAAACCAAGTCTTACTTAGCTGCTTCTGATGCTTCCCTCAATTCTTCATCCAGTCTGCACGAGCAAAAATTACCGTTGGAGAAAACAAACAAACAAACAAACAAACAAACAAAAAGAGCAAGCAGAGCATGAGCATCTCTCGCAAAGCAGAGGCAAATGTAAGTGGTGTGTATTTGCTTTATCCCCCCAAAGCTGTCTCCAGGCACACCGAGACACGCTCAGCTAAACACGGTGCCCTTCCTTCCTGTTGGGCAGTCCTGTTTCTTCACTCCACAAATCCCTTCCTAAAGGTGATGGAAATGTTGCAAGGGAATGAGAAACATGCTGGCTGAATGAAGCTCAGAACGTCCATATCATGTTGGGGACGGTTAAAGTTAGCTCACAGGCTGGGCCAAGTCAGGGGTGGATCTGGTTTAGTAGGTTTCAGAAGCAGATCTGGGTGACCTCAACAGCTTTACACACAGGACAAAGACTTGGACAAGAATTCAAAGACTTCCTCAGGAAGCAATGTTGAGGTCACCCACACATACAGCCCTGGAGCGCACACACAGGGAGTCCAGAGTGAATACTGATCTCGAGACTTTTACCTCACGTTTCTCTTAAAAGACTTTTCTTCATCGTACCTTACAAGATAAGAAATGGATGCCGTGAGGACAGTGAGGAACAGGAGGAAAATGAGAGGCGGATGCTTTAAACCAGTGGTTCTCACCTCTCCTAATGCCGCCACCCCTTAATACAGCTCCTCATGGTGTGGTGACCCCAACCACAAAATTATCATGTCGCTATGTCATAGCTGCAATTTTGCTACTGTTATGAATTGTAATGTAAACATCTGATACACAGGATATCTGATATGCCATCCCCAGTGGCGTTGCGACCCACAGGTTGAGAACCACTGCTTCAAACAGTAAGCACACGAGAGAAAAACGCTTACCCAGACAACACGACTGGCTTTGGAGAGAAAATTTACTTGTAACAGGCACAATTAACCGTTTACAATTCATAAATATGTAGTCAACCCTCATTGTCTGTAGATTCCCTATCTGCAAATCTGCCTGCTCACGAAGACATCTGAAATCTCTGCAGTCAATGTGCAATGTTTTTGTTGTTGTTTTTCACTTGTGGACACAACAAGGTGACAAAATTTGAAGTTGCCCCTTGTGCACACAATCAGCAGAAGTCGAGCAGGATGAGGCTGTGCCTTCCCGTCTCACAGTTTCTCTGGTAAATGTTTTCCTCATTTTTGTTCTTTTGGCTGGTGACTGTGCTATTTAAAATAGCAGTCAAGCGTGTTACCAAACATTACCTACTGTTGGAAGGAACGAGACAGTCATTGTACCTCACAGAGAATGTGTGTGTCCCAGAACATGGTTTTAGGTACACGCTGTCGTGCTGGGGCCTTGCGTGCATTATTTGGTTTTGTTTTGCTCGTCTGTTTGTGAGAGGGTCTTGCTGTGTAGCCCAGGCTGCCCTCAGTCTTTGAGTGTTGTGATCACACACAGCTGCTGCCATATGTAGTGGAGCACAATGATAGTGTACACTAAGAAGCTTGCTCACACACAGACAGACACGAGCCAAGGCTATACTGATGGCTACGAAAACCAAACCAAGGTTATATACTGATGGGTGATGAAAAACCAAGGCTACGTACTGGTGGGTGATGAAAACATTGCAACCAGAAGCAGACAGGATCCCAGCCCTGTATTTCCCCCAGGAATAACAGCTCAGAGTTCACCAAGTGTCTACCATGCCTTTATTGAACACAACGGTTCCAAGCTAATGAGAACCAACTGTAATTAATAATAACTACATTTCAGCCTGTGGATGCCAGGCTCCACCCAGCTGAATTCTGTTCTTGGGATTGTTTGGGATAGAATGCTTTGAACGTTATTCAGTGAAAGGAAATAGCAATGGCCACGTCAATTTGAAAATTATAGAATGTGGAAACGAAGCAATGAGGGCTAGCAAAAGAAATAGCAGAAAAGATGCCCTGAGCTGTATCATGACAGGCGGACACACAGATGGGGTGGGGTGGGGGTGTCCCACAGTGCTAGTTCTTCCTCCAGAAAATGAATTTTCTACAGGAAACTTTTCCTCTTGAAGCATTTTTTCCAAAATGTGGCCCTTGAGAATAGATGGAAAGTGCCTGGCCATGCCTGGCTTCTCAATTGACACCCCACCCTCAAGTACAGTAATTTTCCAAAGCAATGCAGTCATAATCACTAGTACTCTAGACCTCAAGCTCTGCCTTCCTGCTCACCGCTTTCATTCAGTCCTCAGGCCCATCCATGCTCTGAAAACTACTTCCCCATCTTACGATTGTGAGAACCAAACCTCTGAGGATTTTCATAGGCTGTCTGAAGGCTCAGAGGCATTGAAAGGAGGAGGGGAGGGAAGGTTCGCATCCAATTGCCTCCACGGCCCCTTTTCCTTCCACTGTCTCTGCCAGGTCATGGGAGGCCTTGCTTCTTTCTGGGAAATGGCCAGTGCTCACTCCCTTGAGAAGAGAGAATGTCTTTGTCATCTTTTGCAAAGGTATACCAGTACAAGAGGTGACTGACGGGCAATGAGAAGGGGAGCTAGAAGCTCGTTAGGATGTTTTGGGGGCAGGCTCCTCAAAAAAAGGAGCAGTTCTGATTTTTGTCCTTGGCCAGAAGCCAGAATGGTCAGTAGTTCTATCCTGGCTGGAGGCTAGAAATGCAAGTGTGTTTGGGGCCTATTGTCTTGGTCTGCTATCCTACCATCTTTCTTCTTTTATACAGCAGGGAATACTGTTGTCTGGAAGCCATGTGTGAGGCTGTGACAAACCTGGAGCACACGAATACCTGGTGGGCAGGATAACTGGGCTGACCAGATCTCCCCTGTGCCCCATCCCATGCCTCAGTCTAGAAAAGCCTTTTTAAACGCTAGATAGGAACATCTGATGGTGATCTTTCTTTGGGACCTACTCTTAACACATAAGTACTTTGCTGGTGTCTCATCCAAAAACTCTTACATGAACTTATAATAAACTCCTTCCCAAAACTCATCCTCCCCAATGTCTGAAATTCATTCTTTGAGTCTGTGAGACAATGAACCCAGAAGCCACTGGCCCGGGATGACTTTTGGTGCCTGTTAATATTCCAGGACCCTAGACACTGTCCCACCTACTACAGCTCCCTGAGACTTCTATTGCTCCCCAGAACCCCTGCTTATTCTATATCACTATTATTTTTATAAGGAGAATGGGCTTGGGAGGCAGGGTGCAGCTTGTAGCATGCAAGTCAAAGCTGGAGGTGGCATTGGTCCTGGGAAATCTGCGGCTCTCCCGAGGACTGAAGCCCTGGTTAAGATCTTATAAATACTGCTTGGTTCAGCTGAGCCATCCAACTCCAGTAAGTCTATCAGTATACTGTGTTCAGGCCTGAGTTGGCTGATGGAGGGGAATCAAATGCTACTTATGAGCTACTGGATAAAGAATCTACTAGAAAAGCATGTAGGCATTTGGTGACAGGCTAACCTGCATTTGAACTCCAGTCCCCTCCCTGCTTGGTTCCTGCTCCTATTTCCCTAAGTAACTTCTTACTAACTGATCTCCCTGGCATCTGTTAAAATGGGGGTTAAGATGAGAGTTGAGTGTGCTATACAAACACAGCTCTACAGTAAGAGGTTCCACAGTAAACAAGAAGACCCCAACTTCTATGTGTGTGCTACTGAGACGCTTTGGATGTCCTCATTGGAGGACTATTTTGCTATCTATTTTCTGGAGGGAGATATACAACACTTGTCTTTTTCCTTAGAGTTCATGATCAAGTCCCTTTCAAGTCTAATGAAACAAACAAACAAACAGTTAATCAACTGTACCAAGAGTCAAAAACCAGGATGCACAGAGGACTAATAATTCTTTGCAGTGATTGACCAGATAGGAATATCCATTCTCTAACATCTGTCTTCAAATCCCAGTTCCAAATGCTGTGAGTTAACTTTTGTTTTTTTTTTTGTTTTTCGAGACAGGGTTTCTCTGTGTAGCTTTGGAGCCTGACCTGGCACTAGCTCAGTAGACCAGACTGGCCTTGAACTCACAGGGAGATCCACCTGCATCTGCCTCTCTTCAGACGTAATCTTGACACCCACACAGTACCTGTGCTTTTCACCCACAGGGTGGTCCTAGGCAAGATTATTCCTCGCCACCCACCCACTCGTCAAAAGAGGCTCTCTATCTAATCTTCCGTCCAAAGGCAATCATGAGGACTAGGGGAGGGATCTTTGGAGAGCATCGTTGTTTCTTTTTATCTATTTTCTGGAATCATATAGACAAATTACTTATGAAGAAAGAAATCCAAATTATGGGAAGACGTTAATGTAAAGCAGAGGATCACAGGTGTAAATTGTCCAGTTAACATTACATACAGGCTGTCTCCAGAGTGGAAATATATTTCAAGGTAAAAATGTCAATCAATAGCTAATATCAGTTCAGAAAATATGATCAAAATATATTACATGAAATAAAATTTCCTAAAGTCAGAAACTAATCATTAAAAGTTGTGTGAAACTAAACATTACACTGCCTGATTTAAAGAGGATCTGAGAGAATAGGCGATAGCAAAAGCTTTATTTATTAGACAATATTTCCTTTAAAAATAAGATGCCATTTCTCATTATTCTAGATGTGACTGTCTTCCCAGCACCACCCCCCCCCCCGACAACTTACTTGATGATGCTCTCTGGGATATGGATGCAGTCCATGGGGATCAGCCCACTGAGCTCAGATAAACTACTAACGTATTTAATTTTACTGCTGAATTTTGAGCTGAAAGAGAAAAAGGAGAAGAGCCTTTACATGGTTTGTTATGTTTCCATCACAAAGCCTTGGTCTCGTCCTGGAAACCTTCCTGGGATTCTTTTCTACATTATTGGCAACAGGGCTCTCACACATGCTAAGCATCCGCTCTGCCGCTGACCTGTACTACACCCACATCCTGAAATCTTGAGATGCTCAAGCTGGACTCGTCAAGCTTGCTGAGCAGAAAGGATAACATTGTCTCAGCCGTGATGATGGACCAGAAACTGCTTTAGTACCATTTTTTAATAGGTTTTATTTTTTTTTTTTGAGAAGTTCGTGCATGAGCCCTGCATCTCTATCATGCCTGTCTCTCCTTCTCCACTATTAACTCTTCCCTCCCTACCCCAAAGTCAAGGTTTCTTCTTTATTATTGTTATACAAATACATGTATATATACACACATCTGTATGTATATATATGTCAATTAGAAATAGTAGAAACAGCAGGAACCACCATAACTATTTTTTAATTGACGAAGGATAATATATATTTCTTTTATAAAAGCAGTTGCTTGAAGTGCCAAATGCTTTGTGGAGTAGCTAATCTGTGCCAGGTAAAACATACCACTTTATATACTCACTTGGTTTTGTTTTGTAGTGGAATCATTTAGAAGCACTCTTCTTAGAAATTTGAAAATGTAAGGCGGTTGTTATCAATGGTAGCCTTCACGTATAAGAGCTTTCTGGAACTTTCTTATTTTCTGTCTGTATTGTGTGCTCTTGGAGCATCTTACGAAACTGGCCCCTTGAAGTTACCAGTCTCCTCTCTACTTCTGTAAATTCCATGCTCTCAGGTTCTACGGACAGCTCTCCCTCACCATCCATGGGGGATTGGTTCCGGGAACCACCGCCGACCCCCAGATGCCTCAGATCCTATATGCAATGTCATGACCATGCAGACAGTGGTTTGCTTGTTCGGGGGGGGGGGGAGTAGTAAAAAACAAAAGAAAAAGTGTGTGCATTTTCAGAGATTTTCACCTGTTTAATGTTTTCTATCAGTGGTTGGCTGAATCTGCACCTGCGGGCCCCATAGATGCAGAGGGCAAAATGAGAAACGCAGAGGATCTGAAACATCTGAATAGCATACAGATCCTTAGTTCAAACAGAGAATCGGTGACAGGGCAGGAGCCTGGCTGTATTATGCAGTCGTGTTTACCTTTCTGAAAGAATCACCCCCTTTCCCACAAACACAGAACTATCACTAGCCGATGTCCAGATTTCTCGGGGTTTCCCTGCCAGGATTTAAGACACAGAGAGCTGAGCTTGGACAAAGTACCTCCCGGGAAAACAGAAGCACCTTTTTCCAGATGGCTCTTCCCCACCCTGACACACTTGGGTCACACTGGATGTGAGTTTTGAATAATCTTAGTAACTTTTTGTTCATTTTTTGTTTATATTTATTAAATTTTTTTCCATACACTGTATTTTCATCATGCTTGCTCCTCCTTCAACTCCTCACATATCCTCCCCTTCCACCTGCCCATCTAATATCATGCCTTCCCCCTGCTCCTTTTCAAAACAAAACAAAACAAACCATCAGCTTTGGTTTTGGTTGTGTTTTCATTGCCTCTTGTTTACTCTGAGAATCAAACCCCTGCTGCTGCTTTTGTGTTTCTCACATGGTCCCTCAAATGAGTAACCCAGCCCAAGTTGTGTAATTTGTCTGTGTCTGGTTTGTCCTGGGGACTGGGGCATAACTATGAGATTCAGCAAGCATCCATCGTTCCTGGCTTGGCTCCAGCCAGTGGCTGGTAGCGGCTCCTTCTGAGATGGACTGAGGGAGGAATCCCCAGGACCCTTGGACCCTGGTCACAGCTCATCATTTAGAGAATTCCTGTGTGCATCTGTGCCTGCACTCATGTCGCTCTGATTTTCCTCCATTACTCTTAACTCCTTCCTCACCTTCATCCTGACTGGTCACCAGTGCCAAAATGCCAACTGTACGAAGAAGATTGAATAAGAAGCATTTTTTTTTCCTATTTAAAGAGCTGCTTGGAACACACTGATATCTAATTCCAGGAATTTCTTTCCTTAACAGGAATGTCTGGTGGAAACGGCTCACACATGTTTGCACAATGAGATGGTCAACAAGGGAACCACATTCTCAATGCAGAGTTGTACTCTGCCCACTAGAGATGGGATAGGCTGAGGTCACTCTTGTGGAACAGTGACCTTTCTACTTGTTCCTACGTCCTGTCCATCTCTCTCCAGGTTTTATCCTTTATATAGAGTTGTGGTTTGAATGAGAAATGTCCCCTATAGTTTTGGGCATTTGACCACTTGGTCCCCAGCTGGTAGCATTTTGGGGGCAGGGGAGATTTAGGATGGTGGAGACTTGCAGGAAGAGGCATGGTACTGCGGACAGGTTTTGAGACTCAAAGCCTCTAGTTCCTTCTAGTTAGCCCTTTCTGTTTCCCGTTTGTGGTTCAAGATGTGCACTCTCAGCATTCCGTTCCTGTCGCTGTGTCTGCCGCTTACTGCCGTGACTCTGTGCTGGACTCTCATCATGGACTCTCATCCCTCCAGAAATGACAGCCAAATTAAATTCTCTTTTCCCTAACTTGTCTTTGGTCATGGTGTTTTCTCATAGCAACAGAAAAATAATAAAACACGGAGTTACAGTTAAAAATCTTTTGAGCATTTAGTGTGTGTATATGTGTGTGTGTGTGTGTGTGTGTGTGGTGGGGGGCTGGCTCACTGGCTCTCTGTCTGTGTCTGAGTGTGTATAGTGTATGTGCCGTGTGTGCATTTGTGGAGGGGTGAAGCTGACACCAGTGTCTTCCTCCACCTGAACCTGGAGCTCACTGATTAGCTGGACCGCCTGGTCAGAGTGCGCCTTCCCTTCCCCTGGGATCCTCTCTCTCCTAGCACTGGAGTTACACGCATGTGCTGCCATACCCTGCTTTTACTTGGATGCTGGGGTTCGAAACTCAACTCCTTCAAGATTCTCCCCATAGAGATGGCCTCTGCAGCTGTGTTCAGAGCCTGGGACACCTGAAATCAAGTCACGGCAAGAGAAGGGCTTTCCTCTCTCCTCCTGCACATGGTATGATGTGAATGCTCATGCTGCCTCTGTTCTCTCATAGAAATAATGAGAGCTCTCCCTCGGGGCTCTGCTCCTTCTCCTCAGCTACAGTGAAAGGGCTGGGCTACAAAGAAATTCATGTGTTTTATGAGGCTCTCTCGTGCCCCGTGGTCTAAAGATCTAAGGACTGGATACTCTTGGAGCTGCCTTGGCAGGTTACAGACAGTCTCTTTGGGAATGTAGGCAGCACCAAGAAATGGGTGTAAGGTGGAGGTAACGATAAGACCTGACCACTAGTTTGAGTACAGGTCCTTCAGAAACTTGATATATTTTGATTTGCTGTTTCCTGGATGCAACTAGAGTTGAATTTCTGTCACTTAAAACCAAAGAACAGGGCCCTGTTTATTCAGGTGCCCTACTCCAGGCCACTAAATCATAGTTAATAACACTCAAAAAAAAAGGCAGCTCATTAAATTCCTCATGTTTCAGTCAATAGTTAATTTTTGCCAGCAGAAACTTGTTGCTCAACTATTTGAAGTCAGGAATGAGAATATCATAAATATCATAATATTTAATATTCTAATCATTGTTATACACACCACTCCCTCTAAAAAATCTGGAAGGTACAGGAAAAAAATCTGTTACATGTGTGTGTGTGTGTGTGTGTATATATATATATATATATATATGCACTATATATAGTATTCATCTCTCTCCCTATATATAGACACACACATATCTTATATTTATTTTCTCCAGAATATTGTACTTTAATGAGAAATTTATTAATAACTTTTTGTTTGTTTGTTTTGTTTTTCGAGACAGGGTTTCTCTGTAGCTTTGGAACCTGTCTTGGAACGAGCTCTTGTAGACTTTTACATGGACTCTGGGTGCACAGTCCAAAGTATTTTTCCAGGAAGGTAGAAGTCTCTTAAGTTTCCCTGGATTCTCCTAGCTTACAAATCCTCATCACAGGAAAGTTCACAAACTCTGAAAAGACGTCATCATACAGGCATCTTGTGACCGTCACAGTTATACCTTATGAAAGGTCGCGTCACCGCAAGGATCGTTCTGATGAACCAAGACGGGTGGACAATGATGAATGACTTCAGATTCTTGCGCAACCTGTCTTGACGAAAGAAACAGTTCTATTGGAATTGTTAGAAACAGAAAATAGATCCCAAATGAGACTCCATGAAGTTCCCGGAAGGAGATCCAGGAAAGTTACAATTTCTCGTAGATGTAGAGAATGTCCAGGGTTAATTTTTAAAATGCCTTCTATTTTACCCCTCCCATTCTCCCCCACTGTGTGTGTGTGTGTGTGTGTGTGTGTGTGTGTGTGCGCGCGCGCGCACGCGTGCACATGTGTTTATTCACGCGGGTATATGTGTAAGTGTGTATGGACTCCTATAGAGAACACGGGTCTCCAGTGTCATTCTCCAGGGGCCATCCACTGAGACCGAGCCTCTCATTGAGACCCCAGGCTTGCTGATCAGACTCTGCTGGCTGGCCACTGAGCTCCAGGAGGCTGCTTGTTCCGGCCTCCCCAGAACTAGGCTTACAAGCAGGCACCACCACACCTATGGGACTTGAACTCAGGTCCTTGTGCTTGCCTGGCAAGCATTTCATACACTAAACTATGTCCTTAGCTTCCTGAAATAATTTTTGAGACATAACCTGACACTTAGCTCTCCTTTCCCCACAGGCACCAAAGCAAATGTAAAGGCTCATACTTCTACGGTACACAAACTTACAATAACTGAATATTTTCACCTAATGATGTTTTTCAGTTTTGTTAGCTCTGTCTTTGTTAACTTGAAAAGAATATGCCTTCAATAACAACTTAGACTATTCATTGTTTGTTTATCGTCTTTTGTTTTTGAGATCGGGCCTTGTGTAGCTCAGGCTGGCATCAAACTCACTATGCAGCTAAGGATTACTTCTAACTTGATCCTCTTGCCTTTACCCCTGGAAACGGGGATTATAGGTATGTATGCAGGTAATGAAAACAGAGCCTCATGCACCTTGGTGAGCAAGCTATATCCTCTAGCCCTTCACAGTTTATTTGGTCTGACAAAGCCTTAATTTGTTCTTATATATTTACCATTTTAATAATTCTTGTTTTCAGGCACATTTTTTCAGTATTAACAATGCTACTTGGGGCTGGAAAGATGGCTCTGTGGTTAAGAGCACTGACTGCTCTTCCAGCGGACCTGGGTTCAATTCCCAGCACCCACATGGCAGCTCACAACTGTCTGAAATCCAGTTGCAGGGGATCTGACACCTTCACACCAATGCATATGAAATAAAAGTTAAATAAATCATAAAAATATTTTTAAAAAGCGATGCTACTTTATTATGTTGGATCATAAAACAAATTTTAATTAAATGTAATAATCATTCTCATGGCATTATGAAAGAAGCCTCGTCTAAGGGGGTATAATATATGCCATAAATTATTAGTTTTACTATTTTAATTTTCATATATATGACAATAAAGTTTGTCTGAGCAGAGAGATAAGGATTTGAGGAACGGGCACACAAAGGCAGTGCTGGCTTAGCAGACACCTTGAACGGACACAAATACTGAAATAGGAATACAACGGTTTGTAAACCGTCAAAACCCTAGTGCAGTGGTTCAACCTTCCTAGTGCTGTGACTCCCAATAATACAGTTCCTCATATTGTGGTGACCCCCGACCACAGTTATTTTTGTTGCTACTTCATAACACTAATTTTAGAGAGGAGCAGCATCTCAGTTCCTAAGATCGTCAGAAAGATGTGTCTTCTGATGGTTGCAACCCACAGGATGAAAACGGCTGCCCTAACACATAAAACAGTAGCTAGGTCACATGACACCACTGAAGGCTCATAGGAACCTAGGTTTGTCCACTCAAGTTGCACGCATACAGTCTAAAGTGGACTAGACCTGCCAGATTCAGGGTTAACAGTTTGTAAAATCTAGGGAGGGTTTGCTTTGCTTAGCCTTAGACATCACGCGATACTTTCCGCAATATTTTTACAACTTACCACCTCATGTGTGGGTAACCTGCTCTCTCTAAGACACGACTGTATTATATAGAGTAGAAGAATATTAGATGTGAGAGCCAGTGAGGAGTCAAAACAGTGACTAAACAGTGGTGCCCACATACCGTCTGTCAATCATCTAAACAGTGGTACCCACGTACCGTCTGTCAATCATCTGGTAACATTTCTTCATCCAGCCTAGCCCTGGCATCTTCCGCCTGGGAGTCGCACCATTCAAGTACACAATCATGTAGTCTTCAGCCACCATCAGCTCTAAGGTACTTATTACATATCTGATCAGAGGAAGGAAGAGAAACATTTTCAATTCCCACATGAAAGATTTCATTCTAATGACACCATAATTAAGTGACATTCAAATTATAGGGTGAATGACATCGAAGGGTAGGGGTGCGCGTTATCTCTTTCTCTTGAGAACAATGCGTTAGCATTGCCCTTTTGTGTGTATGCGTGCGGCCACCCTAGAGAAATATGTGGCTTTGAAAGGTGACATAAAAAATGTCAGCAATGTTATCAAACTTTAAGGGCAACTCAGATTAAAGGAGGGCAAAGGTCAGTGAGGGCAGTTTCCCGTCACTGAGAACATGCTATCAGAAATAAAACAATCCTTTGCCCAAATGAAACATTAGAAAAGTATTAACCATAGTTGAGACTCCACTCATTTTCTTCTCCCACTATTCTACAGACAAGTCCCCTAGAGCAAGGCTCCTTGACGGAAATACTACCGGCTTCTTATGGAAGGCTTCGGATGGGCTATGCCATGTACTCGTGCAATTAAAGACCCTTTATCAGCCATCACATGCCCACGGATGCCAACCCAATCACCACTCACAGGAAAAGGTTTTCCATGACATAGTGGTAATCCGCCCGGCTGCTGTCTGGCAGAAAACAGGCAGCAAACACAATGATGGCATTCAGGCCGTCCCCATAGTATCCTGGGAACAAATAAAAAGATACGTGTAACTGAATGAAATCCCAAAACAAGGTCATATTGCTCCTAAGAAGAGAAATCTGATGCCTTGTCCACTGTGCGCGCGCATATAAACGAGATATATCATGAAACGAGTAACCATGCCGAGGGATGTTCTGTACGTATATACACATGTACTTATCTTCTAGTGGTTAACATGTCTATATAGACAACACATGGACTCATAAGTCCCTAACTTAAACAATACTAATTTATAAAAAGCTAATTTATGTAAAATTTCATTCTGATGGCTGAGACAGCGGTTCTATTAGACCCACATTGGGTCTTTAAGATTTAGTTGGACTGTGACAATTTATTCGGTGAATTGCAATTCAGTCCCAAACCCGCACACTCCAATAACCAGGACCCAATAGGAGGCATGCAAGATACCTTTATTTTGATTTCCAGGCCTAGTCATTTGACTGTAGTGATCCTGGATTCTCTGGCTATAACAGGAAGTTCAGGAACACATGGTAACTTCCGGCCAGGCTCAGAATGACAGCACAGAGTTCCCAGTCTCACATCTTAGAGAAATCAGTGAACTGAAAAAAGGGGCCTTCCTAAATTCTCTTGGGCCCTATAAAGATATGTGTGTTTGGGAAAACTTGAGAATCATTTCTGGATGAGGGGGTGGGAGGTGGAAGGTGCTGTTTGCAGGTGGGGCTGAGAAAAACAGGATCTGTGAAATTCAAGTCAATGCACCACTCAGACTCTGAAAGTCGGGGAGTATAGAGAAAGACACATCTCAAGACATCATCCCCAGCTTCTGAAATAACTGACGTAACTTTAGCATTGCCCCATCTTTTCCCCACAAGCATTCTGTTTCCTCAGAGCTCAGCTCTGAACCTGAGGGCAGGCGCTGGTCGACAACCTGAGGGTGAAAGAGCGTGGATAAAAGATGTCTCTGGTACTTAAAGAAGAAGACGATGCTCCGGATTGCCATTGGGGAAGTGCCGGGGATTGAACTCAGGGCCTCACGTACGCTAAACTCACTCTCTAGCACCGAGGTACCCTCAGCCTTGGTCGGTTTGAAATAGGCCCATTTGTAACATTAGGAACTGAGCCTAGCGTCATGCTGTCGACCACCCCAACTACCTCTCGAGCCCTCAGTCTTTTTATGCAAGCGCTTGCTAAACGGTCAAGCTCACCTTGAACTCACTCTGAAGCTTACGTGGATCTTTACACTTGCAATCCTTATGCTTCGGCTTCCAGAGTAGCTGGAGTACAGGCGCATACCACAGGACCCTACTTAAACTTTTCTTATTTATTTATGAATTTGTAATTTTTTTTACTGTTTGAGCAGGTGATGTATGTACAAACATGTTTCCTGGCACACCTTATAGAGGCCAGAGGACAACTTTTGGAAGTCAGTTCTCTCCTTCGACCGTAGGGGTTCTGGACACGAAACACATGTCAGCAGGCAGCTGAACCACCTCACCAGCCTATTAAATATCCGCAATCTACATACCTGTCTTTACATCATATTGTTCCAAGTTCACAGTCATTATATAGTGATACCCTTGGAGCTCTGAGCAGGGCGGGACAAGAGTGGTCCTAACCCTGACCTCATTCTCCCAGAATTCAGTGTGTCTCATTTGCCTTTCAGAGCTATGACTATGGCTTTGGCAGTGACACTGCAGGAAAATATTGGCGGTAGATTTGGATGGCTCCCTCTTGAGGAGCAGTTTAATAAGTTGTCCCGTCCAAAGACACCCATTATGACTCTATCACCAATAAAGCAGAGAGAACGAGGCTAAAAATACATCCAATGGTGAGTGTGACTAATTTGGGGGTGTTTAATGCCACGTATCTCATAAAATGCAACCTATGTTAATATGGCATTCGGTGCAGTACATCTGTGAGTCAGTATCCCCTCAGCTGGACGTCCCTGCTCCAGTGCCACCGTCCACCAGCTTCTTTTTAGAAAATTAACAGGAAGGAAATCTCAATGCAGACATTTTAAGTCAGGAGTTCTTGTTTCTGAGGACTCACAAGTAAATGAAAATCTACGAGGGATGTAGAAGCGAGCCGACATGAAGACATGCAATTCAGACAGCACAGGACAACACGAGTGTCCAACACAAGAGAGTCAACGCCACAGTCCTAGTGGGAAACCCAGCATGAGCACATCTCTCCGAACGCAGTTGTCGGCTGTGGAGTTAGAATCATTGTGCTCACGACTATTCAGTTAAGATTCTGCTTCTGGAGAAGTGGGATTCCTAAGAAATGTTAGCGCGCTCAAAGTGCCGGAGTGCACTGCAGTCTAACAAAGATGCAAACAGGGACCACTGTCTATGTGAGGGATTAGCTTTGTACAAAAGATGCTGAACTTTACAAACGAAAGGAGCTGCAGGAAGAGATGGGGCAAAAACAAAAGGAAAGAAGAGGACAGGAGGCGATTCAAGAAAGGCAATAGAAGAAAAGGCTTGCCATGTGAAAGTGTCCCCCAGATTGTGAACAGAATCTCTGAAGTGAGGATTTGGATACATTTGGAAACCTGTTCACTGGTGAGTGAGCAGCTAGCTCATAGGTAGGTCCTATGTCAAACAACAACAACAAAACAAAAAATAAAATAAAACAACAAAATTTATTGGGCAAGAGCTATAACTAGGGTGAGAAACTTTGCTTTTTAGTCCTCTGTGCAGACACTTTTTTGAGGACCAGCTAACCCCTCAACTTCTACCTCAAATAACGCGACTTTTCAAAGAAAGTTGCCTGTTGGTAACAGCACAGTTCATATGAATTTGGTGTGTCTGCCTGTTTGTACCGGGGATTGCAGCCAAGTCTATGCAGGCTTTGGCAGTGTACTGCCGTTGAACCACTGTTATTTTTGAGTCAGGGTCTCAATAAGTTGCTCGGGTTGTCCTTGAATTGCTCTATAGCCTAGGAAAGCCCTAAATTTAGACACACCCCCCCCCCCCCCCCCCGCCTCAGGCTCTCAAGTAGCTGGGATCGCGAGCCTGGCTTGGAGTTTGGTTGGTTTAAATATTTAATTGGTCAGACTTTGTTCTCATTAAACAAGAGGTGGGCGTAGGATGCATGGTGGGGGGCGTGTCAGCAATCCCACCGCGGAGCCTCCTGGGGCCCTAGGGAGCACAGATGGCAGACCTTACCTGAGGTGACACAAGAGGCAAGAAAGAGATGTGACACAGTTTGCTGGCCAGCAAATGGAATGGAGAGAGAAGGAAAGGTGTCACAGGTGCAAGAACAGAACACGCACGCGCGCGCTCACACACACACACCAGCCAGCAACTCTTCTGCTCATTCTTTCCGGGCTCTTTTGTCCAGCAACAGTGCAGGGAAGGTTACCTGAGTCTCCTAGAGTGAAATAAGAGAAGTACAAAGAGAACAAGAGAGGAAACTCCTTGTTAGCATCCTTCGGTACAATTGCTCTTGGGTATTCGGTGAGCTTATTCTCAGTTTTAAGTTTGAAAACTTTCAGTTCTGGCTTCCACCTGACTCCATGACATTGGCTAGGTAAAACCAGCCATCATCCTTTTTGCTTTTTTTTTTAAAAAAGAATATTGCTCATGGGACCACAGGATATGAACATTGGCATCATCACAATCTCCTGCTTGCAATTAATGAGTAACTGAGGCAAGAGACAGTTAGGGGATGTACCAAGGTCAGCGACCCCAAACTCAGCTTCTGACGTGTGCATAGGGTGTCTATGCTAAGGTCACCAAATCTGAAGAGTGGATTACAAACACAACTCTGACCACTGGGCAGCATCTGACTGTGGGCCGGTTTCTTCAAGCATTTGATGGCTCCTCTCTTGCATTTCCCACACTGAACCCCACCAGGAGCTCCTTTGGGGCTGACAGGAAACATCTTCAGAGCAGTACGGAGCACTGAAGTGAGACTCATGCTCAGTGTGCTGTCTGTTCTGACATGCTCACCAGAAGCCAGGCTGACAAGCTTGGTTGGCAGCTGAGATGCTTGGGTACCAGAGTGATGTGACTGTCTCACACGGAAGACTAAGCTTTGTCAAATTCAGAAGTAACATCCGAGCGATTTTTACTTAAGAGCACAAAAGCTGGCCAGCATGTAGGAGGAGGTGTCTTCTTAATAGGGGGCCGAGGGTGCAGCCAGAGGCGTATTCATGCAGTTGGGTGGCTGAAGAACACTGAGGCAGAGTCAGGGAAAGAAGAGGAACGTTTTCTCTTCCACACAAACTGGCAGTCACTCAGACAGAGACCAAAAGCACACAACATACTGTGTGGAGAGGAACAAGTGCCAAGGGAAGGAGGTGGCGGGGATGGAGCTCAGCAAACCAGGTTCCCGTGAGGTCACAGATGGACGTTAAAAAGACCGTGGCAGGCAGAGACAGTCCTGCCCACCAGTGTACTCCTGGCGACCACTCAGTCTGATTCCAATGGCTTGGACACCAGGTCACCCAAACCATTTGATT
This sequence comes from Microtus oregoni, assembly GCF_018167655.1. NCBI lineage: Eukaryota > Metazoa > Chordata > Mammalia > Rodentia > Cricetidae > Microtus > Microtus oregoni. The sequence continues at coordinate 41,946,403 of NW_024543071.1, forward strand.
TGACTGAACTTGAAAAGAAACCAAGAGGTGAATGTACTAAGGTATCAAGAGGGAGTTTGGCCTCATGGTGACAGCGGAACTGTGGGCCTGCTCTAAGGCAAAGAGCTAAGGGCAAACGTGCAGACACCATCACCATGTGACTTTGATTTACCCTGGCGAATTTTTCTATATTTCCCACAAATTTTAGAGAAAGCACAGGCTACTTTTATAGTCAATCTTCATAAGGTTTGTTTGTTTGCTTTTTGCTACCCCAAAGCAAACAAACCAAAAACACTAGAGGGGCACCACGAAGCATGCCGTCAATGAACACTGGAGGAGGGCTTGGGCTCTGTTCTCGTCCCAGCGAGGGGCTGACTTTACAGTCCTCTGTCAGTCTCCACAAGCTTTGCTTGACTTCATTTCAAAGGGCTAAGGGAGAGAGTCCTCCCACAGGGTCCTACTGCTGCCCACGGCAGCCACCACAGGCAGCCACGCTGCCACTCCAGATTCCGCAGTAAGGCAGGAAATACAGAAGTCGTGGTCAAGGGATCCCAAGGGTATTCTTTTGTCTGTCAATCAGTTGCCTTGGGTAGCCTGGGTGCTCATGGGAGAGAGCGGGGCATAGAAAGGAAGGCAAGAGATCTACTGGGAGAGGAAGGGGTGACCAAGATCCTTGTGTGCATACTAGAAGGCAAATGCTACTGACCTGATGCAGTATTAAGAAGGGGTGGGAATACGGTTCCGTGGGAAAGCCTCCGCATAGCGTATACAAGCCCCCCGTTCCAAGCCCCAGCACTGAGAAACAAACTCACACTTACTTCCTAATTCTCATAAGGACAGAGAGGGCATTAACAGCAACAGCTGCCTTGTGAGTTTGCATCTTTTCTTGGATGGCTAGGTGGAGAGAGGCCTCAAGACCGCAGGAAAGGGATGCATGCAGCAGACAAGTCAAACGGCCAGTGATGTTTTCTGAAGTCAACAACATTCAACGCAATGCCTGTGTTCATCTGACCTTTGTTCTGAGTCTCCAATTTAATCAATGCTACATATGTGCCTGGAGTTCCCAGGTAAACACACTTTCCCCTCTTCTGGGTCTCTTGCTAAAACAAAGGTTTCTGACCATGGTTATCTTTTGACCATCCCAAATGTAACGTGGCTGGTAGGAGAATAAACTTTTGGTAGTGGAAATAACTACGGGGCTGAGTCTAAAAAGATGAGCTGGAGCCTCTGAAGGGGACTGGACGCCCCTCCAGGGCTGCGGTCTTCCTAATGACCACATTCTACACGCCGAGAATTCAGTTGAACCCCACATTTGTTTCTTGATGAAAAGCCTGGCTGGCTCTCCCCATCCCCTAGACTCGCACAGATCTTGAGTACCTCCATGAGAAATGACTCTCCTGTAGGGTTCGATGACCTTCATGTCAATCCGCTGCTCCTGCTCTCCAATCACCACCGTTCTCCACAGCCGGTTGTCTTCTCGCTCCTCTTCGGCTGTGTACTCTGGAATAGACTCCGACTCCTGACCAGAGCTTTTGTGGGCTGTGGCGTCTTCTGGAAGGGAAGCACAGAGCGGGACTGAAGCAGCAAGACCTTCACAGGAGAAGCAGGTGAGAGAGCGGATTGGAAGCCACCTCCTCCCGCAGAGTCACCGGCTGGAGCTGCGCGCTAGGAACGGTTCGTTAGAGTCGGACAGCAGCCTGACCATACAACACCTACCTTACAGACTGAGGGAAGACCAGCTCCTCTCCTAAGCACATGTTGAAGCAGGAACAGTCGAGGTTAGAGTTCTGGTACCAACTCATCCTTGGTCAGACAGGTTAAACACTATAGCTCTTTCTGGTAGGGTGATAAATCAGGACCAGATAGACACCTTTAGCTTGCTGAGGCCATCTCCCCTGGTGGCCGGCTGGTTGCTGGGAGTATTTGAGCGCCATTACTTAATGACACTAGCTCTTCGATCTGTTGTAAGACTCTAAGAACAGGGATGAAACCCCTTGTACTGTTGTGAAGCTAGGGCACATGCTCGTACAGAAGGCCGATAATATGTCCCACACATTGTTCCAGAATATGCCAGAGTAAAGATTATACACTGTATGGGAAACAAACAACTTTGTAGACCGGAAATTTCCTGACAGCTTTGAAACTTTTGGGTTCACGAAACAACAATAACAATATAAAACCCCACTGAGTGTTCTTTGGTCAAAGTTTATTCTTATGCATTCAAGATAATAACCATGTTCACTGAAAGGCTAGGCTGCAAGTTATAGACATTTCTAGCAGAGGCACGGATGAGCCTTAGCAAAGGGTGTTCTTCACAGCGCCGAACAATCTGAAGGGAAAGATTATTTATTACCTTCCCTGTGACTCCGAGATGAGGCTGTTCTTATTTCCACATTGTGGGAAAAGACCATTTAAATGACACTGTTCTTTGCCTTAGTCCCTCCTGTGTCACAGTGACAAGGACAGCAGGGCTGTGTCTCTCACCCACTGGTACTGGCACGGAAGTAGATGTTAAAATGGACATTATTGGTAACAAAGCTAGCAACAAATACAGCTGATGCTTGCACCTCTGCAAAGTATCCTAAACTACCGATGTCCCTTGAATGAGACTCCCAGTCTGAAGAGCCCGTGAGCTCCTGGGGCTAGGGAACTTTGTCTGAATTATCTATTCACCTCACTGACGTGTCTCACAGCGTAGAAACCTCCTCAGAATATGCAAACTCCAGGAAGGTGAGTGGGTAAATGCAGGAAAGCTTGAGCAAGCTCTTGAGACTAGAGATAGTCTATAAGGACCCACAACACAGCACTGCATCCTGCTGGAAGATTTGGCAGTCACTAAACACCCACAAGTACCTAATTACTCAGGACTCGGAATCGGAAACTATAGTTCAGCTGGGAAGCCAGCCTGGCCTTCTTTGACAATAGTAACAGGCACACCACCCACACAGCCCTGGCTCATTTTGGTTCCACTATGGTCCCAGCAGCACTCAGCAGCTTGTTAAGGATGGAAGGCAGCAACCATGGCTTCTGATCAAGTACCATGTCACCTGGGCAGACCCACTGATTTGTCTGGCACTTCTTCCTTCTTCTTTCCTTCTGCTTGGGTTGGGAAACTTAGCTACTAATCCCAGACTTCTTGGGCTCCATATTTCTCATCTTGTCCCTGATAACTAAGAACTCTGGGCTCAGACATAGTATATATTCTGATGTCCATGTACACATGTGCCCTTGACATCAGTAAACTCACGACCCTCCAAACCCTCCATGAACTTCCATGCATCTAAGGTTCAGTGAACTCAACACTTGCCAAAGTTGCTACAGTATGTTTGGTAATCCAACCTGCTCTAGTTTATCCTTGGCAATTATCCTTGGCAATTTCTGTAGGGTGATAGTGAGGAGATATCTATATCATATATATATATATACATATATATATATAAATTCTGCATGATATATACATACACATGACATATACACGGTATACATATACATAATGTACATATTTCTCACACATGCCGTGGGATAATGCTCTTGTACACTGTAAAGATTTGTCACTCGTATTAGTTTAATAAAATGCTAACTGGCCAGTAGCCAGGCAGGAAGTATAGGCGGGGTGACCAGACTAAGAGAATTCTGGGAAGAGGAAAGACAGAGAGTCAGTCACCAGCTAGATGCAGAGGAAGCAACATGAGAATGCCTTATTGAGAAAAGGTACCAAGCCATGTGGCTGAATGTAGATAAGAATTATGGGCTAATTTAAGTTGTAGGAACTAGTTAGTAATAAGCCTGCAATTTATAATTAACATAAGTCTCTGTGTTTCTTTGGGACTGAACGGCTGCAGGGTTGGGCAGGACAGAAGCTTCTGTGTACACACATATATATGTATACATGATACATATAGACTCAAACCTGTATCTACTCACATATTAGCTAAAACTGGATCATATACCTAATGTAAAATGAGCAAGCCATAAAACTCCCAGAGGACAATGTAAGAGAAAATCTAACTGACCTTGACATAGAGACGGTATTTATATACGTATGTATTTGTTTGTTTGTTTTATTAGGGCTTGCCACGCTACCTGGGCTGCTGTAGAGCTTATGGGCACAAGCATGCCTCCTACCTCAGCCCCCTGAATAGCTGGGCCTGAAGGTATGAGCCACCAGGCCTGGGTCTGCAATTGGTGACTTTTTAGAGATAACACTAAATTCATGGAATAAGCAATTGACAAACTAGACTGTGTTAAAGTTGACAACATCCTCCATGAAAGACAGCACCAAGAGAAAAAGAAGGCAGCTACAGACTAGGAGAATGTATTTATAGAGTACAAGTCTGCTAAATGATTATTATCTGGAATACACAAAAATATTTAAGACTTAATAAGAAAAGGAACTATTTGATTAACAATTAAGTGGTATAATGGTGTTGGGGGTTGTACCTCAATAGGAGAGTGTTTTCCTACTATGTACAGGGCTGTGTTCGGTTCCTAGCAACACACACACACACACACACACACACACACACACACGTGCACATCCACACATCCACATACACACAGACTCACAAAAGAACTGAGCACACGTCCCTTCATCAGTGGAGGTATAGATACCAAGGAAGCATAAGAAAAGATGTATGACATCATTTATCAACAGAGCATTTTTAAAGATGACACAATAGTGAATTATTGCTATGAATAAACTAGTATTTCAAAGGCCAAATCCAAAACACTGACAAGCAGCAAACTCGTGAGAATACAGCACACTAGGGACGCTCGTGTGTTGACAGCGGGGACGGAAATGTTCCAGGAACTTTGAAAGACAGTTTGGAAGTTTCTAGTAAATAAGCTTCTATTAATACAAAGTCCAACTCCTTTGCAATTAGCCAACAGAGAGGGTATTTCCAGATAGAAATCTTCACGAGTAGCCCCATTCATACTTGCCAAAACATCGAAGCAACCGAGATGTCTGCACAGGCACACATACACTTGGCACACACACGGGCACACCCATGCACATTTTCCTATTGTTTCTTGTTCAAAGGTGCACGATTATTCACTTGGTATAAAAGTTCAGGACCAGATTGTTTTTGAGGTGTTAGTCCTAATGTTTCAGAATTTGGGAACTGTTACACCGCTGTGCTTCCATCTACTTCCTTTCTCGATGACATAAAAAAAGAATCATTTAAGAAACAGGGGGAAGGGATATGGTTCAGAAGCAGAATGATTGCCCAGCATGGGGATGGCAGGGGAAGAATGGCAGGGGTGTGGGGGAGGAAAAGGAGAAGAAGAAGAAAAAGAAGAAGAAGAAAAAGAAGAAGAGGAAGAAGAAAAGGCGATAGATGGAGGACAGGAGAGGGGTAGAAGGAAGGAGGGAGGGAAATAGGGAGGAAGGAAGGAAATAAGTAAGGGAGAAAAAGAGAGGGAGGGAGGGATGGAGGGAAGGAAGAGAACATTCTTCAGATCACTTTAATGACTTGTTCGTGTCATGAAACCGATAACACAAGTCAGTCGGCAGTAAAGATGCTCTCTTCAGCACACTGAGCTAGCAGTACCTTCCTGATCTTAATAATTCTGTTATAACTTTATGAGCCCTATTTTTATTTCCCAGCTATTGTAGATGTGTTCAGAGCTTATCTAACTCTCCCCAGGTCCTCCACATCAGTCCTCAGCATCATCTTCTCCTCCTCACTAAGAACTTTTCCTCAGACAGTTAGATCTTCACAAGGGAGGCGTCAACCTCACCTTTTCCTCCTGGCTTCCTGAGATGACTTAACATAGGCACTCTTGAATGCTCTGACCACAGTGTGTGGGCTCAGCATGGTCTTCCCATGGGGAGCACACAGCTGGGAAAGCTGGCTGGCTTTCTACATCATGACACCTCACAGATGACAGGAAAGCTGTCAGAAAGTAAGATGCCTGACATTTTCTGGTTTTAGCAAAGACATCCAGCACATAGCTTCAGAGGTTAAAGTCCCCCTGGTGATAAACAACAGACAGGAACTTAATTTGAGTGTAAAATCTCAGTATAGGGGCTAGAGAGATGGTTGGGCAGTTAAGAGTGCATATTGCTCTTATGGAGAAGACCCAGGTTCGGTCTTGTCAATAGGTTCACAAGCACCTGTAACACCAGGTCCAGGGGATCTGTCTACCTCTCTTGGACTTCACTGGCGTCTCTGCACACAGATGTACATATTCACATGTACACACACAGAGGGATAATTGATTAAAAAAAATGATAAAAATAAATCTTCTAGGAAATCTCAGTGTACAAGAATACAAAGGAAAGATATTGTTTCAGACATCCAAGCTTAACACGTCATCACTTGCACACTGAGCACGGAAACAAGAACTTGACTTCATAAAGCTGGCTGCTTGTTGGTGCAGAGAAGGGATGCTGAAAGATGTGATTCTGACCAATTGAGAGGATGCTGGCGTGCCTGTCAGCCAGAATACTGTCATCAGCATTAGAAAAGCTTCTTAGGTGGGGTCACTAAACATCACTTGGGGACCCTGACAGTCTAAAAGCATAGACACATTGCCTTTGATGGTATTATCTTATCAGAAGCACATAGGTCAAATCCTTTTCCGTCTTTCCATGTCCATGATAAAGAGACTTCATCATGCCTGAGTTAGCTCTGGATTGTGAGAAAAGTTACGGTTGGTTTGGAAAACAGAAAGAGGCCATCATTTCCTTCTCTGGGTATTTTGTTTCTATGGTTGGTATCATGAAGCAATGAAAGCAAAACCAAGATTGCCCTTCATATGAACGACTAGCCCCCAAGCCCTTCATTATCCATGTAATTCTGATTTTGTTGGCACAAAAATCAAGCCTTAATTATATTTCCCAACTGTTTGGACACAGCTATAAATGAAAACTGATTGCAGGGGAACAAGTTGCATCTTTTGATAGAGAGAGTAAATTGTTTTTCCATACGCAAACTGGCAATGTTAGGCAAATTCCCTGGAAAAGCATTTGGCCATCAGTTACTAAATAAAAAAAAAAAGGGAATGGGTGTAAAAATCCTTAAGGCTGTAAAGGACAGGTTCTCAAACAATGTGACCTATGGAATTACACATGTTGTGGTAGTTTTAATGCAATTGGCCCCCATAAGCTCTAGGGAGTGGCACTATTCAGAGATGTGACTTTATTATAGTAGGTATGGAATCATTGGAGGAAGAGTCATTGTGGGGGTGGGCTTTGAGTTCTCATGCATGCTCAAGTTATGCTCAGTGTCCAGACCACTTCCTATTGCTTGAGGGTCAAAATGTAGGACTCTCAACTCCTTTTCCAGCACCATGTCTCCCTGCAAGCCACCATGTCACACATGATAATGGACTAAACCTCGGAAACTGTATGCCACCCTATTAAACGTTTGTCCTTTGTAAGAGTTGCACTGACCACGGCTTCTCTTCACAGCAATAGAAACCCTCACTAAGACACGTGTGAGCTTTCACCCTGGCTTTCCTGTACACAGGCTCAGTTTAGGAAAAGGTGCCCTCCCTTTTTACTCCTCAACCTATCCGGCAGGGAAGCAGCAGGAGCAGGAAGTAAACCCAAGGCTTGGTTTGAATGTTGTCACAGCCCTTTACAGATGTACAACTTTAGGTGATTGTGCAACCTCTCTGTGTCTCTGTGTTCTCAGCTACAATGTGGGAAAACACTCTGTTTTACAGAGTAGACATGAGGCCTACAATAATTATACCTACAATACTTGGGATAGATGCTACACATTCCAGTAAAAACTACAAAAGTGTCCTTTCAGTAACATAAAATATGACCAATTTTAGCCAGGCAGTGGTGGCGTATGCCTTTAATCCCAGCACGTGGGAGGCAGAAGCAGGCAGATCTCTGTGAGTTCGAGGCCAGCCTGGTCTACAAGAGCTAGATCCAGGACAGGCTCTAAAGCTACAAAGAAACCCTGTCTCAAAAAACAAAAACAAACAAACAAAATTATGACCAATTTTGAAAACCTGTACTCAAAGTATCTGACAGGCAGACTGGCAATTTACCTGTTATCCTATCACTTGACCTTTTCTTGAAAAACAAAATAAAACAAAAGTAAACCCAAACCCAGGAGGAATTAAAAAAACAAACACCCCCCTTTAGGATGTATGATATGCTGGCCTCAACATTCTTACTTGAAAAACTCCCAAGACACGAACATTGTAAGCACTTACTTCATACACTAGGTCTAAAATGTATTTTTATTCTTATTTTCCTCTGCAGTGGTTATCCATGTCTGCTGTACAGAATATAGCTACTCACACAAACTCTGTGTTTCTCAAAGTTCCTGCTTTGGCTTCCTTATTTGTTTGTGTAAGTGCTTGGATACACGTACCTTTCATTTGAGATCAAAATGAATTTTAGAATTCAACAGACATTAAAATCTGGCTCTCTGAGTAAGACCTAGAATAACTGAGGTCATTAAGCTGCCTCTTCCCACATGACTATATCAACTACCTAAAAAGAGCCATGTCAGCAAGTGGCAGCCTTAATTACCGGCCTGCTCCGACACCACCACTTGGCTTGACAGATTTACTATTTATAAATAAGAGGCTCAGAGGCAGTGTGACAAAGCTCTCCCTAGAGACAGCAGAGCAAAAGGCAAGGGGAGGGAGGAGCCAGCCACAACCATCCTCAGTGTGGTTTCAAGTCAGTATATTAGCCAGAGAAGAGCTGGGACCACAGGGGGCAACGGGACTAGATGGAGGGGTGAGAGCAGGTGGGATGACTCTGGGATGGCAGGGAAAGATACCAATTCGAGATGTTCTTTCACTTTATGTTTGTGTATTTTTAATGGTCAGATCAAATATCCGGATTATTACAATCAGCTCCCAACATCAGTAGATTCAACCGTCTGCAGGTAGAAGGTACATGGGGGAAACTGGCATTTGTATTGAATGTGCACAGAAGCTTTTCATTTTCATTATTCCCTAAAATATATGTTTATGTCATATTAGATACTGTGATTAGTCTAGAAATGCTTTAAAGTATGTGGAGGAGGTATGTGGGTTACATGCAAATGCATATACATGTAAGGGACTTGAACAGCCTTAGATATCGGTGTCTGTTCGGGGTCTTGGAACCTATCCACTGCAGGCCACGTGTGTGAAGAACACTACAGAAACAAACCCATGAGTGGACAAAAATGTAGCATAACTCGATGTATGCACAATAAGATGGCAATAGTCCTGGACCTACTTCTACTATTCTTCTTTTTTTATAACTCGAGGGAACAAAAACTTAACCTATGTCAATCTACAAAGGTTCTGGATGTTTTCCCCATAACTCAATGACATTGGGATGACTTAATCTGCTAACTGGCGGATTTCCCAACCATATTCTCCCGTGAATGGGATTTCCTGTGTCTAAAACCCTGAGCATCCTTTAACCACTGTGTCTCTTTGTAAGACCAGAAGAGCTTTTTCAACAAGGAGTAGTAGTTAGAGCCAAAAGTCTCACTTTGACTTTCAACTATAATTCCAGGAAAACTTCCTGGCTCTAAGTGGGACTAAAACGGCAGTGCTGCTAGAGGAAGTGAGGGCTCTGTATCTGTCCGCTCTTCTGAACAAGCCAAGTGTCACCAAGCAGGAGAAGGGATTTGCAGGAGACTAGCACGTCTGTCATGGCTGATGGTCCTGAATCTGGCAACCTTTCATTGCCTTGTTTTTACCTCCATCAGCTCACACCATCCCTTCTTTCTTCTTTTGGTTTGAAGATAGAGCATCAAACACCATGGAGTCTCTTCCCGGAGGAAGCATGCATTCTAGTGGGGGACAATCCAGTGAGCATCTCGGTCAGATAAGCAGGCACATCACTAAATAACAGTTTTAACAAGGGATGTGCAGACAGTAAAGGAACCCTGGCATGGAATGTGAGGAGCTGGGGGTATACAGGTGAGGCACATCTGTCACAGCATGAGTCTTGGAAGGCCGAGGAGGAGGTGGCACCTGTGGAGAGATGTAACTGGCCATGGAAGGGTCTAAGGGAGTGAGCAATTTAGACAGCGAGAGTGTATATAAAGGAATAGGTTACTGATTCCTTCTCTTTAAATTTGGTGTTCCAGATTCCAAGTCTCTTTCTTTGTTCACACCGCTTCAGTTTTCCCATAACAGTGCAGGGCATAGTGTAGGGATTTCACAAATGGGTAAGAGTTGCCGACGAGTACCCTCTGGGGACCCAACCTACTCCATCATACTCTAAACTGCCAAGCATGGACATCCCAGAGCAAGGTTCAAAAGAGGCTTGAGAGTCACGGAAAGTAGCCACTTGCACAAAAATGAAAGATTTGTTTGTGATGTTACAAAGACAACTGTTTATTTACATAACTTTGGCCTCATTACCTCAGCAACTTACCATGGCCAGTGTACTCAAAAGAATCTGCTTCATCGGGGGTATCGAGGTCATCCACATTGATGTCAATCTCATCTGGACTGTCCAGGTTATCATCAGAGAGAATCGATCCTTCACTTTGGTCCAGAGAAAGGTTGATATTTGGGGCTGTGAGCTTGATTCTCCGAGAGTGACTGCCATTGAGATCCAGGGAATTTGGAGGTTCTAAAGAAGAAAGTAATAGCAACATTAGATTACACACGTGATTCTCAAGAGGGGAACTGGACCTCAAGGGAAAAAATCCTAACAATGGATTTAGACCCTACCCCAATATATCCCTTATGTCCTTCCTTCCTTGTTTGTTTTCTAAGATAGAATCTCATAGGTAGCTCAGGCTGACCTTGAACTTGCAACCTCACCCTCCAGTTCTGGGATATAAGTGTGAGCCATTCGGATACTTTTTCTAAGTTGATGTGTATGATATGTATATTACATGTGCAGGTGCCAGAAGATGGCCTCAGACCTCCCTGAAGCTGGAATTACAGGTGGTTATAAGCCACCCAACATAGATGCTAGGACTTAAACTCTGGCTTTCTCGATAAGCAGGAAGTCCTTCAACTGCTGAGCCATCTCTCAAGCCCCCTCCTCCTGGACTCTCTTCTAGAAAGCGTCCCTCAGTGTTGGCTTCCATTCAGCATCTCATCCGTATGAAAGCAGGACTTGGGAGATGCTGCTATCTGGGTAGGAACTTTGGTTTTTTTCCTTGTTTTGTTTCTCTGTTTAGGTTTTAGAAGTCGGTATGCTAGAATACTAAGCTAAATTTTATGGGAGTTTATTGTACACCAAAACAGTTAAGCATATATATTTTCTTATGGTTCTTGTAGATGTTATTACTGTAGAATGGAGGTTAAGAACATCGATCTACTAAATTCTCAGAAAATGCCAAAGCAACTACATTATCTTCAATAAACTTTACTGTTTTAAATTTTTTAAAGCCTTAAGCCCATTAGTTTAGATTCTTTGGACTCACTAAGGAAGTCACCACATAATATCACCCTACATTACTGTCTATAACATTCACAATGACCTAGGCTAAGGCTGACAGAGGCAGCTCCCACCCTCTCTTAGCAGTGTGTGTCTCTGCTCATGAGCTTTTATTGGCTCAAAACAGAGTTGAGCCAGTCCTTTTTGTACAAACACAGAAAGAGATATCTATTGTGATCTAAGAAGAAATAGTTGGTCTTTATCTCTGGTCCCAATCATTCTGGCTCCTAAATTCCTTGGAATTTCCCTGGCATTCCTTTTCATTTGTAATCCCTATTTGAATTATACTGATTTTAAGGACTGATTCTGAACATCTCTGCTGGGTTCTGCAGTAGTAGATGGACTATCTATTGTGCATGGGGCCCTCGATTCCATTCTCTTTACCACACACAAAAAACAAAACAAGAACAAACAAACAAAAACCAGAACGATCACAGAACTCTTGAGTCATGTCTGCTGACTGACACTTTGGTCAGGACATTAGAGCACTAGGAGGGGGTGTGGTCCTTATTTCCTCCCTGCCTTCAGAACAAAAAGCACGAACATCAAAACATCTACAGAACATGTCAAAACGGAGTTGTGAGGGCATTGTAAGGGTGTTCACATGCTATTAGTCCAGTCAAGCAAATGAACGGGGTGCAGGAATGTGAACTTTTAAATCCAACCAAGTCTGAAAATGCCCCTAACATCCTTGAATGAATGCAGTAGCCTCAACTGTCACAAAATGGCAGGAGAACGTTTTACTTGTACTTAGACCCAGCCATCTGGCGCATGTACTCTGACGGTGGATAGGCTAAGGTGATGGCCTTTCCTATGCCGATCCTCTTCCTTTGCATGTAACTTTAGAATGTCTGTTGTCTACAGCTTCTGCCTTTCAGTGCCCCTGTACCATCTGAGCTTCTGTGGAGCACTCTGTCCTCTTGTTTTCCAAACACATCATTCCCAAGACACCAGATAAAGTTATTTGCTTTTACAGTTTCTGATTTTGCCTTGATTGGCATTACATGGTGTCAGATAGAGTTTGAAGTGGTTCACATGCCCCCTGTACCCTTGGGCTACCAAGGTCATAACATGCCCGAGGTCTTTTGTTTTGTATCAGTTCCCTGGTAACTTTACATCACATGACTCCCTTCTGCTACCAAACCTCCTATCTCTTTGGTTAAGGTTCCAAAACTTTATTTGGGTTGTTGCCTGTGGCTTAGGAAGAAAAATCTATTGGCTAGGTACCTAGTGCAGGCACGCCTCATGTGGTGGGAATTTGGAATTTTACAAAGGGGAAATTTTTTAAAATATTTATTTTATCCAATGTATATGAATGCTTTTTGTCTGTATGTATATGGGTACACCATGTTTGTGCAGTACCCTCTGATGCCTTGGATCTCTTCGAACAGGAGTTGTGGTTGTGAGTTGCTGTGTGGGTGCTGGCAGCCGAACCTGGATCCTCTGGTGTTACAGAAGGGGACACTTGTTAGTCCTGGCAGCCTGGCAAACTTAACCCGAAATAACCACACAGAAACTGTATTAATTAAATCACTGCTTGGCCCATTAGCTCTAGTTTCTTATTGGTTAATTCTTACATCTTAATTTAACCCATTTCAATTGATCTGTATATTGCCATGTGGCAGTGGCTTACCAGGTAAAATTCCCAGTATCTGTCTCCGGTAGATCCACGGAGTCTCTCTGACTCCACTCTTTTTCTTCCCAGCATTCAGTTCCATCCTTCCCACCTACCTAAGTTCTGCCCTATCAACAGGCCAAGGCAGTTTCTTTATTCATTAATGCTAATCACAGCATACAGAGGGGACTCCCACATCACTCTGGAAGAGCAGCCAGTCCTCAACACCACTCAGTCATCTCTACAGTCCCAGAAAGGTAACTTTCACATTGACTTACGGTTGTGGTTTGAATGAGAAATGCCCCTGCTGGCTCATGTATTTGGGCACTTGGGGTGGTACTGTTTGGGGTAGATTACAAAAGCTTTAGAAGGTGCAGCCTCGGTGGAAGAAGTACTTCTCTGGAGGCAGGTTTTGGGGGCTGGTAGCCTTGCCCCATTTCTTATTCTTTTTCTGCTTCTTGTGTGGTTGGTGGAGATGTGATCTCTCAGCTTCTTGTTCCTACTGCCATGCCTTCCCCACCTCCTGAACACAGAGTCCTCTGGAATGGTTTGGTCACATTATTTTATCAGAGCACCAGGTGTGGGGTCTTGCCCCAAGGGTAGCCTTTCTATTGTTTCAGTGCTGAGCAGGAAGCCTCTCCTTAGCAGCCTTTATCTCTTTAGCAAATACAGGCTCTTCCACACCTATCTTGGGGGAAGTATCAAGCTTCCTAGTATTCTTTCTTTCTGCACCACTTGCTTTTTTCCCACTGTAGATCTGCATAAGAATAATCAATAAGTAACAAGGCCTCAGCCGCTGTTATTTCAGAACATTTCTTCCACCCAAGAAAGTAGCCATTACTTTTTCATTTGTCCTCATGCAAAAGCCAGATCCTTTTGGAAAACAGTGCAGTTGCTAATAAAGTCCTTGCTCCCCCACTTGAAACCTCTTGAGCCTGGCCTCCACCCTTCCCATTAGTCTCAACACTGCTGTCTTCCAGGCTCCTACTCAAAATGGCTCTTCAAGCTCTGCTTATAGCATTCAGTGGCTTTTGCCAACTTCCGAACTCTTCCAGAACCTGGCACCAAAAAGTCTATCGTCATTAAAGTGAAATCTTCCAGAAAGTATTGCCTCCACATCTGCACCCAGATGTGGTCTGGGGGGTTCAGAGCTGCATCTCAAGCTAGAAGTCTAATTTGGAAGTATGTTAAGAGTGGCAGGCAGTACATGGCATGATTTTGAAGGCAGAAAGGGTTATAATTTATTTATTTGCTTGTTTGTTTAACTTTACAGGAGCCCACAGTTAAAATATGTTGGCTTTTAAAAAACCATTTTTTAAAAAAAAATTTAAAAGACTTTCTTTAAAGTGTTGATAATGTTAATGACTGTGGGACTTTTAGAGTTGTACTATATTTTATATTTTGGTATTAACATGAGGTCTTGGGTTAAATAAGAAAGGAAATGGGTATGGCTTAAAGTGTATTTGAGCATCAAGCTGACAAGGAACAGAATCTCTTAGCTTCACCTATTAGGCTGTTATCCTCTCTGAGGGAGTCTTAATTGTGAGGTTATCCTGATAAACAGGTCTGTGGGCATGGCTGTGGGGCATTTTCTTGATGTAGGAGGGCTCAGCGCACTGTGGACCATTCTGAGGCAGGGATTCTTGGGCTATATATAAGAAAGCTATGTAACATGCACCAAGGCAGCAATCCAGTAAGCAACATTCCTCATGAGGCTCTTTCGGTTTGGACTTGGGCTCCTGTCCTAACTCCCCTTCACGATCTGAGTGACCTGAAAGTGTAAGCCAAATAAAACTCCTCCTCGCCACGTAGCTTTCATACAAGGTGTTTATCACAGCCACAGGAAGCAAACAGGATGGGCAACTGCTACCCTAAGAAAGCTACCGAGCAGTCACTAGTCCAGAAATACAGGTTCTCTTACAGCTAAGCCGTGGGTCCTCATCTTGAAGATTTCTGACTTGAACAGATTAAAATTCCTCTTGATGGTTTGAAACTAGAATGCATTCTTTGAAGCTCTGGCTATTCCAGAATGAGTTTTCCATGTACTCAATTAGTACAGAGTTATAAAAACAAGCAACTTAAGCAGCAAGCACACTCTCTCAAGCGCCCTCCTTCCCCACTGCCGATTCTTCCCTGAGCTTCCTTGCTAAGATATGAAATTTGAGCACTGTCAAAGATCCGACTGTAGAGGTTGAGGGATGTATCTCAGTGGCATGGTGCTTGGCTAGCATGAATGAAGCCCCAGGTTCAGCTGCCAATACTCTATGTCCCCCAACAAGAAATCACTCTGTCTGACTCAATAACCTTTTTAAAAGCCAGGTTTAATACGATAATGTTAAAACCTTCACTTATCTGTCTCAGATAAAGGTTGAACTACATGCTGTCGCTGATGAATCCCTGGTGTTGAGACATAAACAAATGGATTGCTTGACAGTTTGAGCTTTCAATGATGACACAACAGCCTTGCTTTGGGGAACTGTATCACTCAGTTTACTTACTTGAAGAAGACAGGGCAAAGCGATGTATTGCATTTGGGCCTTGGAGTGACTTTAGCACAGATATCTGAGGACTAAGTGTTAACTAAAGGCCAAACAGATGTTCAAACATAAGCCTGAAGTTTGCTAAACAAAATCCCACTCTCTTGCCCCCAAAGCTTGACTGGCACACATCCTAAGTTACTCAGTGGCCTCACATGCCTGTTGAGGACCACAGCTTGCTAAGTAAACATTCTTACAAAACTCTGGCCTTAATCTTCTAACAGACACAGTCAATAGTTGACTGAATTCTACTTTCTGAGCTCATCTGCTGAAAAAATTAAGCACTTTAGTTAAATAGCACTCCCAGACCGAGAAAAACCCTTATGAATTAACTGCCTTAGCCGAATCACTGTCCCAAACTCTTGCTAACAATACCCAAGGAGCAAGCTACTAAAGTTATGGACTGCTAAAGTTCAGGCTAATCAGCTTATAAACCTCCAGAGGAAATCAACCCCTTCCCTTCTTCCCCAGGGCATTTGTGATTCATAAATCAAATTCTTCATTATCTTAAACATATCTTATATTTGCATATGACACCATAATCACCATTAAATATGCATATCAAGAAGTTAAGGATGACTTTAATCTGCCACAGAAAGAAACCATTCTTCAGTTATGACATGGATACGTACACTTTAACTGAATTGACCACAAGAGGTCATCACTGTGGGTGGTGTCACCCAAACCCTAGTTTTCTATGGTGACCTTAAAGGCCTCTGGTTAGCTCAGGACTGACGAGTCTGCAGAAGCAATCTTTTGCCCTAACTTCCCCTCAAATGACTGAACCACTTCTGAATGCAGCAGACTGTGTGACCCTCCTCCAGTATTAGCCCAACCAGCATTCCACTCTTAAGGGACAGGTGGGTGGATTCAGGATTGTAGTGATGCAAGCATTTACTTACTGAATGTCCCTTCTTTGGTGTTGGTAAGTATAATTGTCACATGGAGGCATTGTTTAACTTCATGCAACACACCTTAAGTGGTGGACAACAGTAAAATGTAAATAGCTGGTAAACACTGAAACGTCCTTAATGTGGAAAACAGACTTACAAAAACACTTGGCGCTTGGTATTCTGTTTGCTTCTCAAGGAGGCACTGCTATTAAAACAGATTGCTGTTTATATACACCTGAAAAATCATTTATTGACCACTGTTCTTGCTAGTTTTTATGTCAACCTGACACAGATGAATCATTGTTGAAAAAATATCTCTACCAGATTGACTTTTAGGCAAACCTGTGTGATCTTTTTCTTAATTAGTGACTTGCTGTGGGACAAAGTTCTTGTACCCTGTAAAGATTTGTCACTTGTATTGATTTAATAAAATGCTGATTGGTCAGTAGCCAGGCAGGAAGTATAGGCAGGGCGACCAGAATAGGAGAATTCTGGGAAGAGGAAAGGCTCAGTCTGCAGTCGTCACCCAGACACAGAGGAAGCAAGATGAAAATGTCTCACTGATAAAAGGTACCAAGCCACATGGCTAACACAGACAAGAATTTTGGGTTAAGATGTAAGAGTTAGTTAATAAGAAGCCTGAGCTAATAGGCCAACCAGTTTATAATTAATATAGGCCTCCATGTGTTTTGGGGGAACTGAATGGCTGTAGGACCTGGAGGGACAGACAGCTCTGTCAATCATGACTGATGTGGGAAGGCCCAGCCTGTTGTGGAAGGTGTCCCCCCCCCCCCAGATAACTGGTCCTAGATGTGTAAGAAAGCAGGCGGAACAAACTGTGGAAGCAAAACTAGCAGCATTTCCCCATGGCCTCTTCTTCAGTTCCTGCCTCCAGGTTGCAGTTGCGGCTTGAGTTCCTCTCACAGATTTCCTGGAATGCTAGACTGTGACCTGAGAGTTGCAAGCCTGAATAAATCCTTCCTCCTGAAGTTGTTTTGGTCATGTTGTTGTTGTTGCTTGTTTGTTTTTGTGATAGGATCTCTTTCTGTAGCCCTGGAGGTCCTGGAACTTGCTCTGTAGACCAGGCTGGCCTGTTTCTGCCTCCCAAGCACTGGGATTAAAGGTGTGCGCTACAATTCCTAGCTAGTCACGGTATTTTGTCACAAAAAATAGAAACCCTAATTAAGGCACCTACTTAGAAAAAGTTACCCAAAATTGATGCTTTAAGTGGCCCTGAAACTAGCCCAGGAGAACTCTTAAAGGGGTGTTTGGATCTGGTTCCAAATGGCTAGAATCTAGTTCTATTGGCATTTTAAAAAGAGTTTTAATACTATATATAATTCATTGCTTAGTTACTTCTTTGCCCAGGGTAATAATCCCATGTTGGTTACAATAATCTTAACTGAGAAATGGTTTCAAGTTATTGCTTCTGCCCTATCCCTGACTGCAACTTTGTTACTTAGTGTGGCTCTGTCACATCTTCTCTCCTTTGAGGGACAAACCTTCCTGGGAATGAGTTATTCCAGCTGTAAGGGACTAAATGAATATAAAATTGACAAATTGTGTGTGATTTAATGATGGGCGTCCTAGCATTGGGGTAACTTTTCTGCACCAATTATCATTCTTTTCTTGTAACTTTTAAAATCTCTCTTTTCAGCCTCCCCCTTACCCTACACACTATTTGGGGGAACCCACTCAGATCCATCTGAACCTTGGGGAGACTTTAGAACTACAGTTTGCAATGTTACGCTTCCAATTTCAGAGTCTGAACTGATCAATACCCATGCTGTGTACCTTATCATTAAACCAGACATCTGTGGCCTAATTTATAATACCGTCTGTATTAAGACACTAGGAGAAAGTAGCATGTCTCTATGGGTTATACAAGCTGTCCTAACGGATTATTGAGGAGGGAGGGGACTGTTAAAGTTCACTTTATAGCCAATTGGTCAGGCTGAAATTGGTGACTACGTGGGAACTGTCTTGTGGGACTGAGCCCTTAACCTGTGGGAAGAAGGTCTGTCGAGACGGACGTGGTAGCATGGAAACATAGGATATCCAGAGGGCGTTAGTGCAAAAATCCTGGCATATATGTTGACAGGAGTGTTTGTTCTGTGTGCCAGTACAGTAGGAGAAATGTTTCCTAGCCCCATCCAAAACCAGAATGGTGGGCTTCCTTACACAAAGTATCCAGAAGGCATCTGGTATGCCCCTCAACTCTGTCCTTGTCCTAAAGAATGCTACTGTTCCTTTGATATGTTATTACAGCATTGCCTTTTGCTTTTCTACATAGACTGTCTCCCATGCTATACACACCATGCACCATGGAATGTCTGATGTGGGATTCCCTTCTGTATGCTGTGAACACCATTGGTTAATAAAGAAACCGGTTTGGCTTGTTAGGGTAGAGTAGAGCTACGTGGGGAAAACTAAACTGAATGCTGGGAGAAAGGAAGCAGAGTCAGGGAGAAGCCATAGAGCTGCTCCCAGAGACGGACATGCTGGATGGAACCTTACCGGCAGGTAGGCCACGAGTCTCATGATAAAATATCAAATAATGAAAATGGGTTAAATTAAGATATAAAGCTAGCCATTAAGAAGTTAGAGCTAATAGGCCAAGCAGTGACTTAATTAATACAGTTTCTGGGTGGTTATTTCGGGAGTCTGGGCAGCCGGGAAATGAAAAAGCAGCCTCCTACTACAAATGTCTTAATACATCACATGAAAAATGTTTCCCTTGAGACATTGGAAAAACAGCAGGCTCTATGTGACAGGCATTCTCAGAGCCAAAAGAATTTTTGTGCTGACTGTTCTACATATGGCTATTGAGCATTTAAAATGACACTAGTGTTAATTGAAGGATGAAATTTAAAATTCTTATTTTTTAATTAATTTAAATAGCCCTATGTAGTTAACTGCTACTAACCATAGCCTGTAGTGGCATTTCATTTGTGGTTTAATAAATGAAGCTTGTCTGAAGATATGAGAGTAAAACAACCCCACTGGTCAGCCTTACAGACCAGGCAGTAATGACACACACCTTTAATCCCAGTAGCCACATTAGTTTGCCATAGAAACTGGGTGGTGCATGTCTTTAATCCGAGCCCTAGAGAGGATTGTGAAACAGAAAGAGACAGCTCTCAGTCACAGTCTCATTCTGAGATTCCTGGAGGCAGGATCCCCATTTTGGACTGAGGCAGAGGTAAAAGCCAGTGGCTGGCTGTTTTGCTTTTCTGACCTTCAGGTTGAACCCCAATAGCTGTCCCTGAGTTTTTATTAATCATGCTTCAATAGCCTAAACACTTTTATTATTTGAAATTATACTTCAACTTTTGAAGAGTGATGGAGACATTCAGTGGTTACTGTTGGCTATAGAGCACTTTAAAATAAGTGTGTTGGTATATGGCTTCCTTATAGAGCTCTTACCCAGAACATACATGGTCCTGGATTTAAAATTTGGTATCAACCCCTTTTAAAAAGGTCACATGACTCAAGTTTTATTTTAAATACTACAGTAGCAAACAAACAAAATTGTGTTCTTTCTTCTTACCTCACTTAGGCTTATCAAATGACATCATCCACGGTCAGGATGTGGAATGGCTTTGGTCTTGGTGCAGTACAAGAGATAGACTTTAAAATATATGTATACATATATGTATATATAAATATGTACACATGCATATATACGAAGTGAGAGCTATAAAGGTGATAATTCAAAGCTTATAATTCCTTTTTGCCTTGAGTTTAACCCTTATAAAGTAAGGTACTTTGTTGTTTTTGTTTTGTTTTGTGGTGCTGGGTTTCAAACTGGACCCTGAATATGCTAGATAAACAGTCTACCACTTAACTACACCTTCAGCTCCAGTTTGGCATTTTACAGTTAGGACACAGAGCATTCTAGATATCCTATTTCCCACATTAATCATTTTTATAGCTATGCTCAGTTATTGAAAACAGCCTAGAGTTTGGTTTGTAATATTCAGTAGCCAATTGTAGGCACCGAAAACATTGGCAGGTAAGGGCAGGCCCTACACTTGCTGTAGCTCATAACTGTGACATGAACCCTGAGGTCAGCTCTAAGCCTGACCCCTTCCTCTCACACATTTTCCCCCTTTGCTTTAATCACTGACATCACGAGTACATGGGAAGCCACCCTCTCGTTGAATAGCAGTGTTGGCGGAATGAGCAGCGGTTTCTCTCACCGGGCCTCATGTCTGCAGCACTGGGACTCAGCACTTCCTCCTCGAAGGGGACATCCATTCCCACATCCTCCGACGGGGATCTGAAAAGAAGCAAAAGAGAACATAAAAACACCACACCTGGCTTTTAAAATCAGTTAACAGAATGGAGGATTGGCATTTCAGCTGGCTTGATGTAAGCCCAGTACGTGTGCAGAGCCCATTGGTAAGTGGCCCCAAGCGCAGTTTCTGTGGATGAGAACCACAAATGCCAATTTCCGTGACGCCACTAAGAGCAGTTTGTGAACCCCAGTCACTTCTCCAGCTCCCACAAGAAATACAAATTCAGCAAGACTTCAGGAAGAGAAAAATGCAAAACGCTAATTCATGGCAAGGGATATCAGACATAAATTTTTTTTCAACATGAGAGGCAGGGGCTGTGCTCTACAGTAGACAGAGCTCAGTATCTACCCTCCCCGTCTATAAATGTGTGCTGAATACCTCAGCTGCACCTGCCAAGGGCAGGATACGCCACTGATCTCACTTTTTAAGCTTATAAACTAGGGCTACGCGACCTACCTTACTCCGTGTTGAAGGACAAGCGATGGTAGCCACACACCTAACTTCTGAGCAGTCAGGGGCTGGCACTCTTCCCGCCCCCCTCTAAATATTTAAAGATTCCCTGTGGCTATGTGTTGCTGAAGATGAGTTTCCCCCATTAACCATCTCTTGCCTCTGCTCAGAGCTGAGCCCAGTCCGACTTCTATCACCCTCCTCAGTAAGACAGAGGCTGAGGAGCCTGGGAAAGTAGAGAAAAACTTGACAAATCTGCATGCTCTTCTAGGGTGCTGATGGATGTAGACTGAATGTCTCTAGTTTTAATTCTTTGGCCCTTGTCTGCTCACCTATCATGGTCTCACACATATCTTCTTGTTGGCTTCCATGAAATTTTAATCCTCTATGGTAAATTTTCAGATGTAGGCACAAATCTAAGTTTAAATAGGCTAACTCTGTACTCAAGGTCTCAATTTATTGTCTTCCTCCATCCCTCCCTTAACGAGCCTTTTTTTTTTTCTCTATACCAAAGATTTGGAGTTTGACCAACTTCTGTAGGAGTCAGGTTAAGTCCACTGTTGTCGACAAAGCCCTGACGTGATAAAGTCCTATGCCTCTGGTGATAACTAGGCTGGCTTTGACTCTTCAGCAGATATGTGTTGACAGTCTACTAGATGCTGAGAATGTAACATCCCATCAAGGAAATGGGAAGATGGAGCTAAATCAATGCCCAGTGCTCCACACAGCTCCGTAGCCACTTCCCTGGGGAAAAAAAAAAGTGCCCCTGTCTGCCCCACTATCTCCAAAGACCCTTCTAAAACACAGCAGCAGGAATTGTTAAACATCCCCAAAGGTCCAGATGCTAAAGGCTCTGTTCTCACCTGTGGCACTCCTGAGGTATAGAATCTTTAGGGGACAGGCCTCCTAGAAGGAAAGTATGTCACTGGGAATGTGCTCTTGAAGGGGCTGTTGGGACACTGCCTGGAGTCTCTTTGCTTCCTGGCTGCCGTGGCTGTGCCCTGTAACTCGCTGCTGTCGTGTATACTCTGCCTCACGCCAGGCTCCAAAGAAGCATGGCCAAGCAATCATAGATTGAAACTTCTGATGCCATCAGTCAAATACAATTCCTTCCTCTTTGTAAGTTCAACTGTCTTGTCAGCAACGGGAAGCTGACTAACTAGGGAGTGTCTCTGTAGAACATCTGTGGCTTTGACCTTATGCAGTCTTGAAAACTGACCCTGAACCAGAGCTGATGGACAGCAAGCAAAGCTGGAGGTATAGTTCAGGACAGCCCCTGGCTGGCATGTGGGAAACCCCACATTCAATCTCTCGCTCCACACGCACGAGCTCAGACCATGTTCCTCTGAGACAGGGTTCCTCACTAAGCCTGGAGCGCATGATTTTCAGCAACTCTGGCAGCCAGAAAGCCTCACACTCCTCCTGTCTACCCCCAGCAGGGTAGGAATGCTAGCCCAGCCTTTGGTCTGGGTGATGGAATCCAAACTCCAGTCCTTCCGTTTAACCACCAAGCCCTCTCTCTGGCCTTGAGGTTCTGATTTTGGAAGTCCTGCGATTCAGAGGGATAAATTCCTGATTTACCAAGATGGCATAGTTTGACATATATAACATACACACACACACACATTGACCTTCTTGTCTCAAGTCATCTGTGGGGCTCTCCTGAATGTTAAGTCACTCTATCTGTCATGTAGGAAAATGCTAAGAGCGGTTAGCCTCAACACTTAGATCAAGCTGGGTGTGGTGGCCCACAACTGTTATCTCTGCACTTGGGAGGTGGAGACAAGAGGATCAATGCCACCTTCAGCTACAAAAGGAGTTTGGGGCCAGGGGTGTGTCCATGAAATCCAGTCTCAAGAACAAAAGAAAAAGAAAATACAATACAAAACAAAAACAACAAAAGACTTGAAAACAAAGCCAGCTAAATTAATCACTTGCTGTGTGCTACAAAACATGTTACACCATCATTTGTTTCTGTTTCCTCACCAATAAGAGGAGAATGTGGCAGTTCTCCAGCATGACTGATGACAGAAACCACCACACCTATTATCACCGAAGCGATTTTCTTCTCCAGGCTAAATGCTTTCTCCATGTTCGCTGTTGTATTTCCAGTACCCAGGCGGGTAAATACCCAATAAGTCTATGTTAGACAGGAGTAGTTGAACACACACATAATTTCTCTAGTCTCCTGTCTGAGAGCCAATCTTAAATGCCCGAAAAAGCTTCAGATTCTGAGTGACCATCACACTGAGCTCAAGGCAGAAGTCACAATACTCGCTGACTGTGCACAGAGAAGTTCAGGCTTCAGCCTCAAAATAGGGTTGGGGTTTTAAACATGACAAAGAGTATCAACCTAAATTTTTGTGAGTTTTATGAAGTCTGCGGGTCACCAGCAATTTGGTGAAGTAACTGCAGAAGTTCTGGCTGTGAGGTCAGGGTTCTGAGCTGTGGTTGCCTTAACCACTGATGAGCTGATTGGCTGAGAAAACTGGCTGCCAGTTTTAAGGGTTTTAAATAGAGACAATAAAAAGCCAACATCCCAGACTATGGAGAACAAACATACACAATATACATGAAACCCTCTGTCTGAGTTTAAGACATCCTTACAGTTAAGAAATAACATCAAAAGCAGTGGTTTAACTGACGTATGGGTTGTACATGTTTGGACAAAACATCGCTAAGATTCCTACGAATTGTGTATGGACCCAGGTAAGAGGTAATTTCACAGCTGCACAAATCTGCAGATCCTAGCCTGCCTCCCAGCTCACCAGAACAGAGTCTGAGACCTCAGCAGCTGTCCTCAGCACAGGGTGGAGACCGATGAAGAAAGGGTCTGGGAAAGGGAAAAGCTGAAGGCCATGCTCGGGGGTGTTTGGAGTCAAGAACTACCGACAAGCCCATGGGCATTCAGAGGTTATGAGGGAAATCCGAGCTGTAAGAGCCTAGAAGCCCTCCTAGGAGAGCCCAGGCAAGGCTCGGGAGCAGAAACATCTGTAGAAAAGAAAGAAATGGCCTGAAGAAGACTAGGTGGCAGAAGTGTGCCCGGTGAGCTGGCCACATGTCTCCACCTAGAGGATGCCTCACGACTGTTCTGTGGGTTCTTTAGTGGACAGAGTAATGTCACCACTTGTCCCCCACTCCTGATCTTTTCAGTGACCATGTGACTCGCTATAGCTAATGAAAAGACTTAGGAACAGGAGCATGTGGTATCATCCTTCCTGCATTGGTGGTCTTGAGGGTTCCGCCTGGCTAGATTTCCGGTGCCGATGATGCGCTAAAGACCAGTGGGTACATGAACAAGAAATGGTTTTCTGTTCTGTTTTGCTGTGAGACCGTGCCCTCACCTGCCCATTCTGATAGACACCAAACTTTATTCCTTCAGAGGGAATATGTGGCTCACACTGTGGTCAAAATGTTATTTGCTCATTTGGATATCCAATTTCCACATTCCCAACACAGTCTGTGTCTATGATACATATCTTGCCTGCGATGTGAAAGTGTAGGAGTACATTATAAAAGTGAAGACATGAATTTGGGAAGGCATAAAAGGTTTTCAAGTATACCATAAATTGAAGTATTAAAATAATACCTTTATGCTTTTTTTGTTTTTTTTAAAGGTCATCATCTATTACTTCATATTTACTCAATTCACTCAATTTACTTAATTTTTTTAATTGGTGTCATATTCAATTAAAATTATTTTGAAATGAATGTTTATAGCAGTAATATACTTCGATACTTAAATTGCCTAGAATAAATTAATCATGTGAATTAAGTAAAATATTGCTTTTCACTTCAATTTAGAGACCTTTTGGTCTCCCCATCTGTGGTTTTCTGCCTTTGCTAAGTAAGAAAAGAGAATAGAAAGTCTTAGCTATGTCTAGCAGAGTGTAATGGCCTGTATACGTGCTTTCTCAATGTCCCCCCACATAGCCACAGTCTCTGTGGCTTCTGTTACTATACACAATTCTAGTTTAAAAATATTAAATGGAAAATTCCAGAAAGAAAAAACACATAATTGCTACAATTCCTTTATTAGTTATTGGTTTTTTACCTCTTATAATACCTAACTGATAAATATTATCATTGATACAGATGGACAGAAAAAAATGCAGTGTACTGTCCATAGAAAGTCTTGAAGGTGAAGTGAGGCTACCCTACAGAAACATAAGAACTACCATATGAAATTGAATACCTAGACAATGATGAAAGACATTTCCAAGATTAAACTCTGCCAAGAGGAATTCCTAGGTATCATCATGAAGTTATTAAAAAGCCAATGAGTGGGTAAGATCTCTAGACTAGACACAGGCCAGTCTAGGCCTCCCCATGCCGGAAGAAAGTCACAGACCTAACCTGCTACAGAAGGCTCTAATAAAAAATTAGAGAAGAACTCCCTCTAATGAAAACAGATGAGGAAGTCTGCATTCTCTGGCCGTAAAACGCAGAGTCAGATAGGTGTCCTGGGTAGAAGATGAACAGCAACCTCTAAGAACTGAAGTACTAGCCATGCGCTAGGCATGTCCTCATTCTATGACCTAAATGACAGGCGAAACCCAAACCAAGAAACAGGATCAAAGAAGCCATATGACCTGGAGTTCCAGAAGAATAAAGTGTAAAGTCACTTGGGGGCACTGACTAGGAGTCACTCTAAGTCCTCTGAGGAAAAAGACAATAGGGAGACACACACAAAAAGAAAAACCAAAATTAACTACACTAATGGAACATTATATATGCGTTATTGTCAAGAAAGAAGCAATGCAAGTACTTTGAAAGAGTATGAAAGAGACTGCTCTTTCTGTGTTGAATCATTGAGGTGGAGCTGAGCACGTAATTTCACTTACACCGCGAGGAGCCTTGCTGCTTACAAAGAAGTACCTAGCTAGATGATATGGCGCACACCTTTAGTCCCAGCACTCAGGAGGCAGAGGCAGGTGGATGTCTATGAGTTAGGGGCCAGACTGGTCTACATATGGAGTTTCAGACCAGCCATGTCATAGCCAAGATCGTGTCTCAAAAATAGAATAAATAAATAAATAAGCACCTAAGAGCCAGGTATTAATATCAGCTGAACACACTGTCACACCGTTAAGCAGAAAAGCACTGTCATGGTTAAAAGGCTAGTATTTAGTATTAATGGAGATAATTTTTCAGAGGATGCAATAATCTAGTGTTAATTAACACTTTAACAATAGAGCTTCATAAGATACAAAACACAAATGCAATATAAACTGAAATATATAGTAGATTTCATAGAGGAAAATCTTGTATGTATATCTTAGGAACATATTAATTTAAAAAGAAATAGAAAAGAACACAGGAAATCTGGAGGCTATAACAATAGCTTTCTCTGAAGGGCACATCTGCACTCAGCAAGAACATTACATGTTCTCAAACTCAGCACATAGGCTGCCAATCCAAATACACCCAAGGTCAGTATCGTATGGGCTATTCTTTAACTTCAGGCCATCGATGTAAAAATTAACTACAAAACTACGGTTTAGAGCCTGAGAAACATTTGTAAGTGGCCACACAGTAAAGCTCACTTATCATGTGTAAGAACAGTTTCAAAGAGTTCACAAGGAAAGCGACCTTGAATTCAGATGCTAGAAAGCAAGACAGCTGGACGGATCAGTGAAGAGTGAAACTCCCACAGGAAGTAGGACCCTGCTGCGGTGTGCTGCGGTGTGCTGCGGTGTGCTGCGGTGCTCTTGACAGGAAGTCTGTGCCCGCTCTAATGACCTGAATGTCAGCAAGTGAGGGCAGCGACATATCTGAAACTCTCTGGTTTAAGAATGGATTTTGCATAGGTTGATAGATGACAGTGTACTCCTGGGGTTTATGTTTCTAAGTAAAGAGGGGCCAATTCCAGTAGCGGGGACTCCTTGTTTCACACAGTGAAAGGCAGCATTGGGATTTCCATCATAGCTAAAGGCACCCTCTCACACTTAGCATAGGGGAAAAAATTAAATCCTTTCTACATTTCATGGGTCCTAGCACACGTGTGTGTGTGTGCACATGTGTCCCATGGAAACAGCCTTGCCTGGAGCCAGGTTCTTTTTAACAAGAAATGAGCGATGAACCAACGACACTTGGCACACGCAGCACTCTTAGATGTAATGCTTCCTGACAGGCATGCACACCCGGCAGCAGGTGGCACCCCTTTCCCAGAATAACCACTGTTAAAAATTTGGCAACCAAAATCACAGAAACAATGGAGTAGGTCAAGTTGGGTTTTGGGATTGTTCTTTAGAAAAGCACTATTTGATTCTGCTGATATATTTTTTGGGAAAGGGTTACGTAATTAAGTTTTCTGTAGATCACAGTTTCTAAAATTATTCAGGTTTCCTTTTAGTCAACAACATGTCTGATAAAGCTGCTTTCTTCCGGAAGTGAGATAAAAGGAAAAAGGAAACAAACAAAAGCTTCCTTGGGGTATTTACTGTTCTTTGCTGGGCACAGAAATTAGCTCAGTGGTTGGATTGCCATTTTGAGATTCTTGTCTGATAAAGTGGCTGCAAGGTTTAACTATAGCACTTGTCACCCCGTGCACCCAGAGCTCCTATTAAATGCTCAGAGCAAGAAGTAGGCTGGACCTGCAGCAGGTTTCACACTCAGCTTTCCGCAAAAGAGAGCACACTGCAGGAAATTGAGGTGAAGCCCATAAATCAGCTCTTCACAACAATTCCCTATCCGTGCCCCCCTCTCCCTCTACATGCAAGCTCTGTAGCCAGGCAAGAAGTAGAGTCCTAGACTACTGTAGGCCCTAGGGAGATGAAGACAGGAGGAGAGACAAGGAAAGAAGGGGACAGCGAGCAACAGAGGATAGCAGTGAGCATTCACCCTACACGGCCTTCTCTAGGGGACTCTAGGGACAAAGGCCTCCCTACTTCCACAGTACCACACCTGTGGTTCTTACAGGACAGGAACACAAGGCAACCACCTCACTTGGGGTCAAACTGCAAAATCATGGCGGTGCAAAAAGTCACTCTGTACCCCCAAATGACCATCCAAACACTTATCGAAGGACTCAGCGGTCGAGAGAGTTTGCTGCCTTTCAGGGGACTGGAGCTCAGTTCCCAGCATTCACAACAAGGCTCAAATCACCTGTGACTTCAGCCCCAGGAGGATCTGACACCTCTGGCTGCCACAGATACTTACACACATTCTCCCCTTGGATACAGAACTTAAAATAAAAACAAATAATTTTCTGTTAAGAAATTCTTTCGGAATTGTTCCAGAAATACAGTGCTTATGTGGTTTTGCGAGCAGATTCTTCCCAGTGACTCTTATACGTGCTAACATCTGAGGGGCACTGACTGAACATAGTTTGCTTCTGGATAGTCATTCAACTCTTGGTGGAGAGCAAAGAAACATGGAAAATTCTGTTTCTTGCTGCAGGCTTTCAATATTTTTCTATAACTTTAAGAGCCTCAGCACTTCGGGGGTGCAAACAGGTGGACCCCTAGGGCTTGCCAGCCAATCAAACTGGCCTATTTGGTCAAGAAACAAGGTGGGTGGCTCCAGAGGGACACTGAGATTGTGAGGGGGTTGAATGAGAAGGACCACCATAGACGCGTATATTGAAATGCTTGGTCCCCAGTTGGCAGAGCTTTTGGGAAAGATCAGGAGACACAGCTTTGTTGGAAGATGTGTGTCCGTGGTGTTATAATCTGCTGGCCTGGTCTGTCACCTGGGTACCCCGTCCCTTTAAGAGACAAGTCCCACCCATTCCCACCCACCACCCTTCTTTCTCTGAGGCAAGGTGACGCCCCCCCCCCCCCCCCAGCCCTTCTTCTGGAGAAGCAGCTTCTGCTTCTCTCTCTTCTCCCTTTCACCCCCATTTCCCCCTTCTTCCCTTCCGTTCTCTCTCCACAACTCAATAAATAAACTCTATACCCAAACTCTGTCTCTGCATGGCCTGTCTGTCTCCCCGCCGTGGTCTCCCACCCACCAAGGGGACTGCTGCACCCCGTGGGACGGGTCCCCCACTACCTGTTTATAAATGATAACACCTGGGGGTGGGCTTTGAGGTTTCAGAAGCCCATGCCACTCCCAGTGAGCATTCTCCCTGGTTGTCTTATGTTTATGGATCAGATGATGTAAGTTTTCAGCTGTTTCTCCAGCACCATGCCTGCTTGCTGCTGCCATGCTCCCTGCCGTGATAGTCAGGGACTAGCTCTCTTGAATTGTGAGTGCCAATACTCTTTTTTTCCTAGACTCATGTTTTGAGTTCTACAAATGTGCATGAACACTTATGTGAATACACACACACACACACACACACACATTCATGCATTCACAGACATCCACATGTGAGCATAAACACAGACAAAGTTTAAATCAGATGGGTATCAGGCACAATAAACATGCCTGTATGCTTACCACTCAGGAAGTTGAGGCAGAGGAATCAGGAACTTGAGGCCAATCTGGCTACAAAGTTCCAGTGTCCCGTCTCTCGAAAAACAAGGTAAAAGTAGACCACAGGCCGGCACTTTGAGCAGGGGCAGCTTTATAAAGAAATTTTACAGTTCACAAGGAAACTTACCCATGTGCATCTTAGACTCAAGATAAAACCAAATCTGACTTCTGTACAAACCAGCCATGGCATACTCTATCTGTGGTAGGTTTTCAAAAGCCCACAGATTCTTAGGTCTTCCATTTAAAAGGCAGCGCCTAACTCCCCTTCTCTCAATGTGCAGTGAATTTAGTGATTTGCATTCAGAAACAGAGGAAAAGATGCTCCCACCTATGCTCTAAGGCTGGGTAGGTTCTCAGAGGCCTGTGATTTCATTTTGCCCTCACTTGGATCACTGAGTCTGGGCTGGTGCTGGGGATCTGGGTGCCATGCCATAAGGATGCATAAGTAGCAGGGCATAGGGGTCCAGGTGGCAAGGAACTTGACTTCCTATAAAAACCCAGGTCCTGGCTCTTGCTCCAGCCCATGCACCAAAACTGAATGGGTGAAAATTCTGAAAAGAGTAACTCTGTCAAAAGCCTGGGAACAAGTCCCTCCCACCTCAGATGTTCTGGAAATTTCTTACTATAAAGCCCTGAGTCAGAGCTACTGAGCTATTGCCCTCTTAAGCTCCTACCACACAAGAACTAGGAGATAATACATGCCTATATTTACATAATTTACTGCACAGCACCAGCTGGCTGATACAGTTCCCTTCCTGTGATTGTGGCCACACATCCCTTGGGCATCCAAGTCCAGAACTGGCACTTCTTCCTTAGATCCTGTCTTCCCAATTCAGCTTGCCATAGAGCCCTACAGATTCATCTTGCTTCTCTCCATTTCCGCTGGCTATGATGGCTCATCTTGTCAACTTGACTTGGATACAGAAGCTGCTGGGAAACAAATCTCTGAGTACAGCTGTGAGGGCATTGCCAGGGAAGTTTAGCTGACACTCCAAAGGAATCCCATCCATAATGTGGGTTGGGGGAAAGCGAGCAAGGTGCTCACCCCTCTCTCTCTCTCTCTCTCTCTCTCTCTCTCTCTCTCTCTCTCTCTCTGTCTGTCTTTATGACTACAGACGCCATATGACCATCATGTTCCTGTTGCTGTGCCTTCCCAGCCATGACGAACTTTATCCACCTAGAGCAGCCAAACTCTACCCTTCTTTCCTTATTTAAACTGACATTTATTGAGTATTTGGTCCTAGTATTGAGAACAGTAATTGTCCTAGTTAGCTTCAGCTGCCAACTTGATGGAGCCTACAGTGATCCGAGGGAGTCCCAACTAAGGGGCTGCCTAGATCAGACTGGCCTGTGGTCACATCCATGGGGGATTGTTTTCACTGATGGTTGATTGGGAGGATCCAGGCCACTGTGGGAGGCACCAATCCCTAGGCAAGTGGGCCTGAGCTGTAAAAGAAAGCAAGCCAGTAAGCAGTGTTCCTCCATGGTTTCTGCCTCCATTTTCTGCCCTGACTTCCCTCAATTATGAACTCTGGCTTGAAAACTGCTTTTGGTTCTGATATTTATTGCAGCAACAGAAAGCCCTTGACCGGGAGGTTCAAGCAGGTGCTGAACCTCCTAGGGCATCAATCCAGGCTCCTGTACCCTCTACACGATACTTCATCAGCATTCCATCCCTGGCATCCAAGAGCAATACACTGAGAAGCCACAGCTCGGTTTATTCTTAAAGAAAACTCTTGATCTTTGTCTCTGTTTCAGATTAGGCTGCTATTTCCTCAAGATTGCTATCTGAACACACTTATTGCTCTCAACCCTGGTGCTACTTTCTGGAGTCCTTTCTCACTCCAGACGTTTCAAGAACAGAGACCTGACTCCAGAGCAGTCTCAGGAGATCCTTGTGTCTTGGGCTCTCTCTAAGGCTCCTCTGCCCACTTAGCCTATAAGCCCAGCTCGTCCACTACTGCTCAGTTGGCCAACTCAGATACTGGATGTGACCCTCAATTCAGAGATGGTCATGTCCCATAGAAGCCTGTGCTGACCTCACATGGAGCCTTTGGACATTCCTTTGGTTTCTGATTTGAAACTTGCCTGTCTTCTGCTGTACTATGTGAAGTCAGAGATCCTGGACTTCAGTGTCTAGCATAGGGCCCATTCATGGTGGAGATGAAGAGCTATGGACCAAAACCAAATATTTACAGTGGGAAGAATAAGAGGAATGGAAACAAGACATACAGCATAGATGAAGCCCTGAATTTAATGCCTAGAGCCAACAAAAACTTTTACTTTTCAGACAGTTGTGTAGCCTAGATTGGCCCAGAACTCCCAATCTTCCTACTGGGACCACTAAACCCAGCTCCCTCAAATAACAATTATTTACTGTTGTTGTTATTATTACTACATGATTTTTCTTTAAAATGTGATTTGGGAATATTTGGTGACTCTTTCAGATATGTTTCCCAAAGAAGTAACTAGATAAAGCTCATCCGGGCAATAAAAGCTTTCCCAGCAATAAAAGCTTCTCCAGTACATGGCAGCAGCTGGGAATGGGGGTTTTAGAAGGAGACAGAAAACAGAAGATGCTTGTTTTTCCTTCGGAACAAGAGTCATCAATACCCAAGACAACAGGTTCCATCAGATGCTCAAGCAGGTGCTGAACCTCCTAGGGCATCAATCCAGGCTCCTGTACCCTCTACACGATACTTCATCAGCATTCCATCCCTGGCATCCAAGAGCAATCCACAGCCTCCTCCCAACCCCACCCGCAGCCAAAAGAAACACACTCAGAGGGGGTTCTCCTTCACCCCATATCATCATGGCTTTGCTTCCTCTCCTGTAGTTCAAGGGTGTGAGAACACTGAGATGCCCGGGTTGATCTGGCACCAGAAACAACAGCAAAGGTAGCCACATAAACACGTTTTCACCTGCTGACCTCACAGTTTGACATGCCGGCGTGAAGGGTGTGTGAGGCGAAAGAGCTAGGTCAGCCTGCTCCAGAGCAGGGTGTGGCAGAGGGCTTTTCCTGTACAGAGTCAGATTCTAAGCGTGTTCAGTTTGCATGTTTAGCTCTGCCACTGAACACCAAACATCCACAGATGGCATGGAGGCAAATGGGCATGCTGTGTGCCAGGGGCCAGCGGTGGAGCTCAGTGGGGGCCAAGAGGCTCTGAGTTCAACTTCTGCCAAATCTCTCCCCTTCCACCAGGTACAGCACAGGTGGTGAGCTAAATCTTATCTGGCTGAAGCTGTGTTTGCCAACATCTGCCCCAGAGTGAAACACATAGAAAGGCATTTTATTTTCTTGAAGTTGGATGCATTTTTTCCCCCAAAGTGTGAAGCTTTAAAATTGGTGCAAATAGCACTCCTAAATGTGTCTGTGCACTGATAAGGAGTGTAAATTGGGGTACTGTTCTGGGCTATATTTATTAAAATGTTCAGTGTGACGGCTTTTGACCTGTCACTCTAAGAATGG
Source organism: Microtus oregoni (assembly GCF_018167655.1). Classification (NCBI taxonomy): domain Eukaryota; kingdom Metazoa; phylum Chordata; class Mammalia; order Rodentia; family Cricetidae; genus Microtus; species Microtus oregoni. Next base: position 41,979,445 of record NW_024543071.1, read on the forward strand.
TCATGGATATACACAAACACACACACACACACACACACACACACACACACACACACAAGAACCCATATAGAAAGATGTGTAGCATTAAAAACAAACAACAAACAAAAAAACCTTTCTGTGAGCAGTGTCAAATTGACAAAGGTACAAAGAGGACACGGTTAGACCTTTTCCTAACTGTCCAGACCTGACGAGGGCAGACTACAAACCCATTGTCTAAGCAGATAGCCAGCAGGAAACGCAGTACTGGGCAGCTGTGGAAGGAGTCCCAAGTCTTCATTCAGAGTGAACACTCCTCATCCAGCTTTGTGGGGACAGAAAGCTATACCCCATTCCTCCCAGGCAGGTAACACCCTCAGGATTCTCCGCTTCTCTCTAGTCTTCTGTACACACAGACTGGGTGATGACTGAGTTGAGTATCTGGGGTTACATTTTCAGAGAGACTTTCAGGGAAACATCAAGGCTGTTAAGAGCCTCTTGCCATTTCTCTCTTTGAGGTTAAACATACTTGGCACCTTTTTGCCCTGGGCCTTGGCCACTAGCTGCTCATTCAGCTACTAAAGGAAATTGTCCACTGAAATATTTTATTTTAGGAAGTGAAAAATTATTTTGTTTTCAAAAAAATGTTAAAGGCTAACCAATAAGAAAGCAATGGAATATAATATGACAGTCACTGGAGTAAACATCTAAGTATATTGGTGTGTGATGGTATCTAAGAGATATATAATTAAAAATTCAAGTTAACAAGATGGCATGCTTTGAGTGGTACTATTTACATAAAATTCATCACACACATTTTTAGATGTGTGTGTGTGTGTGTCTAGGACAAAATATACCATCAATTGTGAACGTCTATATGGGGTAGGTATATATGGGGTAGGTATAGAGGAGGAAGGAATTTCTTCATTTTTCTTAGTCTAAGCTTTAAAACACAAGCATTTGGCAACATTAAAAAATATGAAAGAATTTGAAAATAATAAAATTCTTAAAGAATTTCTATAAATGATACATGATGACAGATACCTATAATCCCAGTGCTTAGGAAGGGGAGGTGAGAGGATCAGAATTCAAGATTACCCGGGCGGTGGTGGTGCACGCCTTTAATCCCAGCACTCGGGAGGCAGAGGCAGGCAGATTTCTGTGAGTTCGAGACCAGCCTGGTCTACAAGAGCTAGTTCCAGGACAGGCTCCAAAAAACCACAGAGAAACCCTGTCTCGAAAAAGCAAAAAAAAAAAAAAACAAAAAAAAAAAAACAGAATTCAAGATTATACTCAGCTGTATTGTGAGTCTAGGGTCAGCCTGGGATACATGAGACCCAGTCTCAAATCAAAGCAATGCAGGGCAGGCAAGATGACTCAGCCAGTAAAGGTACTTGCTGCCAAGTCTGATGATTTGAGTTCAGTCCCCAGGATTCATATGATGAAATGAGAGAATATTCCCACCAGCTGTCCCCTGACCTCCAAAAGTGACTATCCCAAAAAAATAAATGTAAAAGAACAAAACAATATAAACAAACAAGAAGCTCAAGGGTTTCTAGAAACCATCACTAGACAAAACCAAATCACAGTAGAAAATAAAAGGATGCTTAGTAAGTCACAACTTCCCTTTGTCTATCTATAGCAATAGTAGCTGTTACCCAGGGCCAGATTCTCTGGGATTTTGATATTTCCATAACAAAACGTAGAAGGACAAAGCACACGGGCTACTGAAATGCTAACATCATGGCGGAAAGCCTAGGCTGCCATCAGCTAGCACTACACAGCCGCCACTGCCCTCTGGCCATGCGTCCACCATATTGGTTCATCTTTCTGAGTATTCTCTGATGATGTGATCTCAGAAAGCAGTGGAAAATGAAAATAACTCCAACTCTGAAAGCAACACCTGCTTCTCACGGCAGCTGCTGTGCATAGCATCTCTGACCCATCTTTTGGGCTCGGTTATCTTCAGCTGACCTAATTCCATCTCATTTCGCACCCAATTTTCAGATATGTATATTATCTTTGAATAGTTTCCCACACCTAGGAGTCTATTTTTGCCATATTCGTCTCTTCTGTTGCTGCTTTGTCTACTTTGTTAGAATGGCTGCCTCTATTCTTGCTTTTGTCTTCACCTTTGTCTTTTCTTCATTAGTATTTTCCTAGTTATGCTATTCTTGTCCCTGAGGAACAGGAAAATCAAATCAAACAAACTCTTCGACTCCACCGAAAACCTCCCTGACCCCAGTGTCTTTCCATTTTCCCCTCTAGTCCTAGGACTGATCCGAGGGTCTTACAAAAGCAAGCCAAGTCTATTATCATCGAGCCACACTCTGAGCTCTTAAGCTTTGTTTCCTGTGCCTGTTTCATATGTGGAGAGGGCAGGTTCTGTCTGAACATGCATAATGTCAGCTCCTGCAAGGCAGATGGTATGATGAGCACGGCAATAGAAAAGTCATGGACCACTGCTCTGTCTCCTTGGTGATCCATCAGCACCCATCATCGTTTCCTAGGCTTCCTTACTGATGGGCCAATCATTTCTTGCTTTCCTCTAGCATTAAATTAGTTTATCTGTTTAGTACTACACGGTCACTGTCTGGTTGAAAAATCAAGTCATTTCTTGGACCCCTTGGAGGACTCATTGGGGAAACCTGGAGGTAGCCAGCTGTGGCAAGACTCAGGAAGATTCCAGAATCCACCCGGCTGTCAGTGAGCCAGCAGTTCAAGTTTGGAAGACAGAGAACAAATGAACAGGGAGGATTGAGACTCGAGTGTTCCCTGTGTCCCTGGGCAAATGAGACACAGAGTGAGGCTGTGATACACATTTAAACCATTATTTCCCAAAGTCTGCACCCACATCTACAGATGAAACCCAAAACGCTCTGGGCCAAATAATAGCGGGAAATGGCAGAGATGATCTAGGGGTTCTCCTCTTCTGGGGCCCTTAGAAAGAATGTACACGGCCCTATTACAGATCGTGAGATGCTCTATAGAACATAGAGCTGTTTGATTTTTGTTTCATTCCAATGAACCAGACTTTTCTCATCTTTTTCCTTTCATTGTTGTTTTGCTCTTGGAACTAACATGCTAGTGAAGAACAAACTTCGAGATCCCGGAGATTTAGGCAGCACGTGCAGGCCTCTCTGGGCTTTGCAGATTGCACCAGACAAGAACGTGGTGTATGGGTTACTTCTGCATCACAGTGACCACACAGCCTGATGGACACAATGAACTATTTTATTCCATTCTGGTGGGGAGGCATGGGGAGCCGGGTGGTTTATGGCAGTGGGCGTGTGTGGTGGAGGCTGTTCACATCACTGCAGAACAGAAAGCTGAGCAGGGAAGAGAAGGAAGGGACCAGGTAGCAGCTATACCCTCCCAAGGTCTGCCTCTAATGACCTACTTCCTCAGTTGGGCCACACCTCCTCCAGCTTCCAGAGCTTCCCCAAAACAGCCAGCAGCTGGGGAATAAGCATTCAGACAGGAACCCGTGGGGGACACTTTAGAATCAGGATATTAACATCATTCCCCATCTCCCAAATGACATCTCCCAACATAAAACACATTTAGTTCAACATCAAGAGTCCCCCATCTCTCCGGCTCCCCAAACTGCTCAAAAGTCAAAGTTCAAAGTCTCTCTTGAGACCCAAGACAAACTCTTAACTGTGAACCTTTATAAACTCGAGAAGGAAGTTACATTTTTCCAAGATACAATGGCGCAGAGTAAAAAAAAAAGGTGAGGAAAGAGGCCACAGAGAGGAATGGTGGGACCACAGCAAGACCAAAACCATCAAGGCAACCAGTCATGTAGCATCTTGTCTGGCGCTCGAGGCAATTGGTGCCGTAATATGGGCTCCCCTGGGTTTGCATAGCCCCATCCACATGGCCTTGCTGTTTACAGCTAACACTCCCTCCCTCTTGGGCTATCTCCACTAAGTGCCTCTAGCTGTCCCTGGCCACAGGTCTGGTCTCTCCAACAATCCAGGTCTCCATTTCAATTTTTGCACCCGTCTCATAGAATTACACAAAGCTTTCTTACGGCCTCCTCACACGGAACTTGACCTTGCTGTGCATCCCCTGGCCTCACAGACCTTCCTGCGAGTGTAGGCTTCTACAGCACTAGAACATCTGTCTTCTGCACGCCTTCAGGAGCAGCACAGTGTGAATAAAAACAGGCTCTGCCACCAGCCAGGTAGCAACCAGGCAACCTGGATCACAGCTGCAGCAGCCTCCAGTGGTTAAATGGCGAGGGAATACTCGCTGTGGAGCCTTGCATGAAAGGAGCGCCTCTTTTAAAAGGAAAATCTTCCAAATGGATTTGCAGTTTTATACTTTGGAGTCCAAAATAGGTTGGGTACAGCCAGTGCCTGGATTGCTCTCCAGGTACCTCTCCTACTGCCCAGAGAAAACTGCGGCCTCTCATTAATGATACCAATATCTGTGACAGCAGCGGCTTCTTTGTCCTAGCCGAGGATGCTCTTTTTCTGGTCACAACTTCAAATTGTTCTTCTCTACTTTTGACTCTAGATTCTCACTATAAATTACAGCAATCTGAACACCACACTGTTCTGACATCCCCTCTGTCACATTAATGCTCATATGTTTGAGTTCAGTTCCATTCAGTTTTTGAGGTAAACACCAGGTTTTGCCAGAATGTCACACCAGAGGTCATAAAGTCTTTGCTGTCAGCATTTCAATGAACATTCTGGTTTTCCAAGCCTGCACCAGGATGGCACAGTAAGCTATGTTTACAATTCTACGGCTAGTCTAGCTTGCCTCATCCAACTCCCAAATGCCTCCCACAAACCACTCCAATGTCCCCAGAGCCGTGACTTTAGGTTTCATCACAGCAATGGTCCTGTTGCTCTGGAACCACTTTTCTTCCTTCCTTCCTTCCTTCCTTCCTTCCTTCCTTCCTTCCTTCTTGTTTTGTTTTTGTTTTTGTTTTCTCTGTGTAGCTCTGCCACCCTGGAACTCACTCTGTAGACCAGGTTAGCCTTGTACTCACAGAGCTCTGCCCGCCTCTGCCTCCCAGCGCTGGAACTGAAGGAGTGTGACACCACCGCCCTGCCAGGAACCACTCTTCTTATTCTCACTTTTGTTCTGCTGCATCCGAAATACCTGACAGAAGCAACCGAAGGGCTGAAATATCTACTTTTGGCACATGGTATCAAAGGGCTTTAGTTCAGAACAACAGGAAAGACAGACAAAGCTACTCAGCACACAACAATATGAGCATGCGGTAGAGGCTGTTCATATCGTGGTGTGCCAGGAAGCATATAGCATGGCAAGAACCAGGGCAGGCAGAACCTCCAAAGGTGGGGCCTGCCAAATAGTCTCTACCTTCTAAAGTTTCCACAACTCCCCGAAGTTGCTCCAAGCACAGAATCAAGTGTTCAAAATGCAGGGTGTAGGGTACATTTCAGATTATATATACAATTAAATTATATATTTAAATATAAATTCTATTTTATATTTCTATTATATTTATAATTATAAACAGTACACATTCCTATTTTTACCTCTACAGATGATCACTACTAACATTTCAGAACCCAGCCTCACTATCCCTAGAAGCGTTGGCTTCAGATCCCAGACACCCCAACCCAACCTATACTGGCACTACAGATAGCTCCCAACTCTAGCTACACCATAGTTTTTCCTTGTAGATACCTCTGATACAATTTACTTTATGAATTAGGAACAGTAAAAAATTAACAACTAGTAATAAAATAGAATAATTACACTAATATAATAAAAGTTATTTAAAGGTGAAGACAAGAGGATCGTAACTTTGTGTGTAGCAAATTTTAGTAAGACCCTGTCTCAAAATAAAATTAAAGGAGCTAGAAGCATAAGGTGCTTGCCTAGCATGTAAGAACCCCAGGGTTCTTAAAAAGCTTTGATTTGCTCTCTGTTCCCCCAGCAGACCCAATCCCTCAGGCTGGCAGACTCAACCCCTAGTTCTGCAACACGACACCAGCTGCAGCCTCCCTTCCTGACTGTCCACTGTGTACCAGTCCTCAGCTGGAACAGAAAATGCCTGCTCCACCACAGGACATGCCTACCAGAAGACCAAGTAGACTGAGCACAGACTTTCTATACTTCCTCTGTTCCCCAAGCAGACCCAAACCTTTAGGATCAGCTGCAGCCTCCCTTCCCCCACGTCTACACCTGCAGTGAATCCCACAGATCACCTCCTCCTGACCTCCCAGAAAGCAGCCTCTAAACATATAATCACCCTAAATCCAGATGTCAAGACCCTGGCATGAAGATGATAGAGGCCCTTCAAGAGGAAATGAATAAATTCCTTAAAGAAAGCCAGGAAAGTACAGTGTGAAGAAATCAATAAATCCCTTAAGAAATCAAGAAATACACTCCCCCAAAATTCATCAATGAAACAGAAAACAAGGAACAAAACCCAACAAAGACAAACTCAGAAATCAGCACCTAGACCTATAGTCACCCCAAACCCATATGCTTGGACACCAGTATAAAAACACAATCAACAACAGCCACGGCAATACGTCACCATCAGGGCCCAGCTAACCTATTACAGGAGTCCAACACAGCTGAAGCATAAGAAAAAGACCTTAAAATACACTTTATGAAAATGATAAAGGTCTTTAAAGAAAAAGTAAGTAAGTCTTAAAGAAATTGAAGAAAAGACACAAGCAGTTGGAGGAAATAAACCCATCAAAGAAAGCCAAGAAACAAAACACAACAAGCAACAACAACAAAAACCAAGCAGTTGAAGAAAACGAATAGAACAGTTCAAGACTTGAATGTGGAAATAGAAGCAATACAGGAAACGCAAACAGAGGAAATACTGGAAATAAAAAATTCAGAATTTTAAACAGGAGCTATAGAGGCAAGCAGAATATAACAGATGGAAGAGAGAATCTCAGGCATTGAAGATATTATAGAAGAAATAGATTCGTCAGTCAAAGGTAATGTTAAATCAAAAAAGTTTAGGCCACAAAACATCCAGGAAGTCTGGGAAACTATGAGAAGATTGAACCTAAGAATTATAGGACAAGCGGAAGGAGAAGAATCCCAGCTCAAAGGCCCAAAAAACATTTTCAACAAAATCATAGACAATTCTCCTAAGCTAAAGATGGAGATGCCTATAACGGTACAAGAAGCATACAGAACATCAAATAGAATGGAACAGAAAAGAAAGCTCTCTCATCACAAAAGACTAAACATACAGAACAAAGAAAAAGTATTAAAAGCTTCAAGGGAAAAAGATCAATTGACATATAGAGGTAGACTCATTAGAATGCACCTGACTTCTCTCTCAGTGTAGACTCTAAAAGCCAGAAGGTCCTGAACAGCTGTCCTGCAGACTCTAAGAGACTACAAATATTATCCCAGATTACCATAACCAGCAAAACTTTCAGTCACAATAAATGAAAAAAATACAATATTCCATGATAAAGTCAAACTTAAATAGTATCTATCTACAAATCCAGTCCTACAAAAGGTGCTAGAAGGGGAATTCCAAACCAAGGAGGCTTACTACACTCATGAAAATACAGAAAGTAAATAATCTCACACAAGCAAAACCAAGAAGAGAAGTGTGCATGCATGCACACATGTGCACGCACACATGAACACACTCCACCACCATCACCACACCACCAATACCAATAAAATAACAGGAACCAACGATCATTGGTCATTGATAACTCTCAGTTTCCAGGGTTTCAGTTTAAAATGCACAGACTGCCAGGTGGTGGTGATCCATGCCTTTAATCTCAGCACTTGGGAGGCAGAGGGCAGAGGCAGGCCTGTGAGTTTGAGGCCAACCACATCTACCAACCAAGTTCCAGGACAGCCAGGACTGTTACACAGAGAAAACCTGCTCAGGAAAAGAAAAGAAAACAAACAAAAAAAGCACAGAGTAGCAAAGTGGGTGAGAAAACAGGATCCATTCTTTTGCTGCTTCCAAAAACTACATCTCAATATCAAGAATTAACATTATCTCAGCATAAAAGACTGGAAAAAGATATTCCAAACAGATGGACCTAAGAAGCAAGCTGTGTAGTCATCTAAATATCTAATAAAATAGACTTCAAACCAAAACTAATCAAGAGGTAGAGAAGGACACTTCATACTCATCAAAAGAAAAAAAATCCAAGATGACATTTCAATTCTTAACATGTGCAAAACACAAGGACACCTACTTTTGTAGAAGAAACACTACTACAGCTTAAATCTCAGATTGATACTCACACGCTGATAGTGAGAGATTTCAGTACCCCACTCTCACCAATGGACAGGTCATCCAGACCAAAACCAAAAAGAGAAATACTGGATCTAACAGAAGTTATAAAACAAATGGACCTAACAGATATTTACAGAACACTTCACTCAAACAAAAAATATATCTTCTCAGCATGTCATGTAACTTTTTCCAAAATTGACTACACACTCAGACACAAAGCAAGTTCCAATACATACAAGAAAATTGAAATAACCCCTTGCATCCTATTTGGCCACCATAGATTAAGGTTGGATGTCAACAACAACAGAAAAAACACAAAGCCTACAAACTCATGGAAACTGAACAACTCTCTTCTGAAGGAAAAATGGGTCAAGATAGAAATAAGAAAGAAATTAAAGAGTTTCTAGAGTTCAATGCAAATGAATACACAGCAAACCCAAACTTATGGGACACAATGAAAGTGGCCTTAAGAGGAGCTCTCATAGCACTAAGTGCCTACATAAAGAAATTAGAGAGCTCATACTAGCAACTTAACAGCACACCTGGAAGAAGCAAGTACACCCAGGAGGAATAGACGGCGAGAAATAATCAAACTGAGGTTTGAAATCAATAAAATAGAAACAGAGAGCAATACAAAGAATCAGTGAAATGAAGAGTTAATTCTTTGAGAAAATCAACGAGATAGACAAGCCCTTACCCAAATTAAAAGGAGAGAGAATATCCAGATTAACAAAATCAGAAATGAAAAGGGGGATATAGCAACAGACAACAAGGAAATCCAAAAAATCCTAAGGACATACTTTAAAAACCTGTACTCCACCCAACTGGAAAATCTAAAAGAAATGGTTAACTTTCTCAAAACGTACCACTCATCAAAGTGAAATCAAGATCAGATGATTTAAATAGACTTGTAACCAACTCCTAGTAAAATAGAAGCAGCTGTAGTGATACTTTGTTTGTAATCTAACAAATAAAGCTTACCTGAAGATCAGAGTGCAGAGCTAAATCACTAGTCACACACACACACACACACACACACACACACACACACACACACACAACCATTGGTTAGCCACACACCTAAGCTATAGAGAACAAGCAGGGGTGGCCACACTTTTAATCCCAGCACTGGGGAGACAGAGGTGAGTTCAAGGCCACCCTGGCCTACCTGAGAGCGAATCTGTCTAAAAGAGAAACAGAGTTCACACCTTTGATCCCCATACTTGGGATGACGTGTCTTAATCCAAGCTCTAGAGAGGAAAATAACACAGGAGTTCAGTGCGAAGTCTGAGGTCTGGTAGAGAGCACTGCAGTCTTCAGTCATGCTGAGGACAGGATTGCCTCTTTGTTTGTCTGAGCCTCGGTAAGAGCTCTCTAGTGGCTTGGCTGCTTTGCTTTTCTGATCTTCAGCTTGAACCCCAATATCTGTCTCTGAGTTTTTATTAATTGTGCTACAAGCAGTCATTAAAAGTCTCCCAACCAAATAAAGCCTAGGGCCAGACAGTTTTAGCACAGAATTTTATCACACTTTCAAACATAAGTCAATGCCAAGACTCCTCAAATTATTCCACAAAATAGAAATAGAAGGAGCATTGTCCAGCTTATTTTATGAGACCACAGTTACCCTGATACCCAAACCACAAAGACTCAACAAAGAAAGAGAATTACAGATCATTTTCCCTCTTGAACATAGACACAAAAATACTCAATAAACCACTTGCAAACCAAATCCAAGAACACATAAAAAAGATCATACACTATAATAAAGTAGGTTTCATCCCAGAGATGCAGGGATGGTTCAACATATGAAAATCTGTCATCCATATAAATCCACCATATAAACAAACTGAAAGAAAAAAAATACTATCATCTCATCAGATGCAAAAAAGGTCTTTGCCAAAATCCAACACCCCTTCATTATAAAAGTCCTGAAGAGATTAGGAATATAAGGGATATACCTCAACATACTGAAGGCACTTTACAGTAAACCTATAGCCAGCATCAAATTAAATGGAGAGAAATTCAAAGTGATTCCACTAAAATCAGGAACAAGAAAGACAAGTTTGTCCATGCTCTCCATATCTATTCAATATAGTACTTGAAGTCATAGCTAAAGCAGTAAGACATCTAGGGGAGATCAATGGGATACAAATTAAAAAGGAAGAAGTATTATTTGCAGATGATATGATAGTATATATAAGTGACTCTAAAATTTCCAGCAGGGGACTTTTACATCTGATAAACACTTTCAGCAAAGTGGGTGGATACAAAATTAACTGCAAAAAAATAAAAGTAAATGGCCCTCCTATATACAAACGACAAACGGACTGAGAAAGAAAGCAGGGAAACAACATCTTTCACGGTAATCTCAGATAATATAAAGTATCTTGGGGTAACTCTAACCAAGCAAGTGAAAGAATTTTATGACAAAAACTTCAACTCTTTGAAGAAAGACATTGAAGACGTTATCAGACAATGGAAAGATCTCACATGCTCACGGATTTGCAGGATTAATATAGTATTAAAGTCCATCCTACCAAAAGCAATCTACAGATTCAATGCAATCACCATAAAAATACAACACAACATTTTTTACAGACCTTGAAAGGATAATACTTAACTTCATATAAAAAACAAAACCAAAACCAAAAAAAAAAAAACAAACAAAAAACCCAGGATATCTTAAACAATCCTGAACAATAAAAGAACTGCTGGAGGTCTCATCATCCCTGATTTCAAGTTTATTATAGAGCTATAGTAATAAAAACAACATGGTATTGGCATAAAAATAGACACAATGATCTATAGAATTGAATTGAAGACCTAGGTACAAATTAATATACCTATGGATACCTGATTTTTAATAAAGAAGCCAGAAATACACACTGGAAATAAGACAGAATCTTCAACAAATGGTGCTAGTCAAACTGGATATCTGCATGTAGAAGAATGCAGATAGATTCATACTTTTCATCCTACATAAAACTGAAATCCAAGTGGATCAAAGACCATGACATAAAACCAGATACACTGAACCTGATAAAATAGAAAGTAGGGAATAGCCTTGAATACATTGGCATAGGAGATAACTTGGTGAACATAACACTGATAGTACAGGCACTCAGATCATCAATTAATAAATGGGACTTCAAGAAACTGAAAAGCTTCTGTAAGGCAGAGGACAGTGTCAGAAGGACAAAATGTCAGCCTACAGAATGAGAAAAGACTTTCACCAGCTTCACATCTGATAGAGGACTACTATCCAAAACATAAAGAACTCAAGAAATTAGATAAGAAAAACAGTAACAAAAACCAAACCAAACCAAATAATACAATTCAAAATGGGGTACAGATCTAAACAGAATTCTCAAAAGAGGAACCTCAAATGGCTGAGAAACACTTAAAGAAAACTCCTTAGCCATCAAGGAAATGTAGATAAAAACTATTTTGAGATTTCATCTTCTACCCATCAGGATGGCTAAGATCAATAACACAAGTGACAGCTCATGCTGGGAGGATGTGGAGCAAGGGGAACACTGCTCCATTGCTGGTGGGAGTGCAAACCTGCATAACCACTATGGAAATCAATATGGCGGTTTGTTAGAAAACTGGGAATCAATCTACCTCAAGATTCACTCTTTGGCATACACCCAAAGGACACTCCATCCTACCATAAGGACATTTGCTCAACTCGTCAATTATGGCTTTATTAATAATAGCTAGAAACTGGAAACAATGTATGTTGCAAATTTGGTGACCCCTGCCAACCTGCAGTGGCCCGGTGTGGCAGCGCATTTCCATTGTCATTGTGTACAGTTGTGTAGCAACATGCATCCACTTTAAAGGTTCCAGCCACCCCGAATCACTCTGTCTTGTTCATTCTGTCTTCCATCTCTTGGTCTGCCTGCCTCCATCTCGCTCTCTCTTTCATGTCCTCGCTCTGAGATGGTCTTTCACTCTCCCCAACCCCAATAAACCTCCTGCATTAGATCTGTTGCATGGTGTGATCTCATAGCAGCACACCTTGGCTGGACCTGCCAAAGGTACATTTTTGCCACTTAATCCTTACAGCCTAGATGTCCTTCATCCAAAGAACGGATAAAGAAAATGTGCTATGGGATAAAACCGGACTTGCTGAACATAGCGAACAATGAGGACTACTGAGAACTCAAGAACAATGGCAATGGGTTTTTGATCCTACTGCAAGTATTGGCTTTGGGGGAGCCTAGGCAGTTTGGATGCTCACCTTACTAGACCTGGATGGAGGTGGGTGGTCCTTGGACTTCCCACAGGTCAGGGAACCCTGATTGCTCTTTGAGCTGATGAGGGAGGGGGACTTGATAGGGGGAGGGGGAGGGAAATGGGAGGTGGTGGCGGGGAGGAGGCAGAAATCCTTAATAAATAAATAAATAAAAAGAAAATGTGCTACATTTTTACAATGGATTATTATTCAGGGGTTAAAAAAATGACATTGTGAAATTTGAAGGCAAATGGATGGAACTAGCAAAAAAAAAAAACTATCGTGAGCGAGGTAACCCAAACACAAAAAGAAAAACATGGCATGTATTCATTAATAAATGGATATCAGCTCTTAAGTAAATGATACCAAGCTATAATCTGTAGACCCAGAGAGGTTAGGTAAAGAGGAGGGCTCTGGGGGGGTGGGAGTGGGGGGGGGATAGATTTTCCAGGGAAGGGGAAATAGAATAGATTTTAGAGGTAGACTTGGGGCAGGTGTAGGAGCAGGAGGGATCAGGTACGGGGGGTCGCTGGGATGAAGGGAGAGAATGTACGGAGAGATGGCTGATACTGGGGCCATTGGTGGGCAGTGTGGAAACCCAGTGAAGTGGACACTTCCTGGACTCTATGAGGGTGGCCTGAGTGAGGGCTCCTAGTAATGGGGTATGAACTCTGAACTGGCCATCTCTTGTAGGCAAGGCTTCCAGTGGCAGCACTTGGTTGAAGGTGGTTGAGTTGGTGGCAGAAGGGGTCCTATGGAGATCTCTAAACAACCTAGGCTGATGCTAAGGAAAAAGAAAGGAAAAACAAACAACCCACCCAGTAGGATCTGGTAGTAGTTTTAATAAATAGTGTGTTTTATTTCTTCCAAAAAGTTATGATTTGTCTATTTATGAAATTTGGCATTTGATGCTTTTGGATCATAATTGCCCACAGGAAACTGCAATGGCAGTTAGTAAAAACATCCATTAAGGAGCTGACTACATTTCGATGTGATGGTATTTCTGTTACATTCCTGCCTTTCTGTTAATGACACACCTGTTACCCCTAGAAGAACCTTTGTTTCATCATGTGAAATATAGGTATTGGTGAGTCGAAGTTAATCCCTCTGCCTTCAGGGATAATAAGGCCAGGCTAAAGCAACTAACACAGTCTCCACCAGTGATTGGTACTAGAGTAAGCATTGATCTAAACTGTTGCGGTACTAGAGTCTGCTGGCATTTGGAAGAAAAAGAAGTGCTTTCTGTGGGGATTGCCTATGACAGCCACGAAAACCTGAGTGCATTGAGGCAAAAATAACTCAAGAGCTGAGCAAAGAGACAGCACAGAAGGGCGAAAAAAAGAAAGAAAAAGAAAAACACTGACTGTATGATTTGAGCTTTTCTACCTAGAAGCAAATTAGTCCCTGAATTCTTTATAGTATGGACCAACTCATGTTCTTCATTAACTTAAGCCAGGGTAGATTTGATTTTAGCCACTAGAGACTCAATACTGGCGTGAAAGATAAAACAGACCGGGGTGGCGGGGGGGGGGGGGGGGGGAGAGTATGTATAATCACAGATGTCTTGTTTCTCTTTTTGTACTTATTCCACAAATATTGGTCCATTTTCTAATGTGGCCTGGAGGCCTTTAAGGGTCCTGCGAGTGGCGGGAAAACAAGTGAGTTTTCACGTGTACATTTCTGTTGGTGAACGGGGTAAGTGCTCCCAGAACACTTGGGAACAAGTCCCTGAAACTGGTGACTGACGTATTTGCTGGATGAAAGTATCTTGACACGTCACTCTGAGAGCATGTCACACAGAAGGAAGACATGAGAACATGTGGCAGAGGCTGTTCACATCATAGCGGATCAGGAAGCCGAAAGCACAGCTGGAACCTGCGGAGGGAAAAACCTCCAAAGGTCTACGTGTGTCTGATAGGGTGCTATTGTTTTTATTGCTAATAGCTATATTTCAATTGCTATATATTTTATTTGCTATTTAATTACTAATTAATAACTACATATTTATGGAGTATCTGTGAGGGAATTTCCAGAGAGGAGTAACCAAGTAGGGAGAATTACTGTGAATGTAGGTGGCACATCCCATAAGCTGGGGGACCAGACTACATAGAAAGGGGAGAGAAAGAGAAATCGGAGGACAAGATAAAGCCAGCAGAGCTCAGGCATCCCAGACAGCCATGATGAACATGCAACACCTCCACACCATGATGGACTGAGGCCTCTGAAACTTTGAGCCCAAAAAAGTCTTTCCTCTCTTATATTGTTTCTCTTGGGCATTTCGGTCACAGTAGCAGTAGGGAAAAAAAGGACTAATGCTCATGCTAGTTTCAAACTCAGTACATGGCTGAAAATAGCCCTGAATTCACGACCCTCCCACACTACCTCACAAATGCTGGGATTAGGTATGGATTACCATGTCTGGTTTAATTCACTGACAAGGACTGGACCCAGGCCTTTGCAAAGGTTAAACAGGCATCTACTGACTGACTGACTTAGGTTCACATCCCATCGCTCTGAGTCTTGAAGTTGGTCATAGAACCTAGAATCCAAGACTTACCACTGAAGTTTCTGGAAGCTGGGAGTCTGTCACCAATGATGGAACTCTAAGGAATTCCCTATAGATCCACTCTCAGCTCTTAAAGGATCTGGTATAGGTTGAATTGCATTTCCCCAAATTCACATTTTGAAGGCCCAACCCCGAGTATATGAAATATGATTAACTAAAAAGTAAAACTACAGTGTGAATGTGAGAATTTCATTTCACAGGCCGGGGACTCAGACTGAACAAAAGAGGGGAAAGTGAGCAGTTTTTGAGGAATGAACTAAAACAAGGTCATTGGGAAGGCCCTAATCTAACCCAAGTGGTGTCCTCAGAGAGGTGATATGGGCAGGGCATACTCAGA
Organism: Microtus oregoni; assembly: GCF_018167655.1. NCBI lineage: Eukaryota > Metazoa > Chordata > Mammalia > Rodentia > Cricetidae > Microtus > Microtus oregoni. The sequence goes on from NW_024543071.1 coordinate 41,994,791, forward strand.
CCAACCAGGAGAAGGCAGCTGTATGCAAAGAGAGAGGACTTAGAGGAAACCGGGAACACCGTGACCTCAAATACTGCCTCCAGGGCCATGGGAAAATAGTTTCACTGCGTACATCACTCTATCTGCAGGACCTGTTAAAGAAGCAACTAACATGGGGCACAACCTTCTCCTCTGAAAAATCACCATGTCACAAGGGAGAACATTCTCGAAGAAGGACATCAGTCCTTCAGTTCATCTTCCGGATGTCCTCTGCTGCTGTCTGACAGATCTAGACACACACACAGACAGAGTTAGGTCCCCAGGATGATAACAGATACAACACACACACAAACACACAGACACACACACACACACACACACACACAGTTAGGTCCCCAGGATGATGACAGATACACCACACACACACACACACACACACACACACACACACACACACACACTAGGTCCCTAGGATGAGGAGAAGTCTTTACTTACAGGTGCCCTACTGTACACTCTAATCATATTCTACAAAACTAATTTATAAGCCTTAATTAATTTTCTCCTTTCCCAAGAGGGAATCCCAGCAAGCACATGGATTGCCAACCTCAGAAAGAGAATGGATTCATTTAGTAATTTCGTTTTCGTTGGTAAGTCTTCATCATGTAAATGTAAAACTGCTTATGGAGAAACTGCTAGTGTATTTACATGCTGTTCTTAGAGTTACAGTATAATGCGATTCCATGACTCTGTCTCATACAGCACTGTCATTCCCTGGTTACCAGGTCCCTGGTGATGGACACTAGGGGGTGGGACTGAAGATATGGCTTAGAAGAGAACTTACTGCTCGTGCAGAGGACTCAGGTACAGTCCCAGCACCCCTTCAATGGCAAATAAGCAAAACTTAGCTAAAGATCAGTGCGTACTCACTAGGTTAGCAAGAATCAAGCTTGAGCTAAACTCCAAGTAGAAAAGGAACAAATAAAACACCAGGAAAGGTTCATCATAGGGGATCTGGTCTCTATGTACAGCAATCAATGAGGCCTGAAGACCTCTGAGTTAGACTAACACACAAACAAAGCATCCCCAAGGCCTGGAGAGACTTGGGGCTTGGTCTGTCCATCCCCAGCCCGTTCTTCTTCATTATCATCACCATTTTTTTCTTTAGTTCAATAACATCAGCTCTCCCTTCATCTATCTTACCTGCCTAATCTCTCTCCCGATTCACTGCACGCTTGGGACCATAATATGATGTTTTTGCTCCTGTTTTATTTTAGAGAGAGTTAGCTGCTTCTAGAACTTCCCATTTCATCAAGCTTTCTGAGATATTTCTGGGACTGGAGGTGAGAAAATGTGATTGCTGGCTGGTGACATTTTCATTCTCTTGCTTCGTGATTCTCTTGATCATGGGCAGTGGTAGCTCCCAAGCTGGGTTTGGATAACACAACACCTTGCTTTTCCAAGCAGTGTGGAAAGGGTGTGTTTGGTTACTACTTTTTCAACTGGAAGCCATTCTGAGGGGTGAAAATCTGTCTATAGGTGACAATATACCTTCTGCCTCTCTGATCGTTCTGGTAAAAGTTCAATGGACAAGTTGAACGCTGGCAGCATACAGAAGTGTTAAACCAGTCTAGGAGAAGGGATTACAAAGCAAATGGACCAGAAACACATCTGCTCTCCGTGAATCTAAAATTGAGAGGACTAAAGGGAAAAGACACACAAATCCAACAAATCCACCCAAAACAGCACAGGAAAGGCTCTGGGCTGTGCTAGCGACTGCGGAAGTGGAGACCCAGGAATAATGCTTCTAGAGACAGCTGGGCAGTGATGACCAAGCTGAGGTCTCCAGATAAGAGCTGGTGAGTGAGCCTCCTGGTAAACCCCAGAGGCAATAAAGAACAATAAAACAGCTCTGCTCGCCTCCTGTATTCTCCCTGGCCCCTATGACAGCCATCAAGACTCACTCTGTTGTCACAACCCATGAGTCACTCTCTAGAGCTTGTCATGGGCAGGGGCGGTGTTTGGCCTGATCCCTGGGTCCCAGCTGGCTATTCTAGCATGACTCACACTGTCATTGCCCAGGAGGGAAGAGGAAACCAAAGGAAAAATCTCCCCTTGTTCTTTGTGCCCACCCCCACGACCGCATCACAGTACATACAGGGGTCTCCAGGAAGTGTAGAGAGACCAGGTGAACGGTAGGGCCACAGCAGGCTGAAGGCAGACCTGAGTTTTCCTTATCAGCAGGTGCCACTGCCTGAGTTGGCTCGACCTTGCTCTGAAGAAGAGAGCTGCAGTTTCTTTGCCTTGTTATATTAACTTGTATCAAGCAACTCACTGAAGCTGAAAAGCCCGCCATGATGAACGAACGGATGCCTGACCTCCAGCTTGCTAAGCCCCTGAGCAATGATCCCACGGGTCCCCAATGCCTCCCAATTCCAAGTCCTACAGCTTTCTTCCTCTCTTTAGTTCTGAAACGCCTCCCTCCTTCTCGTCCTAGGCCCAGTCCAGTCCAGACAACATACACTCAGATTTCCACCTCCCACCACATTGACACCCCCCCCCCCCCCCCCCCCCCCGCGCACTGTTCCCTCATCACTGAGGCAGTCCTAACTCAAAACCAAACAAACAAACAAAAAACTATTGGCTTCCAAAGTCAACACAATACATTTAATGCAAAGGTTTTTGTTAGCGTCTCAGGACACAACCTTTCAGTCAATCTTCCCTAACTCCTCCAACCACCCCGCTCTCCACGCACAACCAAATTCTCTTAGTCTTCCAAGACTGTTACTGAAGGCTTTCTTGATATACTCGGCCTACCAAATTTTCCCACCAGAATCACTTCTCCCAATTTGCTAACTCTACCCTTCCCCCAACTCTACCCTCCCCCCAACTCTACCCTCTCCCAATTCCACACTACCCCCAACTCCACCCCATCCCCACATCTCCCCTACCCATGAACCTTGCTCTTGTCCTCTGTCATGGAGGAACTGGAGCAGCACACTCTTTTACCTTGCAGTACCCAGAGTCCCTCAGTTGTCTCTCTTACTGAATTGACTTCATTCCGTTCTTAGCAAGTCAGCTGTTTCACTTCCTCCCCCCCCATGTGGGTGAGAGGAGAGAGTGAACCCTAATTAGTTTTGGATCACATGCAGTCCTTAGGGAAAGTGTTTTGTTCAGAATAAATACACAAGTTCTGAGAGTTTGCTTTCATTTCCTAAATGAAAGTGCAAAGGTTATAGACAAATTAGGAAACATCACCTTTCCCCTGAAAATAGATGTGTGGTGTTTTGTTTTACCCAGCACTGAGAAGTTGAAATATATGGGCTAAATTTTGCTAAAAGCCCAGAGTCACTGAATAATGAAAAACCAAATGGGATGAGACCAGAAATTCACTAGGATGCATCAAAGAGAGACCCACCTATGGAAAAGTTAACCTGAGTTCTTGTTCTTGGGAAGAAGGGCCTGAAGCCCAGGGCTCCAGGCTTTGTTCAGGCTCCAGAAGCTCCCTTGAATTACAAAGCTGCACCTCTGGGGGATGCTCGGATGCTGCTGGCTTCAAATAACAACAACATCATCTTCTTATTTGCCTTTGAGTTGCAGGGCAAGGAGGTTCAAGCCATTTAAAACAGGGTGTTTACTATCCTACAAGAGTTTAATTTGCTGATAGAGATATCTCTAGATGAGCGATGGGGTTTTGTTTGTTTGTTTGTTTTTGTAGAGCGCAGATATGAAATTTCTCAATTAAGAGAAATTCCACAGTCTATCTTCTTTACTATTTAAATTTAATTACCCTAGCTATTATGTTCTGGGCATATTACCAACTATAATGCCAAGAAAACTTTAATCAAGGGAAGAGTTTGAAATGACTTAGTCAGAAGCAGCTCCTGTCCTCCCTGGGGGAGGGGACTGAGGTGGGGAAAGAGGTTGGGTTAGGGCTGGGGCTAGAGCTATAGTTCTTGTCTGGATGGGGGCTGGGAGGTTGGGTGGGGGCTGGGTAGGTTGGGTGGGGGCTGGGAGGTTGAGTGGGGTTTGGGGCTAGGGTTTGGCGCTCTCCTGGTTGGAAGTGGGTCTGGAAACTACTCACATAGTTTCCTGTGACTCATCTGCAGAGAGGTGAGCAATGATAAAAAAATAAATAAATAATTGATATAAAGTATACCCCTCTCCCTTAAAACACGACCAGTACTCCATCCCCAGGCCGGAATCCGCCTCACCCCACTTCCGCCAGGTGGAAATCTAGTGCTGTCTCTAAAGTGGCCAGGGGGCATTTTAACTTTAATTGCTCACACAATAGACTTTCTCAGTGAAACACTGACATATTTCATACACAAAATTGTGCTTCTGTCCCTTGATTTTGAGAAGACAATGGAAAAGCAGAAGCCCATTTTTGAGGGTGACCTATTTCTGTGGCTCAGAAATCAAGTAGGTTGTAAATGTTCCAACATCCGTCAGAGAAATATAGAGAAGTGGGTGTTGTGATATTAGCTTCAGTAACTTTCAGAAACACACAAAATGTGAACTAGGGCGGTCTGCCTGTCAAACATCCAAACATTATAGTATCATCCCTCAAGAGTCCCAACAGCTTCAAAATGGTCACTTCCTCTAATTTTCTATCTGCATATTCATCCTAGATATAAAGGAATAACAATTGATTATAGCTATGCAGAGGTGTGTTAGATAATTAATTACCTGCAGCCAGGAAAGGGGTGGGGAAGCAAAAGCCTGCGTGCCCCGTGGTTCTGAGTTTTATCGAAATCAATTGCGGCTCTTGGGTGTCAGGGGCGAGGGGCCGGGCCGAATTCAGCCTCCTCTCCCCAGCCTCCTACCCGCTCCAACTTCCCAGCAGCAGCAGACAGGCTTCCAGGAAGAGTCTCCATTGAAATCCCTCCTCACCCGGCCCAGCCTTCCTAAAGTCTGACCGGGACCCACCTACCTTCTGAGGAGGACGCGAGGCTTGCTAGCGGGAGGGCCGGAAGGATGCGCGGCTCTGGCTCTTCAGCATCTCCCTTCTGGAGCAGTTAACAGCGTGTACAGATTCGACTCCATTTTCTAGTCACGTGATCCCTGGCACATCTAAATAAGGCTGATCACCTGCCTCCTAGATCTCCTAGTGCATCGGCCTCCTGTGCCTGGGGTCAGAGCTGAAGCTAGGCAGAGAAGCATTTGGGAATATAAAATACTTTCTGGGTTATGGAGTCACAAATCCCCCTTGATTTTTATGTCATTTCACGAAAGATGCTGCCATTCCTGTCCCCGGATGAGGCTGCATTTGAATTTCTTAAACACACGAGTTTGGAAGAGATTCAGTTCTCTGAAAGTTTTTAAATACACACACACAGACACACACACACAAACACACACACATGCACACACACTAGCTTTACAGTATCTATAAAAGATAGCAATTTAGTGTGTAATGAATAATGATTAAAATAATAGAATGGATCATAAATGTATAGAAGAATAGTTATAGAAAAAAAATCAGAAAGTTCTAGAAAAGTCAGAATGCCCAAGATTAATACAATCATTAATAAGAAGGCAGAGGTGCATGAAAGATTGAACACGCTGCAAAAAGCACTTACTAGCAAGCTTGCAGGAGACCAAACCAAACAAGTTTGTATGGCGCCTCAGTCGACCTGCTTACAGATAGCAATGATAATGCCACTGTAAAACTATAAGATAACCTAGGTTCCTGTACTCAGTACCCAACACCAGGCACGGTGATGAATGTCTATAATCCCATCATTCAGGAGGAAGCAAGAGGACTGGAAGCTCAAGGTCATTCTGCAGCTCTGTACCAAGTTCGAAGTCAGCCCTCTCCAAAATGAATGCATGAATCAATGGGTGAGTGGAATAATCAGAAATAAATAACAAAATAAAAATGCCAGCAGAAATACTGACGTAGTCAAGGCAAGCAAAATAGTACAGGACATTTGCCTAACAGAAAGGAGTGTAATTAGTTTTAGTCCAACTGTTTTCTGTTGTTTGCTCTTTCTTTTTTTGTGAAAGGGTCTCACTCTGCTGTCGAGGCCAAAGTCAAACGCATGGCGGTCCTCCTGTCTCCTGGTTCTGGGACAGCAAGTGCCCAAACTCTAAACCAACTCTTAATTAGAGCACTTTTAACACTCAAAAGTTTGGGGGCTGGAGAGATGGAGCTCAGTGTGCTTACTGTTCTTGCAGGGGGGCCAGGTTCAGGTCCCAGCACCCACATCAAAATCATCTCTAACTTCAGCTCCATGGGATCTGACACATGTAGCCTTTTTGGGGTTCTAGAATGCTAGGGGTAAGCATAAACTCATGCAGACGCAGGCACATGCGCATAAATAAAATATATTTTAAAACTTCCAAGCTTTTGTAAAGCTGTTGGCTTTATTTTTATGATTATCAATTTATATTACCAGAGGAAATGTGGATGGTTAAAAATCATAAAAATCAATTTGAAAATAGCTAGAACACCTATACACTATACAAACTTGTTCCTCTTTTAGAGGGATCAGGGCTTGGAGGGAAAGGGGCTGTGTTAGAGTAGGCTGATGGGATAGTGTGGGGTCATCTCTAACAGTTGCCATGCCAACAACTGAAAAACAAATCATTCAGCAGAATGTGGTGCTGACTCCAGAGGTTTGAGCCCCTTCTTGAATAAAGGCATTTGGTAACTTCCTTCTGGTGCTGGGAAGGAACAGCAAAGAAAGGAAAAGGCGGACACATTTTTATATCTTTACTCAACTAAAAGCCTACGAAATTGATGAGAAATTCCAGGCATGGTAGTGTCTACCTTATACTGAACACCTGGGAGGCAGAGGCAAGCAGTTTTCTGTGTGCTGGAGGCCAACCTGGCCTGCCAAGCAAGCCCCTGGCCAGCAAGAGTCTCACTGTGAGACTCTGTCTCAAAACAAAACAAATCATTAGACTTATGAGTAGTTACAAGAAACACTTAGCAAGTGACTTATTCAGTGAAGGCCACACTGTGGTTTCAAGGTCACCTCTGGGGGCAGAAATTCAGCTAATGAACAGGTGGGTGCCCTAAGTCAGGATGCGCCACGCTGTATTGATAGAGAGAAGTCTAGCAAGCCTGGGGAATGTGTTTGTTCAGGACGAGGGCTGAAAACTGTTTTCCGTAGTAAGTTTTAAAACTCAGAAGTCGCTATGGAAATGAACTAAATTATTGCCTCTAGGGACTCAGAGGTTAAGAACACTTGCTACTCTTGCAGAAGAGTTTGATTTCCAGTGCCTGCGGGGGACCTCACAACTGCCTGTAACTCCTGCTCCAGGGAACCTGAAGCCCTCTTCTGGCTTTTGCAGAACATGCAATCACGCACACAGCTTCACACACAAGTACACATACATGCACACAATTTAAATCTTTACACTTTTAAATTATGCCATGAGGCTAATCAGAAATACTTTAAAAATGTTCAGTAATGTTAAGCCAGGTGGTGGAAGCGCATGCCTTTAATCCCAGCATTCAGTGGGGGGTGGGGGGGGGGCAGAGGCAGGTGGATCTTTGTGAGTTCGAGGCCAGACTGGTCTACAACAGCTAGTTCTAAGACAGCTAGGCTGTGACACAGAGAAATTCTGTCTCAAAAAAACCAAACAACAACAACAAAAACAAAAACTCTTCAGTAATATTGTATTAAATGAGAATGCTAGCAACATTTCCCTCTATCTGGCAGAATGTTCTCCCAGGCTGTACCAAGGTGAAGTAGTCCTGTCTCAGTGTTAGCACTTGAGTAAAGGTATTCATTTATTTTTATATGGAAGCAGTTACTTTTTTTTTAAGAATCACTACTTAAATGCAATAAATTATATTCTGGTTATTGTATCGGCAGAAAGGACACACTAGACTTCATATTCTCCAATAGAGTTGACATTATTTTCTCAGAGTCTGATGGCTACTTTCCAATGGTTATTTAATGAACTGAGTTTTTAAAGGTATAATTTGAAAGGTCTTTTAAGATTACATATTTTCACCTGCTGCTGGATTTGAGAGTGTGCAAGATGATGAAGTAGAACGATTGCTCTTTTCCAACAAGGAAAGGGACACGTAGGTTAAAGAGAGTAAAAGCCATGAAGCAGACAAGCAGACAGACAACTGGCGACCAAAAATGACCAAGAAAGCCCTAACCTGGTAAACCTATTTTTCTCAATGATGTTCAGTGAAATGAATAACAACACTTTAAGAAAGTTAACGGGCTCTAAAATCTAGGAGGAATTATAGTGGACGGAAGTTCAGGAGCACCAGGAAGTAAGTAACTATGGTCTCCTATTACAAGAAGAAGGATTTTTTTAAACTTTATGAAAGAAAGGTGCTATTATTCACAAACTGAATGTAGCACATCCCCTCTGGAAAAGGGAATAATACGACTTGAAAATTTCACACTCATTAAAAACAAATTGTGTTTGGCGGCACATACCTGTGATCGCAGCACCTAGGAGGCAGAGGCAGGAGGATCACTCAAGTTAAAGGGCAGTTTGGTCTGTATGACAAGCTATAGGCCAGTCATGGCTGTGCAATGAGACCCCACCTCAGGAAAAGAATGAAGAGGGAGAGAGGTGAACAATAATCTTGGACAAATGGTTTTTATTTTGTTGTTTGTTTGTTTGTTTCTGTTTGTTCAATCAGGCAAATTTGCAAGGCACTTAATATTTGGCAGGCCTTATTCCAAGCATCAGGGGTATTATGCTTCAGAAGACAAACCAGATTTCTGCTTTCTTGGAAGTTACAGTCTCACAGATGGGGACAGAAACAAAATCAACAAAATCAATGAATGGGAGCTCTCCTCAGATGGAAAACAAGAAGTCGGAAGCGGAAGAAAGCGAGGCAGGGGGATGGGACGTCCTCTCCAGCTGGCTTGTGGGGCTGTGAGGATGTGGGCTGTCACAGAACCCTTCCTCCCTACCACTGTAAGAGGGCATCGCCTACCTCAGTGTGTCAATCAAATGTCTCTAAGACACCAGCAAATGGAAGGGACAAAATCATTGCTGATTTGGGACCTGTAGATTAAATTCTCTAATCCTGGCTTTTGTTGGCCTTTGTTCCATAAGGACTCCTACAAGTCCTGGGAAGAAACCCCCTACGGCACTAGAGAGCAGTTCAGTGATCAGGTGCCTTCCTGTCCCTGTGCGTCTGGGAGGCCGAGGCCACCGCGCAGGACACCATCTGTTTGCCTCTTTAGCTCCTCTTTCCCACCTTCTCCCTGCAGGCTCTTGCACACTCTGACTTCCAGGTGGTTTTGACCAATGAAGGCTCTGGTGGGAGATGAGAGGAAGGAGGGAGAGGGAAAGAGGGAGGGAGAGGAGAGAGGAGTGGAGGGAGGGAGAGGAGGGCAAACTTACTGGACTCCGTTCTCAGGTGAAGCAGACAAGTATTGGTGCTAGCTTAGCCTGGACCCTTTGGTTTTGTGCTTCCTCTCTCTCTCTCTCTCTCTCTCTCTCTCTCTCTCTCTCTCTCTCTGCCTACTGCTTATGGATCAACTGTAAGTTTTCAGTTACTACTCCAGTGCTATGTCTGCCTGCCTGCTGGCTGCCATACTCTGCAACACAATGGTCATGAGCTCACTCTCTGAAATTTTAAGAAGATCCTCAAATGAATGCTTTCTTCCAGAAATTTAGTGTAATTATAGTGTCTCTTTACAGCAACAGAACAGTGACTAAGACACACCCCTTGCCAAATAAGGTGAATGGCAGCCTCAGAAGCTCCTTGGCTCCTTCACTTTCTTCAGACGACATATACTGCCATTTTGAAGAACAACACAGGTTTCTCTGGCTCTAATAACAATCAAATTTAGATAGTCTCTAATCAAGTATAGCTCCAATGTATTCAGAAAACTAGGAGTGATCAATGCAGCCTGAATCGGTTTTGGATCCATATGAAGTAAGGCAAACTGAATTCTTCAAGTAAACCTTTAGGGAGGACCCCCTATTTGCTATCTTACAACTATGTACTTATGATTAAAATCAGATGCATTCTGGGAAGGGACATGTATAGTGGAAAGACTAACTATATGAACCAATCTATCAATCAACCAGGAGAACCACCCAATATATGCCTTCCTTTCTTTAGTTCTCATAGGAGATACGTCAGGTTGTAAATCTGGGGTCCCTGGGTACCCTCATTCCTGTACCCTGCTGCCCATGTTGACAGTGCCCTCCCCTGTTGTCTGTACTACCACTGTGCTCCAAATGAAGTCACCTTGTTTTTGTTTGTGTGGTCTGTTTTCAAATCTGTAGACTTATTTTAATTATTTGGAAAAGAGACTAAGAACCTGGAAATATCTGGGCCAGACCCCAACCCACAGTAATTGGTGGGTACCGCTCAGACTAGCCAAACTCTTTCTCCTAGTTACCCTTCTTCTCACTGCTCTCTCTGGCCTAAATCCTACTGGGTTCTGGCTGCCTCTCCCTCCACCCCTGGAGCCAGGGCACTCGCTATCAGCTACACTAAACTATACCCGAACCACTGCACTGTTCAGTGTGGGCTCCTCACGCTCTTCCGCCGCCTTTGTAAACGGGACTGGATTAAATCTACCTTGAAATTTCCTAACTTGAAAATATAATACAGTATCTTTCTTGCTGGGTCCTGCTCCTACGACAACGAGACGTCCTGCTTTAGGAAGCCATGATGTTGGGGCCGGCGTAATGGCTCAGTGGATAAAAGAGCTTGCAGTCAAACCCAAAACCCTGGGTTCAAACCCCCCCAGGAGGGGGCACATGATGGAAGGGGAGAATCAACTTCCTAAAATTGTCTTCTGACTTCTCCATGTGCACTGTGCATGCATGGTGGGCAGGCAGGCAGGCAGGCAGACAGACAGACAAATGTAATGTAGAAAGAAAGTTGGGCTGTCTCATCTTCCTCGATACCATCAGTTTCCGTTAGCTTTTCCTCTGAAGGCAGCTCTGCCACTCACCCAGCATCTCAAGTTCAGTCAGGGGCACACTTTGGACTCTCCCACAGGCTAGACGCCAGCAGCCCAGATGGGAAATTCTGGGCTTTTCCTCCTCATGCCACCTCATTTTGGCACCAGAGCCACCTCTCTCGTTGTTGTAAAGTACTGAGCATAAAACACCACGTCTACAAACTGAAAGGCAGACTGACGGGCTCTGGCTTCTTTCTGTCCTCCCGTGCCCTGAGCTGGAACCACACAACCTCAGCGGGAAACAGCCATCACGGAAGTAGCCCTCTCCGTTATGATGAGAAATCTGTGTTCGAGCACTGGAAGGAGCTGGGGGTGGGGGCGACAAGGCTGAGCAGACAGGAGCAAGATCTGACTCAACCACTTTCAAAACGTCTCATCAAACAATGACTCAAGCCTTTCAGTGGGCAATGGGGGACTCCAAATAAATCGAACCACAGACGTTGAAAAGGAAATGTCTTCGGGTGGCTGTGCTTTCATTGAGAAGCCCTGGGATGGGAATGAGAGACGGAAGTCAAGTCTCCACTTCACCATTCCTTGCTTGCTAATGGCGTTGGCAGCCTATTTGCTCACTTTACTCAGTCGGGGTGGGAAATAGGACCAGCAAGGCTTGTCTTGTCTCAAACAGCAGCTGGGTAGACGAAAGAAAATGACATTCTTGTGCAATCACTTATTACTGGAAGGTCTGTTCTCATGAGACTAGCCAGGAAGACATAGTTGCGGGGGGAGGGGCGGATCCAAGATGAAGGTGGGAGAGGACCAGTGAGGGAGAGGAAGGAGGGAAGAAAATTACAATTTAGAGGATGCTTAATTATTGCTACCAAATAGGCTCTTCTGTGTCCGCCCTATCCAACACCAACAGAAAGAGTCTTGTTTCGTGACACCCACGCGAGCAACGAGAACCAACGCGATGAGTCTGTTCCACCTAGACTAAAGGTCACAGAGTTTGAACTTATTTTTGCACTTTCAAAGTTGTTGACAACAGGTGTGGCTACAAACAAGAGATCCTAATCTAGGGTGTGGTTAATTAGTATTTTGGGTAGAGAGGAGGATCCGCTCCACCTCAACAAAAGGTCAGAGAACTCAAGTCTATTCCTTACAACAGGTCAATGAGGTCTGTTGCCTCCCTCTCCCCTTTTGGAGTGAAGTATATAAGCTTGTGGAAAATAAACACCGTAGGTTCAGTATTCACTGAATTTCCCTCCCAGTGCTGTTCTGTGTTTTTGTCTTTTATTTCTCTCATATCTCTGCTCCTTTTGCTTAATAATTCTAATCCTCACTCTCCTACCCTGGAATGTGCAAACTGAATCGAGCTTGGACCCCAACAGATGTTACTCCAACATGTGGCAGATGGGCCGTGAGCCGGTGAGAAACGTGCCTGGGCTGGCAAACCGGGAACGCCACAGGGGTGGGGGGGCGTATCCTGATATGCTGGGCACCAGATGAAGCCAAATGCATCAGAACACGTCAGGTGGCCGGGCGGGGGGGGGGGGGGAGAGGCACACACAAATCATCCCACATTAGCTCCAAACAAGGTAGTCTAAGGTTTTCCTTTATTATAAGGGAAAACTCACAGAACAGGAACAGGGGTCCAAAATGCAGGTGTGCAGCACAGGAAAAGAGGGGCGAGCGGGCGGGACCGTGGCTTTTTGGTACCCTAAAGCCATGCCTCAACCTGGTCCAGCCTCTCAAAGCTGAAGGAGGTTCCCCATCACGGGCTTGCACACAGGCCAACCTAGTGGGGGCATTTTCTTAATTCAGGTTCAGTCTTACAAAATGATTCTAGCTTGTACCCAGGTGGCATAAAACTTGACAGCACACAAACTGAAGCCACGCACACGGTGCTGAGGAGCCAGGGGGCAGCAAATGCTCGCAGTGGCGCCTGTGCACATGAGCCAACGCTGGTCACTAGTATTTGCACTCTTGTCTAGGTCTCACTCTTTAGAGTTCAGGCTTCTTCACCTCTAAGAACAACAATTCTCAAGCTTAAGTCAGGATCTAAATTTCAGGAAAGAAACTCTGAAGGCAGCTGGGGATGGGGCCTCATCCCTAATACCGGACTCTCCAAAGGCTCCCGACCTAGGCTAGCCTCTAGACCGTAGGCCTTTAGCATTGTCTTGGGCTGTTTTGTGGTATTAGGGGTTGAACCCAGGGTCTCAGGCGTGTGAAACAGGGCTCAGCCACCGAGCTGTTCTTCCTATCCTGTCATAGACACCAATGTGTGCTCAAAAACCAGCAGGAAGGACATTTCAAATGCATTGGAATAGATCATGTAAAGGCAGCAAAGGTGGGGAGGGAAGTCTCCTCACTACAGAAGCTGAGTGGGAAGGGTGATGCCCTGGAGGGGAAGGTGCAGAGTCCATTAGCTGCTCATCTGGGCTCTCTCTAGAAGAAAGCAGCTTGACAGGAAAAAGAAAGATTAAGTCAACTGAAATGCTTCGATTTTAAAACTCCTTGCGGTTATCTGAAAAACCTCCAACATCCTCTTCACAGTCTTTACTTCCTCTGTTACTTTGAACAAGAAATGCCATTTGTGAGCCTGGAAGCTGTTTGGACACACACTTTGGTCCCATACAAATTAAGTTCACCGAATTTAAATATGAAGGAGGAAGGCTTGAAATCATCCAGCCTCTCCCACTGATTTCTATAGAATTCCAACTCTTTAAATATGTAAGTGGTCAGGGGCGAGTAGGCCGAGTTCCAAATACCTGAGTCACAGAGCCTTCGCTATAGATTGTCCTTTATGCTCCTAAACTGAGCAGGGGGCAGGAGGTGTCTTCCCTATGCCAGTTACATATTAACTGCATTAAGTAATTCATGGGAGGCACGTAAATACACGCCACAGTGCACATCACACACACTTTAAAGCCAAAAAGCTGTCGTCCCTTCTGCTTAACTTATTTCTCACTATTTTTAAGGGCAAATGAAAGAAAGAAAAATCTTAAGTATTACCAGCACACCCCAAATCTTGAAAGCAGCAGTGACATTCTATTTATTTTTAAACATTTATTTTTTTATATTGTTTATTTATTTTTTATTTTCTGTGCATTGGTGTTTTGCCTTCATGCATGTCTGTGTGAGGCTGCCGACACCAGCCTGTTTCAGAGTCACACAGGTGCCGACGTCAGCAGGGTGGGAGTAGACTAGATGCACAACATCCTTCTGCTGAGAGTTGTCTAGCAATTGCTGCTGCTGATGCTCCATCTTCTAACAAACGTCAGAAAAGACATCTCACCCTGGCCCCCTCACCTCAGAACCTCTCACTGTTTCCCTGGTTTCTAAACACAATCATTTCCATAACAATCAAACCGACTGTTCTGCTTACCCATTTGGTCTTGGCTTTCGGAGTCTAGGCTCAAGGAACTCTGTCTCCTCCTCCATTTCCTGTGGAGGGATCTTCTTTTTCTGGGAGAGCCGTGGAGAAAGCATTTCCCATTCATTGTCCTGGGTGGCAGCCTGTGCTGGAACCGCATCTAGACCAGCTTGACCTCGGCTCTTGCTCTTCCTTGATTGGCTGCTCAAAGCAGTGACTTCCTCCAGTGCTAAAGTGTCTAGAGCCCTATTTCCTCCCAGATCCTGGCACTGGGGGCCCTTGTCCAAACTGAGACTCAAGAACTGCTCCATAGTTTTACCAGGAGACCCAGACCCGGGGTCCCTTGTTTCTGGGGATAGATCAGCAACCTCACTGTGGCCCAAGACCATCCAGTTCTGCTCTTGTGCAGGGCTTTCAGGAGATGCCCTCTTCTTGTGGTCGGAAGACATTCTCTCTGCAGAACCAACTTTGACTTCATTTAGAGACTCGGGCTGGCATGTGTCTGGGGCCTCTGCTAACTGAGTTTCTGGTAGCTCTGTTTCTGCAGAACCTATGGATAATTTTTCTGATTCGGGTAAGTTTTCTCTTGCTTCCCAGGCCTCCGGTTTCAATGGAGAATCCTTTTCATGGCTTACGAGTATGTAACCCACAGCTAGTGCATGGGGGTCTTCGATTTTCTCGGCCCATTTATCTTCACTGGACTCTAATTTTGTCTGCTCGGGCCCTTTTGTGGGAATTGCGCTCTCTTCTAACTCGACTATATCCTTGATGACACCTATAATAGGAAAGCAATATGAAGAGAAGAGGCTTAATTAACATACTATGTAATCTGTGGTCTTCACAAAGGACCACTTAAGAAGAGACAAGCTGCTACATATTTTTATTTTTGTGAACTTGTTCAATTTTCTCAAGCATAGGGAAGTTTCGTAGCATACTTATTACATTTACATATACTGAAGATGATTAATATAGCCATTACATTTACATACGCTGAAGATGGTTAGACAATGGATTGGACATACAGTTACTTTCTCTGCTTGCATTGGTGGCAATGCTTTAATAAATGCACTAATTTATTTAATGCTGATTCCTTGAAGATGGAGCTATGTTTGTGTATGTGTGCGAGGATAGGAGGGCGGGGAGCGAATTGCTTACCGTTTGGTGGTCTCATGGCGCCACCTGCTGGTGAATCTGAACAATCTGTTTCTATTTCCCAGTCAATATTTGATGGCGATGACTCTATGTTGGAACCCGGTCCTCCTACAGGTGAAGAAAGAGCCTCAGGGTCTTCATGAATATGCAACACAGTCATCGGGTGTCTAGGCTGCCTGCTGTTGGTCTCAGTGTGGTTTTCCTCCCTTTGATCAGGAAGAGCAGAAAGTAACAGCTCTGCTGCATCACTCCCCAGAGATGCATCATCTGGAGACCCAGCTTCCTGGGCTGTTTGAGTATCACCAGTAGGTTCTGTAAGGTAGGACAGATCAAAGGGGGGTGTGTATGGTGCCAGCGATTGCTTCAGCGTTCCGTCTTCCAATGGAAGATCACCCCCATAGCGGAAATGTTCAGGCTCTTTCATCAGATCTTCATCGATATTCTGGCCCATGACATCATATTCGAAATCACCCCAGGAAGCTTCAGATGAGCAGATATCTTGCTTCCCCGCATCCCCATCAACTGGTGTTTCAGGATGGCCTTCTGATAGTGTTAACTTACTCATATCGTCTATAGTGCCTGTGGAAGTGTTGAGGCCTGAGGCTTCACTGAAACCGTGCTCAAAGGCAGCTTCGCCTACATCCAGGCAGGTGTCTGAGGCTAGCAAGATGTCAGTCAGTACAGCAGGGTTCTCAGAAGCAAAAGGTTGCTCACAGTCAAGCAAGGCTCCCGTGCCTGTCTGACTGTCAGGACAAAGATCTTCTGACACCCAAGAGCTGTTGCCTTCTATACTGACCTCCTGATGAGTCAGTGGAGTGTCAGCATCTCCATTTCCAGTGCCTGGGATCCCCCTGTCCACAGCTTCCACCTCCGGGTTGGCATCTCCCTCTAACGCCATTAAGCTTGTATTGTTGTCCCCATGCCTATCAGAAGGTTCTGGGGAACTTTTGGGGGAGGCAGGCTTAGATGAGCCATTTATATCCATCCGATTGTTGATTGGAGGCAGTGGCATCGTGTGTTCAGAGTGGAGTTCTGAACTGTGTGGGAGAGATGCCTTCCTGGGTCCCTGAGTAGGTTCATCATTCATCTTTGGCTCAGGGAGGTAAAGTTTACTGGGCTCCACTTCAGGTCCCGGGGAAACACCTGCATGCGTCTCCATCTCTTGCTTTCCTTCAGAATCGTGGCACACATCAGGGCTGCCGGAGGCCTGAGAGTCGCTCTCATGGTCGCAGTGAGTCAGTATATCAGGATCCTCAGCATCTGCTCTGAAGGCGAAAGGCTCTTTGACGTCCACCCACAAATCAGGGGAAGCCGAGGCCAGTTGTCCACCCTCCTGGAAGTTGTCATGTAAAATATCTGGAACAAAGTTAGGCTGGGGCTCGCCGGGGCTGGGGTTATCCCATTCAGAACCCGACTTCTCCATCAGCTCTATGGGAGTACTGACTGCAGGGAGATTTTCTGTGACCGTGCTTGAGTATGTCACTTGGCCGGGATAGGATTTTTCTTGTCCCCACCAGTTCTCTTGTTGGCACTCAGTGGGAGAAAGCCCAGGGCTGAGGCATCCGTTTTCATCTCTGTTAGTAAATGCTGGGTCTGCATGGTCCCAGATAGAGAGCACAGGTTCCTGACGCTGCTCTTGGGTGCGAGTCTCGGCAGAAAGGTCGTCAGCAGTAGAGGGCACAGCTGTTTGCTGGCCTGCATCTTCGTCTTTAACTTGGTTCAGTATTACGAGCTGACTGAACTGGTCGGCATCTGAATCGAGCTGCTTGGGTTGAATGTTCCAAAGTTTCTCATGTGACTCGTCCCCATTGCTATATAGAAAGGGTGACTTCACTTTACCACTGAAGGGATTAGTAGTGTCTGTGTCCACATGTTCACTATCACTCTGAGTGGGTACGCCCCAGGGACCCGAATTCTGGAAGACTGGAGAAGTCGCCTCTAAGTTAGACTCCCCCTCTGAGTCAGACAGTGGCTCTGCAGATGTGCTGACATTTGGTCTCCCTTCCTGTAGAGGGCTGGCCCACCACTCACTGCTGTCGGTTGAGAAGCCAAGCATTTCCAACTTAGCAGGGTCTCCATCCCGGGGCTCAGGCTTGGGAGACACCTGCCACATGCTATCTCCCATCCTCCCTGTTTCTGCAGCTTTGACCTCCACAGATGTGTCCTGTGTGCCAGTCTGCACGAGTGGTGACAAGATCCACTGACCAGGGCTGCTTTGTTGACTGTCACAGAATGGCTTATTCTCTTTCTCTCTTGGCTCTGAACTACCCACAAAGATAGAAAATTCAGACTTGGGATCCTCTGTGGTCAAGAACTCGGGTTCATGCAGCGAATCACAAGCCCCGGATTCGTTCTGAGAAACTTGGCAAGTGGCCAAATGGAGCTCCGTCTCCACCAGCTCTCCATTACCGCCACCATCATCGTCAGAACCTGAGCTTGTAGATATGATGCTAGTGTCCTCTGGCTGCGCAATTTCCAGAAAGTCAAGTTCATTTTTCTCTTGATGGCTAATCGTTACACTTCCTCCCTGATATGCATAAGAATATTCTGGATATTTATCCGTTCCAAGGCTGGATGAAGAGGATGAGGAGTCATTGTTGATGGGCTCGCTTGGAATCTCGGGAAATTTAGGATCCCTGTGATCAGACAACTTTCCCAACCCATCCTGTCTGTTTTCTGCAAAGTCCCTCATTTCAGTAACCACTTTTGCTTGGGATTCGGTGGCAAATTGTTCCGGTTCTTGGTGAATCGGTTTGCTCCTGTCTTCTTGATCCTCTTTTTGAAGTCCAGTATTGGGTCCATGGGTCCAGGGCAAAGCCACTGGAGACTCATTTGGATCAGGACTCGACATACTTGAATGAGTACATTCACTGGAGAGGCTGTCTCTGTCATAATTTCCTGGGGAAAGAGCTTCCGGGAAGCCGCTCTCAGGGCCATGGCCTGCAGGATTCGCAGTCGCCTCATAACTTATGTGACTGTCCCACACGTCACTATCTATAGCGCCGTTCCAATCGTCCAAGGTTTGAGGAGACTCATAAAGCAGCTTTTCATCCGCTTTTCCTGACTCCAGAGGATTGTGGGCTTCAGTTTTCTCAAGTTCCATATCAGATAAAGGCATATTTTCTATTAGATGAATCCTACCGGAAGTTGTGCCCGTTTCACCTGAATTTCTGACATCCACGAGAGATTCCTCATGGGTCTCTTTTGTCTGCAAATCACTTGTGGGTGTCTCTGTTTGCACAGCAAAGGAGTCTAGAGTATAAGGCTCCTTCTCGACTTCTAAGGCTTCCTTTGGTCCCTCCGTTTGAGGGCCGGAAGTGACTGGAAGAGAGTTGATTTTGCCCGATGCACTGCAGATTTCTTGGTGTTTAAATGCAGCTGAAAAAGACACTGCCTGGTCACTGGGCTCTTTTCCCTCCACCCCGGAGCCTAGCGCTGCCTTCTTGTTGAGATGCCCACTGCTAGAGGCTCCCAGGCCTTCGATCTCACTTTCAATCTGTCCGAAAGCATGGCCAGTCCATGGGTCTGACTGTGTGACACGTTCTGGACTCTCCGGCCTGGTCACCAAGGATGCTGTGTCACCTTGGGACTCTGTCCACATGTCCTGGTCATCAGGCTGAGATGTAAGTGCTGCTGACTCACTGAATCCAGAGGCTTCTAACATGGGACTGTCTTTATCATTTACTGAGTGCCCGGGAATTTCAGGAGGCCAAGTGCTTTGTCCCATATCTGTAGTACTGGGTGGACTTGGTAATCTAAATGTCGGCATATTTTTATCTCTCATGACAGAATCCCAAATACTGTTTGCAATTAACTGCCCACTCTTCTCATTCAGGATATGGTATTCACTGGGACCAGTGTCCCCAGTGGGCTCTGCAGAGGCGGAGAGGTCCCAGTCTACCTGGTTTGCTTCCTGATGCTCTGTGCCCCAGGGTTCCAGCTGCTTCACTGAGAACCGGGTTTCCGGTTCAGTGCTTGCAGCTATGGAACCTTCTGCTTGACCGTCGCCGCTGATAGCCACACCCCCACTGCAGTCATCCCAGTCCAGTTCGTTGTCCATGTCCGAGATGGTCGCGGTGGACTGTGTGTCCTCCAGAGCCACTCGGTTCCATGTCTCAAGGCTGTCGGGGGCTGCCTGGCGTGAGTTGGTGTTGCTGTGGAGAAGGGTGAGCTGCCGGTTTGCCTCGTTGTAGAGTTGCATCATGCTGGGGTCATCGTAACTGGATGGGCTGCTCTCCCCTCCATCGTCCTCCCTGGAAGCATGCTCGTCTCCCGCACGCTCGATCTTGAGTAAGTCTTTATCTGGAGGATGTGCGCCATTTCCTTCAGGTGTATCGTCTGCAGGAGGTGATGCCCACATGTCTAAGTGCCCGGGACCGGAACCAATTCGATTTCTCTGAGACTGCTGGGGTGACGTTGCGAGAGACTCAACATCCTCTGCAGGACAGTTAGTGTCTTTGGACTCAGAACCATTCTCCTGGGAAAATGGCTTGTTTTCCGTTTCCTTTTCATCTCCAGCGTATGTTGGCGACGTGTAAGAGTCAGAGGTGGAGTAGTTGGTGTCCAGGGGGGATGGGACTGAATCTTCTCCTAGGTTGGATGCGCTGTAATCAGAGCATTTGTATGACAAAAAGGAGTCTTCCCAAGGAGCCGATACATCTGACCCTCTTTTCTTAACACTCTCCTCAAAGAGGCTCCAGGAACCTTCCTTCCCATATACCCTCCTTCTGGCTGTTGCATCCACCAAACCATTCTGGTCTTCCCCTGGCAGCTTAGAAGTATTCCACGTTTGACCCAGATCAGAAATGGGGCTTCCAGATGTAAGAATATTATCCTTGGGGCCGCTGCTCGTATTGCCCCAGATTTCTGGAGCAGCATCTGCATTGACCTCAACAAGGGAATTGTCCAGTAGGTCTACAGCAGGGAAAGAAAACCCGCTTTTGGCCATAGCCCACTCATTCGGGTCCTGTACAGGCAGCATCTCGTTGTTAGTGGGATGAAGATTCCAAGTGCTGTTTAGAGTCTCAGTGTTGTTTTTCTTATCAAATGCACCCCAGGACGGGAATGGCACCGAGACTGCAGTGTCAGCCGAATCCGAGGGATTTCCCCAGGGCTCGGGCATCATTGTCGGGGAGTGGCCTGAATGCCACAAAGCAGCGAAGTCTTCTATGAGGTGGTTTGTCCCTTGAGGAGAGGCATCTGTCAAATGCGGCATCTCTGTGGGTGGATGCTGACATTTCAAGCTCCCCTCCTCCTGGTCATGCGTATCTTTGCTGCCCAGTTCAGGCTGACCAAATTCAGATTCCCAGGGATCTGACTTTGGGAATTCGAGACTTTGCGGTTGGAAGGCGGAATCCGAGGTTCTCCTCTCAACGGGGCCGTTCCTATGCTCTTTCCAGGATTCCGGGCTCTGGAAGACAGGCTCTTGCTCACCGGGGCTCCACGCATCCACGATATTTTTCGAGTCAATTTCTAAGCCACCCCACCAGCTGCTGCACCGTGTGCGGGTCTGAGGCGGCCCCAGGTGGGTTGCGTCTATGGCATTTTGGATCATACCTTCAGGATAGAGTGGGGCTGGCGCTTCGGTTGACGGTGAGAGTTCTGCAAAGCTGTTCATAGGTGTTGGTGGGATCCTCTTCGCAATATTCTTCAGCCGTGGCGGGGAGGAAGGTCCGTCTCCCACAAAACATGCCAGGCTTAAATTACTTTCAGAGTTATCTCCTGAACTTTCTTGTCCCTGGACAAACTCTTCATCAAATTCCACAAGGCTGTCTTTCCCGGTCTCTGACAAAAGTGAGCTGGAGGAGTAATTAGACTTGCTGATCCCCATCTCACCAAGTCCTTTCGGCCCCGCAGAGAGGTTTCCTTCTGATGAATCACTGTTGGGGAAGCCGTCTTCTGGCGAGTAGTCTGCAGAATGGGAAGATGGCTGGGATTGCTCAGAAGCCATGGGTGCTGGGTCAAAGTTGAAGAGGTCAAAGTGTTCGCTGTGTTCCTCTGCAACTATCCCTTCGGGGATGGGGCTGTAGGAGTCAAATCCCGGGAGAAGGCTGTGGTGAGGCCCAGCACCCTCTCCCACAGGGCTGTCATCACTGAGAAACACTGAGCTCTCCTTGGATGAACGACTGCTCCTGATGGTGGCCAAGCCGCTGTCGGGACTAACAAGGTCTATATTGACATCTGCCTGAGCCTGGTTAGAATCGTTGAGCTCTGGAGGGTTTTCTATGAAATTCACAGAGCTGGGCTGTGGCTCTATGTCAGAACCATAGAGTTCCATAATCCCAGAGGAGCCCTGGGACAGGGGCGCGCTGCCTGCCACAGCTTCCGTGGAGGATGTCCGGCTGTTAGAGACCATCTCTGCACACCTCCTGTTGATGACTTCCTTGACAAGAAGAACCACCTGGTCACAGGTCACAGAAGGGTTCTCCTGCTGGTATACCAGGATCTCGTCACAGCCACATTCAAATGGCTCCAGTTCCAGGAAAGGGTTCTGACTTTCTTCCAATTCACAGCAAATCTACAGGGAGGCACAAGGGTGTGTGAGCGTGGAGATGTCCCTGGCATTTTGTCTTTCTCAGCTTTTCACTAAAAAATTGTGTATTTTCACATATGTGTACTATAACAACATCATTCCTCACCTTCTTTTCCTCCCTCCAACTCCTTCCATTCCCCTATTTCTTCTCAAATCTATTGCCTGTCTTCTTTATTTTTTGCCATGAACCCATACACTATATATGAGTAAATATAGAACTATAACTTGCTGAGTCCATTTAATGTTTCTCATATATGTACATTTTTAGAGATGATCACTCGGTGATAGATAACTAATCAGGGGGCTCATTTCTCGAAAGATTGATTGTCCTAGCCAGTTTTATATCAATTTGACACAAGCTAGAGTTACCCAAAAGGAGGGAACTTTAACTGAGAAAATGTCTTCATAAGTTCTAGCTGTAAGGCATTTTCTTAACTAGTGATTGATGGAGAGGGCCCAGCATTGCGAGCGGTGCTACCCCTGGGGTGGGGGTCCTGGGTTCTATAAGAAAGAAGATTAAGCAATCCTTGAGAGCAAGGCAGTAAGCAGCACCCTTCCATGGTCTCTACATCAGCTCCTGCCTCTGGGTTCCTACCCCATTTGAGTTCTGGTCCTGACTTCCTTCAGTGATGAACAGTGATGGGGGAGTGCAAGCCAAATGAACCCTTTCCTCCCCAACTTGCTTTTTTGGTCATGGTGTTTCATCGCAGAAGTAGAAACCCCAAGTTACTGATTCTCCCTCTCTCAACAATCACATATTGCCTCCATCTCTTCTTCTGGGGCTGGGATCTTGCATGCTTTCCGCCATGCACGCTAGCATTTCTGCTGGTGGTGTCGTGGATTAGGTCTTATTTAGGCAACCACACTGTTGAGGATGTGTGGGTAGAGCTTGCTTGTCATACACGGGAGATAAGCTCACAGCAGACATTCTGGTCCTCTGGTCCTGCAGTCTTTTCACACACACATCCATGCACGTACGCACGCACACACATGCACACATGCATCCACCATTCCACAACATTCCCCGAGCCTTAGGTGTAGGGGTTGTTTTGTAGTGTATCAATTGCTGATGGGTATCACACAGTCACTTGGTCTGTGGATTTGATCAGTTGTGCTTTCTATAATGATCTCCGTCTATTGCGAAAAGAAGTTTTTTGGATAAGGGGTGAGAGCCACCATTAGCAGACTGCGTCTGGGCACAGGATGTGAGCACTGTCAGTAAGGCCTGGAGGGTGGGTGTGGCATGGCTGGGCTGACGTCAGAAATGCTGATCAGATGGACATAGCATATAAAACATGCAAATGGGACCTGGGGATTGAGAATGGTGGCCTTAAAATATTTTATTTATGTGTGTGTGTGTGTGCATGTGTGCATATGTGTGTGTGTATATGTGTGTGTGCATATGTGTGCATGTGTGCCTGTGCGTGTGTGCATATGTGTATATGTGTGTGTGTGCCTGTGCATGTGTGTGCATGAGTGCCTGTGTGTGTGTGCACATACCCATGTGTATGCTTTCTTTTGGAGGCTAGAGGACAACTATAGGGTCATTCTCAGACATGCCATCCACCCTTTTGAGACAGGATCTCTCACTGGCCCAGAGCCTACCAATTTGGAGAGACTGGACAGCCGGTAAGAGTCAGGAATCTTTGTCTTTGTTTTCCCAGGGCTGGGACGATAAGCCTGTGGCACCCTGTCCAGTTTTTTGTGAGGCAAGTACTTTCCCAAGAGAGTCTACTCCCCAGTCTCTAATAAGTGTGGGCCACTGTGCCAGGCTGACTGGTGCACGTGACTTCACTCAGGGCTTTGTACATGCTGGGCCAGCTGTCTACTGACGGGGCTGGATCTACAGCCCACAAAAGTTAAAATGTCCATCTGTCTACAGAGAAGAGCACCAGCAACTGAGACCCAGGTACTACTGTACCCAGCTTAGCCTGGCACCAGCTCTTTCTCCAACCCCATTCAACTTAACATTACATTAGTCAGCTTCTCCATTTCACTGGTTTCTGGGAGTCACCGGTGACTGTCTTTAAAATCACCCAAAGCCTTTCCTAAGTGTAATATAGCACCATCTTCCAACAGCTGTGATATTTGAGTCTGCAGAATCCCTGGGTGCTGACCAAGCATTTGATTCAGAGAGGAAGCCAGCTCCGGCCTGGCCCTGATGGAGTGTTAAGGCAAAGGAAGAGGTGAGAGAGGGAAAGGGCCACAGGTTGAGCCTCCCCATGGCACTCAGGCCCCTTCTTTTCCTTCTTGTCCTGGGGAGCAGTGACATAGAAATCTGAGCAGACAAAGGCACCTGGGAGGCAGAGGGACACCGAGCCAGACAGCCAGCTCCAGGCCAGGCGCAGGCTGCAGCACTTGGAAGTTTAGGGAACACCAGGACTGTTTTGCCATGCTGAGCTTTTGAAAAAGCCCTACATGGGGCTGGAGAGATGGCTCAGTGGTTAGGAGCACTGACTGTTCTTCCAGAGGACCGAGGTTCAATTCCCAGCACCCACATAGTAGCTTACAACTGTCTCTAACTCAAGTTACAGGGGATCTGACACCAATGCACATAAAATTAAATAAGTTATTGTTAGAAAAAAAAAGAAAGAAAAAGCCCTTCAGGATTAACAGGGGTTAAAGATGATGGTGGAGAGAATAGCCTCAGAAGCCGTGGAAATGGCCTTGATGATAAAACAGAGGTTTTTGCCAAGTGCTTATCCATACCAGCACAGTTGTGTGTCACAGCCAGAAGCCACTGCAATGGCCTTGATGGTAATCGGCAACACAGCACAGTTGTAAGTGTGTCACGCCCAGAGGTTCTTTTCTTCTCACAGTGATACTGTGCAGCTGTTTGTTTTGTTTCAAGCTTTGTTGATAAGAAAACAAAAACTAGGGAAGGACTGGTGAATCAACAACTCTCTGCTGGTGGGAGGGGACCTGAATTTTGAACTCTGTGATTGAACCACAGAGGTGGACTCTTCACCTTGTGACCACAAGATCAAGAAGGACCCCGTGGTGCAGAGCCTGTCCCCTTTGGGTTGCTGGGAATTGATGGAGGAAGGTCATTGGTTAAAAAAATAAAGAAACTGCCTTGGCCCATTTTATTGGTTAGAACATAGGTGGGTGGAGTAAACAGAACAGAATGCTGGGAGGAAGAGGAAGTGAGCTCAGAGACGCCATGCTCCCCTCTCCCGGGCAGACGCGATAGCTCTGCTCTCTGAAGCAGATGCATGAAGCTCAGACCCAGGATGGACATAGGCTAGAATCTTTCCTGGTAAGACTGATGCTACACAGATTATTAGAGACGGGTTGATCGGGATATGAGAATTAGCCTGTAAGGGCTAGAGTTAATGGGGCAAGCAGTGTTTAAAAGAATACAGTTTGTGTGTTGTTATTTCAGGGCATAAGCTAGCAGGCGGCCGGGGTGCTGGGGACACAGCCCCACCACTCCTATTACAACAGGGAATTTAGAGGAGCTGCTTTTGAAACTGTCAGTGGGATGAGGAGAGAAGAGGAAGTGCCGGCTCCAGGGTTTTGACCACTTCCTTTGCTTAAAGAAACTTACTTTCAAAACGACTTGGAAAAGGGGTCTGCTCCCAAAAGTGCTTTGAAAACTAAGATAGCAGACATGTGGACAACTTATGTCTTCTATCTACAAAGTTATGAGCAAAAAGGGTAAAATCGAACCTTTGTTATGGTTTGGCAGTAAAATATCCCCTCACGGGCTCATGCACTTGAATACCTGGTCCCCAGCTGTTATGGGGACGCTATGGAACTCTTTAGACACGGTCTAACTGGTGGACACTGGCCTGTAGGTCGCAGGGAAGCCCTGCTTCTTATCTGGCCATGTTCTTCCTGATCCGGTTGCAGTGTGATAAACCACGTCCCAAGCTCCCACTTGCCACAGATGTCAACTTCCATGCCTTCTCTGTCATGTTTCAGTAGTTCTGAAACATGAGCCTGAGGAAATCTCTCTCCCATTCGTTTGCTTCTGCCAAGGGTTCTGTCACTGCGACGAGAAAGGTAATAGCACACCCTTGGGTCCAAACACATAGTGTGTTAACCCTGGGAAAGCCACAGTGGAGATTTGACACACACAGGTATGCAGGTCAGGGCAGAGGACACAAAGTGCACCATAGCAGGGGCATCATGTTCTTATCTGAACTCGAGAAAGCAGTGAGAGTAGATACAGTCATCGTGAAGGAGCCGAATGGAGCTTTAGAGGACACAGGGAGATGCTGAAAAAGAAAGTGGAGACTTTGCCTCTCGCCACGCGAGGTAGCCAAGGACTCTGACTCGCTAGTGAGGTTCATGTTAACCAGTCATTATATCCACATCAATCTCAATGTTAGTTATTAAGTATAATAACTATTTGGACTCATAAATCCAGGACCTGTTGTGATTAACTTTCTTCTTCTCCTCTTCCTCCTCTTCCTCCTTCTCTCCCCTCCCCTCCTCCTCTTCTTATTTTTATTTTCTAGGTTTTGTGTTAAAAGGCTCAACTCTCACCCTACAAGATCCAGCTGCTTACCCGAGCACCTTCACTGTGTTTGCTAAGGCATCGGATCACTTGTTCTAAACACCGGGCACCACATGGATATTGAGACAGTGGCTAGATTGGTTATCACCAGGGAATGCTCTCAAAAGAAAACAGTGTAGAAAAGGCAGACTTGCCTTCATTTGGGTGAGAAAGAGCTGGTAGTTTTCTTTATGGATTCAGTCTATAAGGGGAACAGTTGTGAGGTTGTGCTATGGTTTTGTGTCACTGTGCAAAGGTCTGCACACTCAAAGCTTGGCTCCCTAAATGGAGGTGACAGTATTGATGGGGTGGAATCTTTAAGAAGTGGGGCTAGCAGAAGGTCGTTAGGTGACAAGAAGGATTAATGAAAGCTCCAAGGGACTCTATCGATTTTCACTGGAATAAGTTGTCACAAAGCAAGTCTAGACGTTTGCTTCCAGGTTCTCTATGCGATGCTGTCCTCGAGAAAGCCCATGCCGCATCAGGGCACAAGTCCATGCCCTGCTCGTCTCAAGAACTGTGAGCCAACAAATGTCTCTTCTTTAAAAAGTACCTGGCCTCTGGCATTTTGTCAGCAACATGAAATGGACTAGCAGCCTTTCTAAAATGAAACAATGCGTGATATGCCCCAATTTCCCTACAAGTCCAGTATCAGGACTCTATCTCTTGGGCCTATTTCTTAGAAGACAGCAGTCTGTTATTACTTCTTAGCACATGTCCTTAATTCCAGAAGCTCACCAACAGTGAAACAGACCGAGGAAGGCTCACCTGGCTGCACAGTTCCAGGTTCTGGGAGTACACTGCGATTTGCTGTCTCTGCTGCTCCTCCAAGGTGTAACTCGCGATCAGGATGAGGACATCAAAACCAAACTTGTCTGTGAAGGCTTTCAAGTCACTGGTGATGTTGCTATGAAACAGGCAGTCCTGAAACGACAGGCATGTGAGATCAGTGTCAAACTGCCTGCTTCAGACAGCGGCCGCACATCAACTCAGGCCTGTGATGCAACAGGACAGATAGTTATCACCAGAGGTAAGTGAAGTAAATGCTTTGAGAAATTTCGGAAATATCCATGTTCTGGCTTAAAATACACTTGACTGATTTGTTTCCCGAACCAAGGAAGAAAGATGTCTCTGCCTTTATTATCAACCCTTTAGACAGGAGTATATTTTTATGAAATATTTATCAAGTATTTGAAAAGCACATCTCATCTTTTATGATACCCATATAAGAATTTCTTTTGGCTCTAATCTCAGTCTGTCACTAGAAAAGCAAGAAGCATCATACACCAGGGGTCTGCGTGATTGTCTCCCTTCCTTCTGATGTGGGAGGGTCATCTGTCTATTGTTATTTTCATTGGTTAATAAAGAAACTGCCTTGGTCCTTTGATAGGACAGAAAATTAGGTAGGCGGAGTAAACAGAACAAGATGCTGGGAAGAAGGGAAGTGGAGTCAGATGCCATGGAGCCAGCCACCAGGTCAGACATGCTGAATCTTTCCTGGTAAGCCACAACTTCGTGGTGCTACACAGATTATTAGAAATGGGTTAAGCAATATGTAAGAACTAGCCAATAAGAGGCAGAAATTAATGGGCCAGGCAGTGTTTAAAAGAATACAGTTTGTGTGTTGTTATTTCGGGTGTAAAGCTAACCATGCGGGAGCTGGGCGGGACAAAAAGCAGGCATGCCCGCAGCTCCGTTCTCCTTCCTTCCTTCCTTCCTTCCTTCCTGCCTGCCTGCCTGCCTTCAAGAAGTATAGTGAAGTCATCTTCTGTTTCCTGATCTTCATACATGATGTATTCTGATATACTCCTATCTTATAATACTATTTATTTTGGGGGTGGGGTGGGTGCCCGTAGTGGATTGAGTGAATGAGAATGCTCCCCATAGGCTCAGGTATTTGCTCAGTTTGTCCCCATTTGGTGCTGCCATTGTGGAAGTTTAGGAGGTGTCTGGAGAAAGGGGGACAGGGCTTGCCCTACATTCAGTTTGCTCACCCTGTTTTGTGCTCTCTCAGCTCCCTGCTCCCTTTGCCATGCTTCCTCAGCACAGTGGACTTCAGTCCCTCTGGAACATCTTCTGGAGGTTGCTTGGTCATGGTGTTTTATCACAGCAACAGAAGTAGTTAATACAGCATTGTAGGTGTGCATGAGTGCATGCACGTGTGTGTGTGTGTGTGTGTGTGTGTGTGTGTGTGCTCTCACGCGCATGTGTACAGATGTCGGAACACAACTTTGGGGAGTCAGTTCTTTCCTTCCTTGCTAGGCAGGTCTCTTGTTTCTGCTGCTGCTCGGCAAACTCCAGGCTAGTTGTCCTGTGAACATTCAACCTGTCCTATCTCCACCTCCACATCTCATCTTGCTGAAGGAGTTCTGGGATTACAGATGTGTGCCTTCACATTTGGATCTTTTGTGTGGGTTCTGGAGATTGAACACAGGCTGTCAGGCTTGTGCTTCAACACTCATATCTGATTAACTAGCTCTACAATTTTATTTTTTACTATTATTGCTAGTTTCCATTCAAATTTCTGAAGATAAACTTGGATGAATTGGCTGGGGAATTCTTTTCTGAAACAGGATCTTCCATATGTGGAGCTGTGGTACTGAAGCCAAGGCTCTGTGTGTTACCAGAGCACTCTACAAACTGTGCTGAAGCCCCAGTCCCTGAGGATTTTCTAATGTGGGGTAGAAGTCCGGCAGAATTTTATAACAGCTGTAATGCTGGGATTACCTTGTTATATATGGCAACTGCAGAGAAGGCAGTAACTGCAGCACTCCCAGAATGTGACGTCACGTACAGAAATGTTTTGACTTTTCAAGTTATATCAACTTCAGTGAGACCACTTTGCCATAATTCTCTCACTATCATCACCACCAACATCTTCATCATTCTCATTATGTAAAATCAGTTAACTGAGAGCTTATGATTTTCTCAGTGAAAAATATCACGATGTACACTCAAGGGATTTAGAGACTTCTATGCATTTTATTACAATAGTAATTGTAATTATGTTTGCTGTGGTACAATATTAAAACTCAAGTATTTACCATAGAAAATGTGATTGTCATGCCACCCCCTCCTAACCACTGTGAACATCTGAATAGGTACATCGAGTTATTGATCAGTTACCACATTAATATTTGCACCAAAAATTACCATTTGTGCAAGGCTCTGCATTTTGCTGAGTGGAATCGTAAGGTCTATGAGACCCCAAAGAGACCCTTGGTAGGTGGGGCTTCCATGTGCTGATGAGGATTGGCTGTCTGTTTTGGCTTGCTTGTTTTTTGTTTTTGTTTTTTGAGACAGGGTCTTTCTTCATAGCTCTGTCTGTCCTAGAACTCACTAGGCAGAACAGGCCAGCCTTGAACTCACAGAGATCCACCTGCCTGTGACTCCTGAGTGCTGGGACTAAAGGTGTGAGCCACCGCGCCAGCTTCTCATGGCAGCTGTTCTTGTTAGGGATTTTACTAGGCCACTTAGTAAAGAGAAGGTCACTTTCTCCTTTAGGTTAGAGAGAAGTACACACGGGAACCACAAAGCTCTTGGGATGTATTCTTGATGGATACAAAGGATCTATTGGTCTGATTTGGTAGTGAAGTTTGTGATGCTCACGTACAAGAGACCCAGAAAGCACCCTGCCAGCACCTGTGTTTTTAATCTGTGTCTGAAGGCCATGCGGGCATTGAGTGGGTATTAGAGAATGCATTTGCCCACGGGAGTTCAGAGTCTGCCTTCTTTGGATCAGACTATCCCGTATGTGTAATAAGCATTCACTAGATAAAACACTGCAGAGCGTCACTGGTGATTAATCAAGAACCTGGATGCTGGGCTGTGGGCCTCTACGGATGGAAAGCAGAGCTGACACTGAAAGCAAATGGGAAAGATACTCAACTACAGCTTATCATCAATAACTGAAGACTTTCTAAGAAGCCTCAAATTTTCCTTTCCAAATGTTTTACAGGAGGATGGCACACAGTCTGAAGACATTGTTACACACATTGGTGACCACTCCCCTTGCGTTCCTTAAATAGGAACAGGTTAATTTGACTTTACATGAGTAGATGCCGATTCAGAAGCACTATTCAAAGCTGTAGTTATGGGCATTCTGCTATTCGAGAATGCTGGCTACATCAGAAGCTGTTTTGATTCTTTCTTTCTTTTTTTTAAAAATATTTATTTATTTATTATGTATACAATGTTCTGTCTGTGTGTATGCCTGCAGGCCAGAAGAGGGCACCAGACCTCATTACAGATGGTTGTGAGCCACTATGTGGTTGCTGGGAATTGAACTCAGGACAATGCTCTTAACCGCTGAGGCATCTCTCCAGCCCCCATGTTTTGATTCTTCTTTGCTATACAGTAGTTTCTAACATCTTGTCTAGTAACACTAGTACATTCTGCATCCACACCCCAGACTTACTGAAGCTGCATCTGTCCCTGCACCCCAACTACAAAGCTCTGCATTCGCAAGGGATTGGTCCACATATTTTCCAATAATCAGCTCTTGGCACTCTCAGTGCTCTCCTGAGACTTGGATAACACCCCTACCCTCCAGTTCCTTATACTGACCTCATCACAAAAACACCTTGGGCTGTGTGTTCTAAACACTTTGCTGAGGATTGTTATTTAGCTGTTTAGAGACCAAGTCTAAGAATGTGTGTTTTCATCATGTCCCTTAAGTAATTCTTGCAGTCTAGGTCTTCTGGGTAAGACTGGCCAACCATCCCGTGGGTGATCCCAAACCAAATTCCATGGATTTAAAAGAAGTACCAATAAAAAAAAAATCATGTGAGCCATTTTGGCGTATTATCAAATCTGATACATCTTACAGTAACCGCAAACAAAGATCAGCTTTGATGCCCCATGCACTCTGATGAATTTGTCCAAGCCAGATCCCATCCTACTGGCCTCAAGGTAGTGTCAAGAGTTTCGTATTTAAAACAGTCAAACAAGGGAATGAGTGAGAATCTTCAAGACTCGGGGAGGCACAGTCTGTTTGTTCTGCTTTTGCGCTGGCGCTGTTTGCACAGCGTATAATTTATTCTTGTCTTCTAGCTATGCAGGGAGTCATGTGCTGCAGTGGCTCCTACGTTGCTGACGAGCAACGCCGGCCCTGAGTAAACAGCTCTTCATCATCAGCTCAGCCCTACTGTAGACACAGGTTGGCATTTTATTTCCCCCATCTGCCTCTACCTGATAAATTACTGTTTTAGTTACACGTATACAAATACGATTTGTTAACCTGCTCAGATGTCTGTGCAATGCTTCTTCCACTTGCGGTTAAATTACACACACACATATGCGTTTCCCACTTAGTTAGAAAACAAAAAGATAGTCTCTTTACAATTTACCGTGCAAATGCCCTCTACATTTCTGAACCTCCCTGCAATTTAGGAATTTTACTTATCATTGCAACTGGGAACCGGTCAGCCAGATCAGGAAAAATGGCAATTACTTCCCATCGGACCCCAGGTCCCAAAGATTCAATCATCAAACATTTAGAAGGTTGTGAATCTGTTTGCTTAAATAATCCCAAGCTCTGGAATTAGAAAAATCTAGAAAGGCAGGGACCAAAAAAGGGTTGTAATTTCCCAGTCAAAAGCTAATGCAGAGATCTGCAGAATCCTACAACAGCTCGATGTTAGTACAGATGGTGACAATGATGGCAGCCCAGTGTGGAGAAGCGGAAACGATTTGACTCCACTTGACCTAATATGAGACCTGAGATCGCGAGAGCCTGGTAGATTTAATGCACTTGTTGTTGGAAATACAGTCAAATGCAGTGGGAAATTCCATCGTTCTAAACTACCACTTTACGTCTTGCTGCAGTACTTCAAAAGGTCAGTATTGTGGGCTGGAGACATGGCTCAGGGGTTAAGAGCACTGTTGCTCTTGTAGAAAACCTGGGTTCAGTTCTCAGCACCCATGTGGTGGTTCACAACTGCTCATAATTTCAGTGCCAGACAGCCTGATGCCCTCTTCTGACCTTCTCTGGTATCAAGTATGCATCTGGTGCACAGCTGTAAATGCAGGCAACAAACACTCATACCTAAAATACACTGAATAAATCTAACATAAAAAATTTAAGTACCAATAAAGCCAACAACCCCCACACAGAGAGAAAGGGAGTGGCTGGAGGAGGCACCAAACTTTTCTAAAACGAAATTCAGTGACGAAGCTAAATGCTGGCAGCGCCATGGATCCCACCAAGCCAACTCAGTCTAAGTAATGTCTTAGGGACATCTGAGTAGTTCAGAGGTGGGCCTTTCTGGGAGAGAAACAGCACTGCCCCCATACACCCCCACCTTCAAGTGTCTTCTAGGTTGCCTTGTTTGTGCTGAGACCCATCTTTCTGCTCCAACTGCTCTTCTCCAAGCTGCCAATCACTCATGTTGACCAATCAAACATGCTCCTTTTCTTACCCCACTGGGCTTTACCCGCAGCTCCAACAAAGCTGACCTCCTCTCTTCCTGAGTACGTCATTTTCCTGACATCATGCCCTCCTCGTGATTCTCTTCTCACTCACTGGACACTCCTTGGTCATCTTTGCTGATCGTACTTCCTTATTTCACTGCTAAGTGCTCACTGCCCCAGATACCTCGTGTCCCCCAACTCCACTATCTCCTTGGTACCCACTCTCCTTGGCAATTCCATTCAAAGACACGTGGCTTTAAAACTCCTACTTTCCAATGAATAAGTACACCCACCTGGACTCTATGCATGGGAATATCTGACCGTCTCACAGATACAAGATGAGCTGAGTGAGTCCTGCCCAGTTCCTTCAGTATTATTAAACGACAGTTACTCAAGCTAAACAGCTAGGAATTATCCTGCATTTTTCCCTCCCCCCTTCACGTCTCACATATTCTGTCACCAAATTTCCTTAAAACATACATCGGGCCAAACACCTTTTTTCTCTATTTCCATGACTGTCTTAGACACAGCCACCATATCATCTTTTTGGTCTCTATTTCTTTTTTATTTTTAATTCTCTCTGTGCATGCATGCATGCATGCGTCTGTCTGTCTGTCTGTACACATATATATGAACATGAGTGTGGGTGCCACAGAGGCCAGAGGGGCTGCATTCCCTGAAGCTAGAGTTCCAGGTGGCTGCGAGTCAGCTGGTGTGGGTGCTGGGGTTCCGACTCCGGTCCTCTGGAAGAATAGTATGTGCTCTTAAGCACCAAATCATTTCTCCAACCCCAGCTACCATCATTTTCTTGCCCAAACAATATTCCAACTAGTATCCCAGGCTCTTTTTTCTCCCTCAGTTCATACAGCATCATCCCTGGCTTTTAAAAATGTAAGTCAGATCAAAAAAGATGGGTAAGTATCTAAAGGGATTTGCCAACTTGAGTTGTATGTCGAAGTAGGAAAGAAGAGACAATTTGTCCTCTACAAGGGTGCACATGCACACACACACAAGCATGTGCACAATACATAAGTGAATAAACAACAATTTAAATAATGTAAATAAAATAATAGCACTTTGCTATTTCGAACCCACTTTCCCCAATACAATAATTACTACTTGCCATCATTTTATTTTCCTTAATTGAGAGGCAAAACATTTAGTATCCTTGAGTATAAGGGTTTAAATAAATCAATTAGAATTAGATATCCCAGTAGAAAAACATTTGAGGGATAAAATCCGGGTCTTCTATACGATTCCATTGGTCGACTTCTCTGTTTTTATGCCAGTACCACACTGTTTTCATTACTGTAGCTCTGTAATAGAGTTTGAAGTCAGGGATGGTAATGCCTCCAGAAGATCCTTTATTGTATAGGATTGTTTTGGCTATCCTGGGTTTTTTGTTTTTCCATATAAAGTTGATTATTGTCTTCTCCAGATCTGTGAAGAATTTTGATGGGATCTTGATGGGGATTGCATTGAATCTATAAATTGCCTTTGGTAGAATTGCCATTTTTACTATGTTGATCCTCCCAATCCAAGAGCAAGGGAGGTCCATCCATTTTTTGGTATCCTCTTCAATTTCTTTCTTCAATGCCTTAAAGTTCTTGTCAAATAGATCTTTCACTTCCTTGGTTAGATTTAAACCTATGAACACCTCATTTTCGATAAAGGAGCTAAAAGTATACAATGGAAGAAAGAAAGCATCTTCAACAAATGGTGCTGGCACAACTGGATGTCAACCTGTAGAAGAATGAAAATAGACCCATATCTCTCACCGTGCACAAAACTCAAGTCCAGATGGATTAAAGACCTCAATATCAGTCCGAACACACTGAACCTGATAGAAGAGAAAGTGGGAAATACCCTACAACAGATGGGCACAGGAGATCGCTTCCTATGTATAACCCCAGAAGCACAGACATTAAGGGCAACATTGAATAAATGGGACCTACTTAAACTGAGAAGCTTCTGTAAAGCAAAGGACACTGTCACTAAGACACAAAGGCAACCTACTGACTGGGAGAAGATCTTCACCAACCCCGCAACAGACAAAGGTCTGATCTCCAAAATATATAGAGAACTCAAGAAACTAGACTTTAAAATGCTAATTAACCCAATTAAAAAATGGGGCACTGAACTGAACAGAGAATTCTCAACAGAAGAAGTTCAAATGGGCAAAAGACACTTAAGGTCGTGCTCAACTTCCTTAGCAATCAGGGAAATGCAAATCAAAACAACTTTGAGATATCATCTTACACCTGTCAGAATGGCTAAAGTCAAAAACACCAAGGATAACCTTTGCTGGAGAGGCTGTGGAAGAACGGGTACCCTCATCCATTGCTGGTGGGAATGCAATCTTGTGCAACCACTGTGGAAGTCAGTGTTTCGGTTTCTCAGGAAATTCGGGATCAACTTACCCCTGGACCCAGCAATACCACTCTTGGGAATATACCCAAGAGATGCTCTATCAAATGACAAAAGCATTTGTTCAATTATGTTCATAGCAGTATTATTTGTAATAGCCAGAACCTGGAAACAACCTAGATGCCCTTCAATGGAAGAATGGATGAAGAAAGTATGGAATATATACACGCTAGAGTTCTACGCTGCGGTAAAAAACAATGACTTCTCGAATTTTGCATGCAAATGGATGGAAATAGAAAACACTATCCTGAGTGAGGTGTCCCAGACCCAAAAAGATGAATATGGGATGTACTCACTCATAATTGGTTTCTAGCCATAAATAAGGACCACGGAGTCTACAATAGGTGAACCTAAAGAAGCTAAGGAAGAAGGTGAACCCAAGGAAAAACATATAGTTGTCCTCTTGGCTAAGGGAAGTAGACCAAATTTCCGGGGAGAAAATGGGATCTTGGGGGGGGGTGGGATGGGGGTAAGGGGAGATGGGGAGAGAAAAGGTAGAAGGGAAGGAGGGGGGACCTGGGAAACAGGAGAATTGGGATAAAGGAAAGGTGGATAGGGGAGCACGGAACCACAATTCTTAGTTAAGGGAGCCACTTTAGGGTGGGCAAGCGACTTGACCCTAGAGGGGCTCCCTAGTGCCCAAGATGAGGTTCCCAGTTAGTTCCTTGGGCAGCTGAGGATTGGGAACCTGAAATGACCCTATCCTAGAGCAATACTGATGAATATCTTGCATATCATCATAGAATCTTCATCTGGTGATGGATAGAGATAGAGACAGAGACCCACACAGGAGCACTGGACTGAGCTCCCAAAGTCCCAAGGAGGAGCAGAAGGAGGGAGAACATGAGCAAAGAATTCGGGACCACGAGGCGTGCATCCACCCACTGAGACAGTGGAGCTGATCTACGGGGAGCTCACCAAGGCCAGCTGGACTGTGACCGAAAAAGCATGGGATAAAACCAGACTCTCTGAACATGGCGAACAATGAGGGCTGATGGGACACCAAGGACAATGGCAGGGGGTTTTGATCCTACTTAATGTGCTGGCTTTGTGGGAGCCTAGCCAGTTTGGATGTTCACCTTCCTAGATATGGACGGAGGGGGGAGGACCTAGGACTTAACACAGGGCAGGGAACCCGGACTGCTCTGTGGACTGGAGAGGGAGGGGGAGAGGAGTGAGGGGAGGGGGAGAAGGGTGGGAGGAGGGGGAGAAGGGTGGGAGGAGGGGGAGAAGGGTGGGAGGAGGGGAAGGGAAATGGGAGGCTGGGAGGAGGTGGAAACTTGTTTTTTGTTTATGTTTTTTTTTCTTCTTTTCGCAATAAAAAAAACATTTGAAAAGCATAGAAGACAATTTACAACTGAGATACAAATAACTAATAAATATTTGAACTCACTAATCAGAGAAATTCTTTAATAATAAAATCTTTACCCCATTTTCTGTCATTGATAAATATTTCCAAATGGGCACCCCCATGATTTTAGCAATAGAGCATAAAAAATTGAAATGCATGCAATATTTGTGGACAAAGATATTCATGGACTTATTACCTTAATAACTAGTACTCAGAAAGAAAATCTGTATGGTCAATAACTGAGAGATTGTCAATAAATTAGGCAATGGTCATGCAAATGAAATTATTATACTACTATTATAGTATTATAATTATTATTATACTACTATTAAAAATTAAAGAGTTGTTAAGAACACCAGAAAATGTTTAAAGCAATTAGGTGCAATCTAATCTCTATGGTATAAAGTTGAAAGATACTTTGTTCTAAAATTTGGTATTTCTTTCTCATAAAATCTCCTATGTGGGACCGGCGAAATGTCTCAGTGGGCTAAGGCATTTCTTTTACCCTGATTTGATCCCTGGGGTCCACATGATGGAAGGAGAGAACTGGCTCATGTATGTTGTCCTTTGACCTCCATAAGTACCCTGTAGCATCTTTTCCTGTTTCCCATCAACAGAAGTTTAAAAAATTAATTAAAAATTCTCATTGCAGAGATATTAAGACACTCTGATATTAAACTGTCACTAGCAGCCAAACTGCTGATCTTTGTATTTTTCTATTTGAAAGCATGCCCGCTAAAGCTTTCTAGTTACACCCTTGGCATCATTTAGATTATCTTGACTGTGGCACTTTCTACCCAGGTGAGTGTCCCTCTACCTCTGAGCCTTAATTTCCTCAACTATCAGGCCCTATCTCCAAAGAGTACTGTGAGAATCAAGATGATATACAAAGGGCTAGCCTGGGCCTTAGACACAGTATCAGGCAACAGGTTCCTTTTCTTTCCTTGGTTATTAAACTGTCAAGAGGCCACTCTCCTCTTAAAGTTTTGAGACTCCATCCAACCACAGGAAGCATTTTGTGAGATTCTGTACATGGAGATTCCTTGTTTGTAGAATGAGTCTGTCCTTTATATCCCTCACTCCACTTGAGCTTTCTAATATTGATCACGCTAATCTCTAAGTCACCTACATGACATACACAGAAAATCTTCTGTCAGATGGTGGAGGAAATGCAAAGTCAAGTCTGAGCAAAGCATGCTTTAGAAAAACATAATATGATACGTAAAACCCCTAGGTAAGGCGGCATTTATCTCAGTGATGGATTCTGTTGTTAGTCCCTGATAGAGCTACTGAGCCACTCTGCACAAAAAGAGATAGGAAGTAACTTTTCATTCCTTTGGTGGTTAGGATCTCCTTCATATTTCCATCATTCCCTCCCCAGTACCTAATGGCCTTTAGTGAGCTTTACTTCTGGTGCTAATTGTTCCATGGAGGCCCAGGATTCTGGACTACACGCCTAATCCAAGGCCTCACTTATCCACTGACATGAACTACCTCTGCTAAGGCTGGTATTCAATGGAGCGCTGTAATATCACTGACAAGGTGTTCCCAGACTTGCTACATCGGTATTATTTTCTTCTGGCAGGAAACGGAAACATCAAGTGAGTGACTACCACATGTAGGTAGAACGCTTGTAGATAAAAGCCATTAAGAAGAACTTCAAAACAGAGTCCTTAAGCAGAGGTTGACTGTCCTAACTCCTGCAAGAACGGTAACGGTCCAGATTGCTGAGTTACTGAAATCTAAGAGTCTCATTTGACATTTAGACTCTACATGGATTTATTTCTCGACTGAGGGTCATTTTCCTGTGTATTCAAGATCTAAGAAAAATGCTGAGGTGTGGATACAAATGTTCCAAATGAAAGGTTCATGATTTATGCTACCAAATTTCTATGATGATATTTAAAGTATTCAGCAATAATAAAGTCTGATAATCTTGACAGGGAAATGATTTATGAGAACACAAAATGCATAAATTAAATTTTTTATTTATTCTGTTTTTCATACATTTTTAATTGGTAAACAAATTTTTTTACATACTTTGACTAGACACTTTTTTTACACACTAAATGTTCTTGTTTCTTCTTTTTAAAAGGCAACCCAGGCATCTTACTGTAGTTAAAATACTTTCCTGGGCCTATTAAAACTAGACTGGATATAAGATTTTGAAAATAGAGTCAGAGAGAGAGAATCTATTTTCGTCCTTTATAACAAAAAAGACTTTTGGGAAAACTTTTGAGAGATTTGAATACACAGCACTACAAATTAATGTATAGCATATATACATATCAATGTGCTTTATTGGTTGATTGATTTAAGTCAATACTATTTTCCCAGTACGACCTAACGGCATTGCATTAAGCACCTGGTTAGCTATGTCTCATCGCCTTCTGTGAACTTCCTGGTGCCCTGCGAGGTCAGTAACATTGTCTGTTTTGTATTTGGACCAGGAGGCTTGGGAGAGCTCGGATGAATGACAGATGGGATTTCTTTTCTCACTAGTCCACATTCAAAGGCTTTATATTAACTCCTGCTTTATCCCTAGATGAGACTCTTACTCATGGAAGCCATTACTGAGAAATTTAGCTTTTAGTTTAACAAAAAGTAGTTTTTCTACCGGCTTTACCTCCGTGTCACTCTACACAAGTCGGCCATGTCCTTGACTTTGACAACCTTGATTATGAAGCGTGGCTTATTTCACCATGCTCCGTGATAAACTTCCAGTTTCTCACCCACTAAATACAAATATGGGATTAAGTTAATTTGGACTATTAATTATATGTAAGAGCCTAAAATTGGAAACCCAAAGAAACTTCTATAAAGAAGATTTGTGGAGGAGACAGGAGACTAAACAGGACTGTGTTTTGCTTTTGTCTTTTTCCTCTTTGACAACGTGGGCATCCTAACAGGAGAGGTCTATGAAAGCAGCATCCTCTTGTTAAGGCACAACTCCCAAGACATCTACAAATGTCAGCAGATGGCCAATGCTCTGATTCAGGTCAGGCATGTGGAAAACTGAAGAGAGAGGTTATTGTCTTTCCTGTGGTAACTCTTGTAAGGTCCTCACTCAGAATGATGAGTTCAAGAACAGAGGGAGATTGCATATTCCCTGAAAACTGAAAACCACCTGTTTTCATGTTATCAGACATAAAAGACAAGAGCAGGAACTGGGAGGGAAGGGAAGAGAGAGGGAGAGGGAGAAGAGAAAAAGGAAGAAGAAGAGGAACGGGAAGCAGGGAGGGGATAGGAATTGGCTGGGAGGTAATTCACTTCAAAGCTCAGGTATGAATTCAGAGTATTATAAATGGGATTGAACTGGATTCTGGCAGACTCCAAAGTATGCTGAGGCTCTGTTTCATCTTCACTGTCTCTAGCACACAGAGGGGCGGATGGTGCCCAGGGAGAGGCGACCTGGAAGCAGGGGCTTGAACAAAGTACATGGAAAGCGGTTCCCCTGCTGACCCAGACAAGGGGCCAGGAGGAGACTGAGGACTTAGAGAAGGGAGCTTCACAATCTGTTGAATACAGCACAGTCAAGCTAGTCATTAACCAGATAATTTGTACTCTCTCTCCTCCCTCCTCCTTTCTTTTCCTTCCTCCTTCCTTCCCGCCTTCCTTTATCATTTCCTTGCTTTTCTCTCCTCCCCCCACCCCGCTCCAGCAGGTTAGCAAGTCTTTGCACACATAAAAAGCACCTCTTTCATCTTGGTCTTGAGTGTGAAAATCCTGGCGAATGACTCTGGTCCATTTTGGATTAGATACCTCATCCATGGGGTCAAACAACTGTGACCTGGAAAGACGACCGCCCACAGAAAAGGCATCTGTTCCTCTGTTACTAAAGCAAGGTCTCACAGAACCTAGTCTGTCCTCACAGTCTCTCTAGTTGATGATGACAGTAAACTCTGGGTCACCCTGTCTTTCTCTCCCCAAACCCTACGAATACAGGCATACACCACCACTAATTTACAGTTTCTTTAAGGTTTCCATCAATGATCGCCCAAACTTTCTGCATACCATTTAAAGACATCAAAGAAGGACTATGTGGCTTTTCTTCAGGACTCTTTCTTGTCCATGCCTGCTTATGAAGGAATAGATCATTCAAGAAACATATGTAATTTACCACTGGGAGTGATAGAGAATGCCTTTAATTCCAGCACCCGGGAAGCAGAGGCAGGAGGATCTCTGAATTGAGGCCAGCCTGGGTAACAGATCAAATTCTAGGTCAGCAAGGGCTACACAGAGAAACCCTGTCTCAACAAAGAAAACAAACAAACAAACCAAAAACAACAAAACTACTCACTCAGCACGCTTCGCTTTTTGAAATGATAGAGCCACAGCGACAGCTGAACTTCTAAATAATATTAATAGCAATATATTATTTCCATAGCTGTGTTATAGATGTGACTACATTCCCTGTTGGTTGCTTCTGAGTCATAAACCCTAAGTTTACTGCCTTTTCTTCTCTTTGTAAAAACAGTGAATGACTTGGAAGATCGTTTCAGTAAAGCAGACCATTCTTCCCGTAGGTTCCTTGTTCTGCCTTCCTGAAGTCCCTACACGATCTCCAGAGAGCTTCCATACATGTGCTGTGCACACACACTCCCGACGCATCTGAGCTGTGTCAATATTAACCTGACCAAATGAAGATCAAACTGTCTCCTTTGTTCCTCTCTTGCTCCTCACATGGGGAGCACAATATGGCTCTTGTCAGAGGTGCTTCATCATCTGGGCTCAAGGAAACTGTTAGTACAGTTTGGGATTCGTTCTTCATGGGCAGAAATCCTGATGGGTCTAATGAAGCCTTTCTGCTGACAACTCATTTGCTAAAAATATCCAAGCATCGCCAAGTGTAAGGGGGGGGGGGGATATGCTATGTCCCCTTTGCTCACAACCCAGTGAAAGTAATTAATTATTTTTGAAGTCTAAAAAATCTACCCATCAAGACACACACCTCTTACCACACTTCGATATGCTTTTGCTGGATTCCATTTGCTCCCTGACAAACTTGGTGCCATCTCTAAATTGGAAAATAATAGGGTAAACACCAGTCTTGGAGCACACACGCAGAGGCAACAGTCTGTGTGTGCCATTTGTTGCAATCTAAGCTAATTACCAGCAACCCCCTCCAGAAAACAGGCCCACTCTGGGCTTTGTGGTTTTACTTTCCCTTGGAGATGTGTGTGTGTGTGTGTGTGTGTGTGTGTGTGTGTGTGTGTGTGTGTGGAGGTGGGGCGTGACTGGAAGAGATCTTCTTTAGGAGTTCACTCCCAGGCTTGTGGCTCTCTTGGCCTCAAGTCACAAGAACATAAGTATGATTGGCTTAAGTAAAGGGATCAAGGGTTTGAGGAGCGTTAGAAATGGAGTCCAGAAACCATTGATGGCACAAAAGGAGAGGATGCCCAGGAGCGTGGGAGCCGCTCTGCATCTCCAGGGCCAACTGGCATCCTTCGCACGGTGGAAAACTGGTAGCTCCAGCAGACTAGTGCAGTTCTCGCACCTTAGACTGTTCCCTCTTGGTCCATTTTGGATTGAATACCCCATCCGTGGGGCCAAACGACTGTGAAATGGAAAGAGGACCATCTGTCCTCCTGGGTATTTCCCTTAGAGGTTTCTGATTGAGACTCAGTTTCCGGAGGCAACGCCCTCCCCAAACGTACGCATACTTCGCATTTCCTTTAACCTCCAGCCACGGGGCTGAGCCAGGGGGCCGAGCCACAGGGCGAGCACGGTGATGTTCAGGGATGGAAGTTAGGTGAAGCGACTTAGTTGCTTTGTTGTCATGGGCTATCACACTCCATCAAAACAGAAATTATAAAGGGGGCGACAAAGCAAACTTTTAAGAATATTAAGAAAACAGAAGTCCACTTAATTAAAAATATGCAACATGATCCAGCTTGGCCGTGGGTTGTACATCTTTAATCCCAGTGCTCAGGAGGCACAGACAGGAGAATCTCTGTGAGTTCAAGACCAGCCTGGTCTATGGAGTGAGTTCCAGGATAGGCCCTGGAGCTACAAAGAAACCCTGCCTCAAAAACCAGGAAGGGGCAGGGATTTCTTCCTGGTTGTCTTTTCTTTTCAGCCAATGTAAGTGAGTCTCTGCAGCTGCTGAAATCCTTAGGAGCTTGAATCTCCACCATAGCTGTCAAACTTCCAGTTATTCGTGATGCAGACGCTAAGCAGGAAGACAGAGAATGAGAGCCTTCTGCAGTCACCAACTCCCAGGCATCATTTAAAATATTTAAATATTAGTATGCTGGCTTCCTCCAACACAAACAGCATGACTGGTGGGGGAGAGAAAAACCCAGGAGGACAGGGAATGCATTTTCTAAGGAGTCAGATTTCCAACACCAGGAGGGCAAACAGCCAAGCTCACAACTCATTGTCAAGGGCTGGTCTTTCATCACTAGATTAGAACTAAACTATCGCCGACTTTCAGAAAGTGACCGGAGCCCACGGGCTGCTTGTAACTAATTGCGAGTTGAAAGATGAGCCCTCACTGAGCCTTGAACTGGTCCCAAGTTAACACAGTAAGAATGGGAGCTTGGAACAGTAAACACAGTTACTCATGATCGTGTCCTATCTTCAACACACACTGAGCCCTATCCACTCCCCTCCACACAGAACAATACACAGCTGTCTTTAATGGGTAGACCAAGTCACAGAAAGGTTAAATATTTCCCTCTTGGTTGGTGCAGAAGGGTGGAATGCTGTTTTTACGCCCAAGGTCCATACCATCCCTAGAGGAGGACAATTTTTCCACCTTTCAGGAAAAAAACAAGGAAACATAGGCCCTGGGTAAGGGTTTGTTCGTTTGCTTTTTTCTTTTCTTTTCTTTTCTTTTCTTTTTTCTTTTCTGGTGTGCATACCTTACCTGCCAAGGTGTATTTTCAAAAGATTTGTTTTTAATTGAAATAGAATTATATCCCTTTCTCCCTGCTTCTAGCCCCTCCCAGGGTTCTTCCCACAAACTCCTCCCATCCCCCCCTTAAGTATATGCACAAATATAAAATACAACCTTGCTAAGTCCCTTTTTGCTGTTTAGGTGTATATGGTTCCATTCTGTATTGGACAACCAATAAGGGGCTCATGCTCTCAGAGAAAGGCTAGTTTCCCAGCCATCGTGAGTTGCCTCCAGTTCTTCATCTAAGGGTGGGATCTCTCGAAACTGCCTCCTCTACAGGAGGATCAATAACACGCCCGTTGATCTTTACACTGGTCCACTCTCGTTCATGCAGCCATCCCTAAGGAAGACTGCTTCACAGCAGACTTCCTGGTATTCTGGTTTTTATAATCTTTCTGCTCCCTCTTTTGTCATGTTTCCTGATCTATACAGATGCAGGACCTGTGTCATCGAGATGTCGATGTATCTGTTGGGGCAGGCTTCTCTGCATTGGGTCCAGCTGTGGTTTTCTGTGGTGGTCTCCATTTGCTGTGAGGGATCCTTCTTTGGTGATGGGTGGCAACTATACCTATATGGGAAAGCTAGCTTGCACATCAAAGGAATTTGACCAGAACTAGAATTGAGGTTTGCAGATGGTCGCTAGTTGGGGGAAGGTCTAAAGGTTTATCTTTGTATGTCTTTGTGTGTGCTCATGAAGTCCGTAAGAAATGGATACCCTAGGACCAAAGCTACAGGTTGCCATGAGCTGTCCAACATGGGTGCTATGAACCCAACTCAGGACCCGGGAGGAGCAGAAAGGGCTCAGTTCAGTTCCGGGGACTGAATTCAGGTCCTGTACTGACAGACCAAACCATCTCCCAAGTTCAAGTGGACATTTTAAAAACTGAACTTTGTAATTTAAGATTTTCCCAAACCTACAAGCCTATCTTTGACCACAGTTACTCTGAGATGTGGGGATGGTGGGAACCAGTGTGTCACCCAGCATGCCTTGCAAGTACTCAGTGGGCAGCTGGCATCCTTGACTGGTGCCTGAGGTTATATAGAAAATGAGTTCTCAAAACTCAATTCGGACCTGTATGTCTGTGTCACTGGTTCTCAACCCTGGCTGTGTCTCAGAATGATCCTGGAAGCTGTAAAACAAAACAAAACCATACTCACAGAAAGCAAAAGAAACAAAAAGCCCATCCCACAAAATTTAAATTAAAAGCGGGATTCTA
Source organism: Microtus oregoni (assembly GCF_018167655.1). NCBI lineage: Eukaryota > Metazoa > Chordata > Mammalia > Rodentia > Cricetidae > Microtus > Microtus oregoni. The sequence continues at coordinate 42,039,488 of NW_024543071.1, forward strand.
TTTTACAGTTTCTCCTCTGTCACTCTCAACACAGGTATGGCAAAGAACAGTAAACTATATGATCCAAAGAATCACTTTCAATTTGTAATGTCTAGACATAGTTTCTACATTGGCTGTTCTTGCTTCTACACAAACATGAACATCACACAACATGCATATATATGCAAAAAAAATAGAGTTGGGAATAGACAGCTCAGCATTTAAATCCTGGCTTTATATGCTATTTGCTTATCTTTGGGCATGTTACTTGATGGTGTTAATCTGCAGCACCTTCATTGGGAAAATTAAATAATGGTCTACTTATAAAATAAGATGAGATGACGTGTAAATGGTTATACACATGCTCACTCACACAGCACTCCAGAGCACTGGGTGACTTTTATCTTACATGTGCCAGAAAGAATCTTTCACAATGTGATATTCTTTGTTTTGTAGGTCCTCTTTTTTTGGGTTTTGTTTGTTTGTAGCCTTTCTTTAACTTATGTAAGCTATAGAATTTCTGATGAAAAAGGACTCTCGGGAGGAGAGGAAGAGTCCTGATAAAGGAATTGGTTGAAGAACTGGGTTCTTCTCCAGGCGCTGCCCTTCCTGTTCCCTGCCAATGACTGAGCTGCATGAGAACCACGTGAAGGTTCCTGGAAACACAGACTCCTGGCCCCATCTGCAGAGAGCCTGAGTCAGTGGTCCCAGTGCTGGCTATCTCTCTAACGCCCGAGGTGCTGGGGATGGGTCTGAAGAGGACACTTTGGATGGTTTGATGACCTGAAGGTCCTGATGTGCTAAAGAAAGCGCCCAGGAGGCAGTAAAGTCTGCAGTTTTGTTTTCCTTAATTCTTCAAGCGCTAGAGCTTTATAGTGGAAGGTTTCTATTGACTGCTTGTTCTGGTTGATATTAGGATAAGCAATTGCTTAATATAAGAATTGCTTTTTAGGGATTGGAGAGATGGCTCAGTGGTTAAGAAGGCTGACTGCTCTTCCAGAGTAGCTGGGATTGACTTCCAGCACCCACATGGAGGTCACAATCACCTGTTACTCTATTTCAGGGGATCAGACAGCTTCTTTTGACCTCGACAACAATTGGTACACAGACACGCATGCAGGCAAAACAACCACACACACAAAATTAATTAATCGATAAATTAAAAATTTGGATGGAGAGGAAAATGATTTTAAAAGAAATGTTCCAAAGGAAACTACAGCAGTAATTTCATTCCAACTCAAAGGTAAAATTATGTATCCACTTATATTTTCATTTCAAAGCAAAACCTTTGTATTTATGAATATATAAGAGCTTCTCAGACTTTCATTGTAGAAATCACACACAGAAAACGAAGCTCTCATTTCTAGTTGCATTTTATTAATACAGGATAGAAACAGACACAATCGGAAGGCAGGTTCCTTCTACATGTTACGATCCCCACCCCATTTCTGTAGCGATATTGTCACCAGCCCAGGACACATTTTCAGTACAAACAGGTATCACCTCATTACACTGAGTCTCTCCGAAGCATCAATCTATCCACCCGTTCGCTCGTGATCATGTAATTATATTAGCTACTCTGAATAGATTTGGGAGCAAACACAGCTGATCCTTGGTAAACATTGACTTTAGTCACAGGGTGTTCGCACACCTGTGCTTTCTCAGCCTGTTTCCAGTGAGCTGGGAGCGTTCTGCTGAGGCTATCAGTTAGCGAGCACCACAGAACAGAAGGGAGCGCACACAGCTCCTCCGTCAGTTAAGACAAGATCAGTGGAGCTCCACTATCAGAGGCCGAATCACCCAAGTCTGGGGAGTTTGGAACACAAGATAAATTAGCTCAAGCTTCTCTAACTTTTCTAGGAAACACTAGAAGATGCCCTGTTAAATGAGGATTCTGATTAGATCAGCGTCGGCTGTCTGCAGCTCTTGGGTGATGGCTGTGTGCCAGTCTGACTACATATTGAGCAAGAATATATTAGTCCACACTGTAGATGCCACACACAGACACACAGACACACACACACACACACGAAACCAACAAAACAAAAAAGATCCAAGAGAGTCCAAGTAATTAACAAGAGATAATATACTAGCAGAGAATATTCTTAAACACATTCCCTTTGCAAAATGAGAAATCCAGAGAGCCGGAGACACATCTGAAATCCGGTATAGGATCCTCATTTCAAATGGAGAATCAACAGCGGGGCTGGAGCCTGGCTCTAATGCGGTCATGCTTATTTTTCTGGGCGAGTCAATCTTTTCCCACAAATACCATCTTATCACTAGCACATGTCCGGTCTTCTCGGGGGTCCCAGGACATGACTTATGACACAGAATGCTGCACTTAACAGATGCCTCCCAGGGAAAAGGAAGCATCTCTCCAGCATGGGCTCTGCCCCACCCCCACACATCTGGATCCTTTTGGATGTGAGTTTTTGAATAATCCTATTTAGTTACTTTTGGTTGGTTGCCTTTGTTTGTATTTTATTAATTTTCTCCCCATACAATGTATTTTGATCATGTTTCTCTTCTCTCAACTCCTCCTCGATTCTCCCCAATTGCCTACCCATCCAACGTCATGTTCTCTCTCTTTCTCTCCCCCCTTCTCTCTATCTCCTTTTTTCAAATGAAAAACAAAACCCAATGGTTTTAATTGCTCTTTGTTTACTCTGGGAATCAAGCACCTGCCATTGCTTTTGTATTTCTTACATGGTCCCCAAAACAAGTAACCCAGCTTGCCATCTTTTCTGAGAGGTAGGCCCAATTAACTTCAGAATGTGCGGGGCCCAAGTTGTGTAATTTGTCTGTGTCTAGTTGGTCCTGGGATTGAAACACGTGTGTGTGTGTGTGTGTGTGTGTGTGTGTGTGTGTGTGTCTGGTTAGCTCACTGGCTCTCTGTCTGTGTCTGAGTGTGTATAGTGTATGTGCCGTGTGTGCATTTGTGGAGGGGTGAAGCTGACGCCAGTGTCTTCCTCCACCTGAACCTGGAGCTCACTGATTAGCTGGACCGCCTGGTCAGAGTGCGCCTTCCCTTCCCCTGGGATACTCCTGTCAGTGTCTCCTAGCACTGGAGTTACACGCATGTGCTGCCATACCCTGCTTTTTACTTGGGTGCTGGGGTTCAAAACTCAACTCCCTCAAGATTCTCCCCATAGAGATGGCCCCTGCAGCTGTGTTCAGAGCCTGGGACACCTGAAATCAAGTCATGGCGAGAAAATGGCTTTCCTCTCTCCTCCTGCACATGGTATGATGTGAATGCTCATGCTGCCTCTGTTCTCTCGTAGAAATAATGAGAGCTCTCCCTCGGGGCTCTGCTCCTTCTCCTCAGCTACAGTGAAAGGGCTGGGCTACAAAAGAATTCACATGTGTTTTATGAGGCTCTCTCGTGCCCCATGGTGTAAAGATCTAAGGACTGGATACTCTTGGAGCTGCCTTGGCAGATTACAGACAGCCTCTTTGGGAATGTAGGCAGCACCAAGAAATGGGTGTAAGGTGGAGAAAACGATAAGACCCAACCACTAGTTTGAGCCCAAGACTCCCACACACTTGATATACTTTGATTTGCTGTTCCCTCGAAGCAGTTAGAGTTGGGTTTCTGTGACTTACAGCACAAGGATAGGAGGTGTAATTATTTCTTTCACTATGACTAGATTCCTGAACACAGAAGCAGAGGCAACCACAGTGAAAGCTATTACCCACTTCTCCAATATAGAACCCCTAGTCTGCATACCTTCCATACTGTCCTAGGGAAGGTCCCTCACCAGGTAGGACATCACTCAGTACAGAGGAGATGTTATATGATAAGTAAAGGAGCTAAGATTTCTGCTCTCACCCAGTGCAACCGTCAACAGCAGCCATCCCTTCCTTGGAAGTGTAGTCAATCACAGGCTTCTTATGAGTTGGAAAGGACAGGGGCTACCTTGCGCCTTCTCATCCTTATTTAAAGGTAAGAGTCTATCAGTAATCTACCAGGGACTCTAGGAAAGTTTGGGACTTGGTCGCCTCCAGCTTTTTCCTTGCAGAGAGATGAGGACCCTAACCCATCTCAGAAATGAAGCCCTGGCAGCATTTGACAGTTGTACTAACATCATTGAGAAGAGACATTCACATACACTGCCCCAGGGCAATGCCTAACAGTGTGGCATGCACAACCACATAAAATATTATAGGTCCCAAACTCAGAAATAGCTGCTTTAGCGACATAGCTTCAGGTGCAAATTTACATGCAATAACTCATATTCTACCAAATAAATCTCAGGCAAACAGTAATGCAAAAACATATTTCCTGCTGTCAAGAAAATTTCTGGCAAAATTAATCAACCATTCATCCATTCAGGCTCTTTGCATACCCTTTTGTCAAGGAGGAAATACTAAGAGATTTCTTTTCTCTTCCACACACTCATTTCAGTGAATTGAAGAATCCATCAAGCTTGAGTTGATTTATTGAACTGTCTCTTCGCCCAGCAGTATAACTACAGCAAATGAACTGATAACTTCTTTTAAAATCAGCAGTGACTTGATTCAACAATATCTGATTTATTTAACTCTTTGTAATTCCAAATTTAACGTGTTCTCGAATTTTGAAAGCAGCACAGATTTTTGACTAAATGCTTGCATCACCGCACGCACGGCCTGGTACTCTGAGAGCATTTGAAAGCATATGTATTTGAGGACTTCCCCCACCAAGCCAGGGTTCCCTACCTTCCTAATGCTGTGACCCTTTAATATAGTTCCTCACGGCTTGTTGACTTCACAACCATGAATTATTTTCATTGCTACTTCACAACTGTAATTTTGCTACTGTTATGAATTGTAATATAACATTTGTAGATAGAAGTTTGCCAAAGAGGTCACAACCAACAGATCAAATGTCGCTGCTTTCAGAGACATTAAAAGCATATTTTAATTAATTAGATTTTTAAGGGATCTCTCTAAACACTTATAGCCTTTTTCCATAAACAGTTGTGGTAGATAAAGTGTCTATTAATAATGACTATGTAGTCACTGTAGCTGAAAGAACTGAAGACAGACAGACTGCTTACTTTTGTATCCATTGTGCCCATTACATCAGGTAAAGCGATCACTGAAAGGAGGGGGACTTAGTGCACGAACATTAGAGAGAAGCCAGGCAGACTGTTTACACACCCTCTGTAGCACAGAGCTGGTCCACTGAGCCCCCGGAGCCCATTCATCACACACCAGCTTTGCATTTTTCTTTGTAAAGATGTACGACCTTTGCCTATTAGATTTCATTAACGGGGCACCATACAAGGCTCCTTTGTACACGGCAGGCTAGAGAGCGCAACATCCTCGCCTGAAGGATTTGCGGGAAGAGCTCATCTTCAATCTCTGTCCCTGGGAGGCACTTTTAACACCTGCCAACCACAGCACTATCATCAGAAAAACATTTAGAGATTTATCTTCGGGCTGGTAATTATAAGAGATAATTTGTTTGGAGTATGGATCAAGTTGGTCTAGCATAAACAAACTAGAGGCTCAAATTACATGACGAACATCATTAACTATTGATTTAACCACTGCAGGTCTGCAAGCTCCCGGACATTCTGAAGAGAGTGGGTTCCTGAAACCACACCTTCAGCTCAAACTTTCTGAGGGGTCATGGGATGATTTCAGGGTGTGCTCAGACCCATCTTGGTTGACATTATTTTCCTTCTTTGAAAGAAGTCTCTAGAGCCCTGAATTTTTAGAATAGTAGGAAATTGAAATGAAAGAGTCGGACACAGAAATGATACAGAAAGAAGGGTCTCTTCCTGAACCTAGAGCAGAGGAGGGAAGGGTTGCAGCTCTTAGTGAGTTCTTGGGGTGCTTTTCAGGGCTGATGAAATATGTTACAACAGTGGCTATGTCTGCATCACTGTAACTTTATTAAATCTATTATTGAATTGTATGGGTCCAAGGAAGGTATTGTATGGCATGTGATTGTTTTAGTAAAGTTGCATTTAAAAAACAAAACATTGTAGACTTCAGAAGCCTTTGTAAGTGAAGGAACTCCGGGAAGATTTTGAGAGGTGTAGAGTTAACAGTGTCAAATGCCATGCACTGTTTTACTTTTCTTTCTCTTTGGAAGTCTTTGAAAGGTGTTAATCTTACTGGAGTCGTTCTGGGCAGTGGGCAAACTGTGCTTGAACCACTGTCCTTATTCCTGATGCTGGGAGCAGATCCTGAGGTCTTTCTTTGGTGTGCTCCAGCTTTCTACCACTGAGCTGCCCACCCAGACTTGAGCCTCATTTTAACAGTAAGGAAACAGGCACAGAGAAGACCCAAGTGGCATCATGGGTTCTTTTGTATGTGCCACTGGTCTCATCCTGTTTGCACGTGGAAAACCATGCTGAGAAAATAAAACAGTATGAAGGAGGGAAAGAGTGCTCGTGGGCAAACATAGCAGATATGCAAGCAAAGGTGGAAGACAGAGCGAACTGGTTTGGATCCCAGCTGCATGCAGCACAGCTCTGTCTCTAAGTGGTTATGTGGCTCACTGTGAAGAATTACAGCCTCCAGCTCTCAGTGCAAAGTATCGCCTATACACACAGTAAGCATTCAATAAATGACACCATTAATGGTCTTTAATGCCATCATTAATACTGGTTGTAAAAGAATGGGGGTAGTGAGCTCCGTTGATCCTTCCCAAATAAAGGTCTGTAATTTCTTATTAGAAATCTCTGGGACCAGTGATATAGTTTGACATTTAGGATGTTTTTATTTGGGAAAGGTGAAATGGTGATGAGAATGTAATCCATGTGTCAATCACACTGGAGCTGAGGATAGCTTCTCTAAACCCCACGGCGCCGATACAGCAAAAAGATTCAAGAGAATAAAGACAGTCAGAATTTGATGTCAAAACTTCCCCAAAGTTTGCCAAATTTTGTGAGTTTTAAAGCCTTTTAGATTTCTGAAATGTGTGTAAGGAATTGTGAGCTTGAGCTACGCCTCAGTAAAATGTTAAATACTAAACGTTCACTGCTTAGCAAGAAGAGCAGGGCTGTTTCTGGATATGTGTTTAGGTAAGTTCAGAACTGGCCATTGATGGAGAGCCTGGATGAACCTTTAGCGGGTCGGTTCAAAGGAGACAGCTAAAGGGCAGTATCAGTCAGTCTCGTGAACGTGACTTCTACTAACTAATTCAAACAGTAGTGTCTCCCAAAATGGCATTTGCTCTGTCAGTGAAAACAAGCAGCAGTACTCAAAACACTGTGAGGGGAATATTTTACTTCAGTATTTTTGGGGTAGAGAGAGAGCTCAGTTAAGAGTGCTTGCTGTACAATCACGAGGACTTGAATTTGGAGTCTAGCTGGGTATCCTGCAAATACCCGTAACTCCAGTTCCGAGGGATGAGATGCTGTCTTCTGTTAGTGCACAGTTATGTGCTCCCACCCACCATCGACACATTCACTCACAGAGACACAGACATACACATATACACGCATGCATGTATGTAAATATATAAATCTTTAAAAAATTAAAATCAATTCGAAACCACTTTATATTTAATTAAACACTAAAACAATTAAAAGAGAAATGCATATTACATTGGCAATCTCTCTTAGCAAATGATAAGGCTTAAAGGTATTTTGTTATTGTTTAATTTACCTTTTTTGCAAGTACTTGACTTAATCACTGAGCTACATTCCCAGGTTAGCCTAAGCTATTTATTTATTTGTATATCTATGTGTGTCTGTGTGTACATATGTGCAGAAGCCAGAGGAGGCCATAACTCTCCACCTATTCCTTCAGAGCAGAATGTCTCTCTGAGCCTGGAACTTGCATCCTTAGTAGCCTAGAAGTCAGTAGCCCTAGTGATTCTCCTGTCTCTTTAAGAGGTTCTAGTTACCCATAGGGTGCCCAGCCTCCAATGTGAGTGCTCAGATCTGAATCCTGGTTCTGGTCACTGCACAGCAAACACTCTTAACCACTGAGCCATCTCTCCAGCTCTCAATTTAAGCTTTATGTTGGGAAAGTTAAAACTCACTCATTATATCATTTTAAGTGGCATTAATTGAATCCCATGAGTTTGGAACTCTGACAAAGGAATCATCTGCTAGAGCTACAGACACATCCAATTTCAAAGCCCACAGAAAGAGAAAACAATATTCAAAGCTGGTTTCTAGTCAAAGTAATGGCTAAGTTACATTCACAGGAGCTTAAAAAGTCATCTTTTAATATAAATGAACTGGAAGTTCTATGATTTATAATATACATGCCAATCATACACGGGGCTGGCCTAGGTTCCAGAGGTTCATGATTGACATTGCTATTAGATCAGACTGACATTGCTATTAGATCACAGAGAGCTAAGGTCTTCTTCTTGTCACACGAGTCTTTTCTAACTAATACAGCAATCCCATTTGAAGTTAGCAAGATGTATTTAGCATAGCTCCAAATGTCACCAAATAGAGCCAGCAAACAGCATCCACTGATTCCTTCAGAACCCAGAACAGTCCAGAAAGTGTGAAGAGATGACAGCATGCTGCTGCAAACTCAGTGAGAAACGGGTGCTTTGACCAATAAAGGGGACACTTGTACATGTACTGCTATACACGCAAAGAAAGAATTTAATATCTAAATGCAAAAGTGCTAACTAACAAATTATTTGAAGAAAATCCAAGAGATCCTGTAGTTCTGCCCTCTAAAACAGCTTCCCAAATCATCTTATTTCACTTTATTTTTATTTTTTTAAAATCTTTGTGTGTGAACTTATGTGTGTGTGGTATATGTGCATGGATGAAGGATGAAGGTCAGAGTGGGGCCTCCAGAGTCCTGTTTGATCACTCTCCACCTTATCCCTTGAGATAGGGTCTCTTACTGAACCTGGAGCTAGGAGAGTGGCAAGCAAGTCATGATCCTACTGTCCACACACACACACACACATGTGTGCACACACGCATGCACACATGTACACACTTGTGCACACACACGTGCACATTAGGGTTATAGATATATGTGCAGCAACGCCCAACTTTTTACATGGGTGATGTGGATCTGAACTCAGATCCTCGTGCTTGGGCAGTGAGTACTCTTACACACTGAATCATCTCTTGACCCCCAACAGAGTTTTTCAGAACACTAAAATTCCCAGAGACTATGAAGGGAAAGAGACATATTTAATTCTGGAAAATGTAAAACCTGTGCTTAAAATACTATAAATAAAGTGAAGGTTTAAATGGATTGAAAAAAACCATTTACAACACTTACAATAACCCCCCCCCCCAAAAAAAACCAACCCCTAATGTATATAACCTTAAAAATCAGCAAAGAGAAGCTGGAGAGGGGATACAATGGTCAGGAGCACTTGTTGCTCCTCTGAAAGGTGGCACCTCAATTTCCAGCACCCACCCAGTGGCCAGCAACCATTGCCCAGGAGATCTGATGCCCTCTTCTGGCCTCTGTAGGCACCAGATATGCACATATACATGCAGGCAAAAGTCCATACACATAAAATAATTATTTTTAAATCAGTAAAGGAAAAAGTCTTTACAAAAAAGGTGAACATGGAGAGAAGAAAAACAAAACAAAACAAAAAACAGTCTATGAACATGTAAAGAAAGGTTTAGTCTCATACGTGATCAAGAAAAGACACCAATGAGACAGTAATTTCACTCCTGGATATGAAATCATAAGAAAAAGATGTCTAAAGCTGCTTAGGACTAGGGAAGATGGTGCTTTCAGATAAAGCTGGTAAGAATAGGTGTTAGAACAGACTTTTAAAAATAATCATATACGATTAATTTTAAAATTAAATAACACATGATTCAACCATTCCGTCGTTTGGGGGGAACTATTTTATAGCATGAGAGACATGCCATGTAAAGATCATTCCTTCTAGAACAGATGGTGACCACGGAAGATCTCCATCCTGGGGAGATGGAAAGAGATGCTGATGTGAAGAGAGGCTTGGAGTATCTACAGAAGTGGTTTGACTGCCCTGGATGGGGATATCTGTTCTGCCTTGTCCCGTGTAAGAGGAGAGCAAATCAGTATTGTTAATAGTGGCAAGAAATTTAAAACCACCATTGTCCTGTTGTGCCTCCCCCAGAGTAACAATCAAATCCACACAATTACTGCAAGAAACATCCTGGTGATCCTAAAAGAGTAAGCTATTTATAGAACTTATCTTGAGGAGGAAAGAAAATCAAGAGAAAAGAAAGAAGACTCCAGAATAATGTATGTTATGTATTATGATCATACTGTTAACTCCCGTATAATTCCATGCTCCGCAATTCTACAGATATGCGTCTATGTGTGTGTCTGTGTTTATATGATTTTGTACACAGTTAACAACTTTAGTTTTCCTGAGGGAAGATACATAAGTGTAGGAACAACATAATAAATATTATATATCTTTTATCATTTTCTTCTTAAAGCGTGTATGATTTTATGATTTTAAATATAAGGTAAAGGGGAGATGGGGGACTAAGGAAATGAACGCAGAGTGTGTCTTTGTTTTGCACTGTAAAGACTGCATAATATACTCAAGTTTGTCTAAGTGCACAAATAAGCACAAGCAGTTATGAGAGTAACGGAGACGCCTTCAGCAACTCATTTGTTAAACAGTCAGTTCCTTCGGAACAAAATGCAAGTCATTATCTACCCAAACAAGAAAACAGTCTGCAGATGCATCTCCGACGCCAAGGGTAGAGGCTGTGCTATTATAATAGTCTATTCTGTTGGTGAATACCCTTGTACCATCCAAATACTCCAAGGTCAGAACAATACTGGGAATTAAAGCATGAGTCCTGCTGCCAAGGGTCATTCCTTCTAGAACAGGGGGTGACCACTGAAGATCCCCATCCTGGGGCGATGTCTCCGTGATGCTGGCATGAAGAGGGGCTTGGAGCATTTACAGAAGAGGTTTGGCTGCCCTGGCTAGGGATGTCTGCTTCCGCCTTACTCCCATGTTTCTCTAAGCTTCCACCCATCAGCGTTGCTGCACCTGCCCTAGCCAGGTTTCACTATGGCTATGGTACAACACCCACCAGAACCAATCTGGCTCACAGGTTACAATCGATCATGGAGGAAAGACAACGAAGGAACCTAGAGGCAAATTCTAGAACTGGCTTGCTCAGCCTGCTTTCTTATACAACTCAGGGTCACCTCCCCAGGGGTGGCATTGCCCACAGTGTGCTGGACATTCCCACATCCATCATTAATCAAGAAGATGCTGCCACAGACCAATATGATGAAGACATTTTCGCAACTGAGCTTTCCTCTTCCCAGATGATCTTAGTCTGTGTTGAGGCGACAGAAAAACTAGCTAGCACAAACCCAGTCTTAAATGAAAGGAGCCCCCGTGCCTATCCCAATCCAAGCCTGGAATGTGCTGAAGAAGGACAACTTGTTGAGACTGTTACTCTGAACCTATGTTCTGATACATGTGGTTCCTTACTGTGGCCCTTGAGTTCCACAGTGCTCCCTGGAACATGAATGAAATTTCTTTTCCTTTCCCTGTTCATTCTTACCCCTGTTCTGAACCCCTCTGAGAAAAGTCTTACCCTGAACCTCAGCCTAGAGTAGGGGCTGGGTCCCTCTTGCCACACAGTCACACAGCTGAGCCCTTCCCAGGTGTCAGAGAGACAACAATCTACTTTGGACTTGTTTACAGAGATCAGATCAAGGATGCTATCATCCATGTACAGATGTATCTTAATATTTCTATAAATGGTGGTTCTCTAGGTCAGAGGTCAGGACCTTAATTAATTTTTTCCCCTACCAAGTTGCCTTTCCATGAAAATTCATTCATGGCTTTGTGAATGCACTTCGGTTTGCAACAGAACCTTCCAGTAAAGAGGGCAGGAAACAGTAATAGGTTCCTAATGCTTTTGTCTGCCCAGTGCCCTCTCTCTTGATGTTAGCAGAACGCTTTCCTAAAAGCCCAAGGATTGACAGTGACCCACATCACACCTCACCCTTGCCACCTTTGGTGACAGATAAAGAAGATGTGTGGACTCACATCCTCAGTTTCCCGGGAGCTTGGAGAATTGCCTTTCTCCACCAGTGAGGCTTTCTTACTAGATGTGGGGCTGGTGACAGTCCATGTGCCCAGAAGTGGGAAGAGAAACCAAGCTAGGGGAAAGTAGGTTCCATGACGCTGTGATGGGCGTTAGCTCTTTGTCTCCTTTTTCTGGCAACAGCTTAATAAAACTCTGGAACCTGCAGTCACAAAAGCAGTTTTCCTAGCTGAGACAACTTAGGAACAGAGGCCCCTAAATGGTCTCAGGACAGGGGCAGGTCACCAGAAAGACAACAACATCCTTATAGGTTGGGACATCCCCCAGCATCTAGGGAGGAGAGAGGGAGGAGGGCCTGGAGATTGAATCCGTTGTCAGTGGCCAATGATGAATCATACATGCCTAGGTGATTAAGCCTCCATGAAACCTGGGTCTGGGAACTGCTGGATAAATGAACACCTATGGGTCCTGGGCTGTGCTCCTAAAGAGCATGGTGGTTCTGTATTCTTTACCCCATGCTGTATCCTATGCCTCTCTTTTCCAGACCAGTCATTAATCTAGATCCTTCTGAATACCCTTTCTAAAAACAGGTGACCGTTAGTATCTCCATGATGACCGAAAGTTTCTGCAGCAAATTAACTGAGCTTGGGAAAGTAGTTGTGGGAACTCCAGCTTACGGGTCAGAAGTCCCAGAAGCTGAGAGTTGTGATTGACATCTGGAGCAAGGGGTAGTTTTGTACAACTGAGCCCACAGTCTATACCATTTGACACTAACTCTGGGTAGATGTCATTGAATCGGGCAAGCACAGGAAACAAAATCCCAGCATGGAGACTGGACGGAGGCATGAGGGTCCACCCCTAGCTGAGGAACTATTGGTAACTGATAGCTGCTGGGAGGAGAGTCAGTTTTTCAAGGGTGTGGCTCCTGGTAGGGTAACCACACTCCAGCAGAAGGCCACACAGGTAAGAGTATTGGCAGTGTGACTTGAACTTGATGGGTTTAGGAGAAAACAAAGAAAGCAGAGGACACAGAGTTGGGTGGTGTGTGTGTGTCCCCTACCATGCTGCCACAAGTCAGGTTCTGGGGACGTAAAGATGAAGTTCCTGGTCACTAAGGCATTCAGGACGATAGGAGAAGATGGAGCAGAAAGGCCAGGCAAGCTAAGGGCATGCAATCATACCCGAGGAAAGGCAAGAATTCAGACGGGAGCTCCTTTGAGACAGAAGACAGATGCGTGGCTGCAGCGGCAGGGTGTGGAGAAGTGAAGTAGGACTACCAGTGATGCAAGGACTCTTTGAGGGTAAAGAAAACATTGTGATATTAGACCATGGAGACAGTGGCACATATGTGGAAATACACCAAAACCACGGGACTGTATAGTCTTAAATGGTGAACTTCACACTATCTCCCTGAAACCACCATTACTTACTGGAAGGTCCTGTTGCAAAGAACCTGATCTGGAGACCCAGCGTCGGCTTCTTGGTGGTGGGATGACTGAACAACCTCAGAGAAGAATATTCTAGCTGGGGGACGAGGTGGGGGATGGGCATTCTAAGTTGACGGAATGATGGGCCACACAGCATAGGAGCAGGGAAGACGGAGGAATAAAACAGGCATTGTAGGATGCCTACAGGGTCGCAGCACAGCGGGTGCAAGAGGTGAGAGCTGAGCTAAGGAAGGTTTGGCTACAGCTGATTTAGGGAGTGGGTGTCGGGGGTGCTCGTTGGCTCTGTAACTGACCATAAAGGTCTGCCAGCCCTCAGAGGGCATGGAGATGGCAAAGGGGGCACGGCTACATCTGAGTGTTGGTACAAAAGGGAACGCTAGCAACGATTTGGACTTACAGTCACAAACCAGCTCTAGGTGTGATGGTGTACGCCTGGAATTCCAGCCCTGGGAAGGCAATACTGAGTTCCGGGTCAGCCTTAGCTAATAAGTGAGACCCTGCCTCAGAAACGCAAGCACCTGGAGATGCAGCACAATGCTGAGGCATTTGCCTAGCAAGAGCAAAGCCGGGTTCAATGTGGAGCACAGGGAAAAAGACAGAAGAGCCGCTTGTGAAATGAGACTTTAGTCTCTGTCTTGGGCCTTCTACGTAGAACTCTAAAATTGCTAAATTTCCTAAGAGATAGAAATGGTTCCTTATAATTTCTTGGTGCTAGGGACATGCTTATGACTCTTGTTGAGCTTCTGGATTGGCGAGTTGGTGGGCTAGGTGCACACTGCCATGTGCCCATGTGTCCAGCTCTATTGAGTCAGAAGCATCTGCGCTCAGGGTCCTTCTCAACTCTGCCCTCTGACCTTGGCTTGACTGTTCTTTATCATAGCTTATTATCAAAGCACTTCCCTGAGCTCTGGAGCCACTCTTGAAAATTACGATCAACAGCGGCCTCCTGGGAACCACCGGTTTATTGTTGGTTTACCAAATTTATAGTTGGTAATCTGGACTCCCAGGGACAAACAATCTCATAGGATGGAACCTGTGGCGTTTGCATTGGTTCTGGTAAGAGAGGGTCAGCGCTAAGCTGTAGGCCAGAGAAGTGGCTATTACTGAGAATTAGAATATTATTTGGTGTGGGGAAAGGCTACACCGTATTTGATGGCCAGGACTACAGAATTAAAAGCGTTTGACCCTACATGGTCACGTACAAATACCCCACGAGTATCAGAGCCATGGCTTGCAAGGACAGTTTCTCGGAGGGTCTGGGCTTGAGTCCACAGCAAAATGCGTGGACATTCACTGTTCATTACTGAACTGAACTCAGAGACAACATGAAGTTAGGAGGAGAAATGATTAATGTTCAACAGAAGGTCCCTGCTGCATCAATTTGCCAAGCTTTCTGGCTGCACACATTCGCCCACCTAAATCTAGACCCAGAACACACACATGTTGAGAAATAAGTTGACTTTCTCTCTGCCCCACAATAGCCTTGGCCCATGCACTCTGCTAACCGGCCTGGATGGATATAACAGCTGTTCATTGCAAGAACGCTGGATGTTCTTCACCGCCAGATGGTAAGCAGCTCCCCAGGGCAGGAAGGCAGGCGCACGCATGTGCACACACACACACCAACAAGAGAGAGAGAGAGACAGAGATGGGGGGCAGGCGCGCTTAGTAGGATCAATAACACTGATATCCCTTGGTGAAGTTACTGAAACCTAGGCTTGAGAGAAAGGCCAGGAATTAAAAACATGCCTCATCTGCCATTAATAATTTGAATACTTGCTAGGACTAAAAATCTTTTATTTCATATTTCAAATTTAGAGACTTAGGCAGTTCATAATAACTGCATCATTTAAAAAAATGATTGTTCCATGTACCTCAGATTCTTCCCCCCCCCCCCCTGCTATTTTCACGGGAGAGAGGAAACCTTTCCATGGGTGTCTCACTGGGAGACAATAAGATGAATCCACAGCCCAGTGTGGCAGGGTGCTCCTGCTTGGTTTGTCTGAATCGCCACATCTGGGGAAAGCACTCATATAAAATATTCCTAGAAATTCTTACGGATCCCTCCAGCCTGCAGAAGAAATGAGTAGTTAGATTTAGTTAGATGGCTACCCTGGTAGAAAGAAGGCAGAGTTCTCCAGGTCATTTTCCACCTTGCCCTCTCTGTCTTACGCATGCATGCACGCGCACACACCCACACCCACACACTTTCATCACAAAGTCTATGAATCAGAAGCAGTTGGCTGCTGGGGGTACAGCGTGTCGCAGTGCGCTTGCTCTGCGGGCACGAAGCCCTGGGGTCCCCATCCTAATGCTGCATACAATAGTATGTAAGAAAGAAAGGAACAGGTGGCTCCTCATGAAATCATATGCCTTCAAAATTAAAACAAAACATGATTTGAATGTCAGGTTTGAAGTAGACCCAAGTCATTTAGTTCCACCACTTACCCAATCCCTTTGCTTAACATGTTTAATACACTTATGTGGTGGGGGTATGGGGATGCACCAAAGCATGTATGTACGCAGCCCAAGTGCGGATGTCAGAGGATAACTTTTGGAAGTTGGTTCTTCCCTTCCATCCTGGGAGTCCTGGGAATAGAACCAAGGTCATCAGGCTTGGCAGAAAGCACCTTTGCCTGCTAAACCATTTTGCTGGCTCTACCCTGTGAGCTCCTAGGTCAGCTCCTCTCAGCCTCTCATGTTCAGCCTATCTCTTCCCGAGAACCTTTGGCTGAGCTGTTTTGGGGGGTACTGGGCATTAAGCCCAGGGCCTCATGCGTGCTAGGCAAATTTCCTGTATCCGTCAACACCCCAGTCAGTTCTTAAATGCCTTCAACCTCACTCCGACCATCAGCCCGCTTTAGACAGGACACTTCTGTACATGGGGAAGTCAGTCCCACTTGAGATGGCTCATTCCATCTTTTGCTAGAATATTAGTTTTCACCATAAATGGGAGTGAAATTATGTCCTTAAACTTTTCCCTATTGGCTGTAAGTTTCCTGAATAAAAGATTGATAACAACAGTGAATATTTAGGCACTTAAAGGTTGGGAAATCTTATTTTTTTTTCTTTTTCTTCTTCCTTTTTTCAAGACAAGGTTTCTCTGTAGCTTTGGTGCCTGTCCTGGAACTAGCTCTTGTAGACCAGGCTGGCCTCGAACTCACAGATATCTGTGCTGTGATTAAAGGCATGCGCTACCACTGTCCAGTTTTAGGCAACTCTTTAAAATTTATTTTATTTGTATTAATATGTATGTTTCTCTGTGTGTGCATACACATGAGTGTAGCTGCCCATGTGGCAGAAGAGGGTATCAGATATCCTAGAGTTGGAGTTACAAGTAGTTGCGAGCCTCCCAGTGTGGGTGCTAGGAACTGAACTCTGGTCCTCTGAAAAAGAGACAATTGTTCCTAGCCTCTGAGTCATTCCTCCAACCCCCATTTAGGCAACTTTCAAGTTTTCTAATGTTTGATCCTGGTCATTTGAACCGTCAGCCAAGAAGTATACCCCACACAAGCATTCTACCATGCATTCATTCATTCAATGAGTCATCAACTAGTGAACTTCTCTCTCACTTTAATATAAAGATTATTTATTTTTTTATTTGCTTGCTTGCTTATTATTACGTGTGGTATGTATCCATGTATGCTGACCCCTGAGTGCAAATGTAGAGGCCAGAGGTCAATATCAGGTGTGTTTTTTCTCTTGCTCTTCACTTTATGCATTTTAGACAGGTCCTGGAGTTCTGCCTTAAAGCTAGATGTGGGCAATGAGCCCATGAGAAAGAACCTCCTGTCTCTTCTCCACCCCACTCCTCAGCACTGGGGTTACAGGTGACTGACCCCTGCCAGGTTCTAGGGATCCAAACTACTGTCCCTGTGCTTGCGTACCAAATACTCCACGATGTAGCACAATTAATAAAACCCAGAGACAGAAATTGGGGTTCAACTTGAAGGTCAGAAAAGCAAAAACAGCCAGCCATTGGCTCTTACCTCGAACTCAGTTCGAAATGGCAATTCTGCCTCCAGTAATCTCAGAATGAGACTGTGAGTGGCAGCTGTCTCCTCCCGTCTTATATTCCTCTCTAATGCTGGGACCTCCAGGTTTCTATGGCAAACCAGGGAGACTACTAGGATTAAAGGTGTGTGTCCCCACTGGTAAGTCTGTAAGGCTGAGCAGTGCAGCTGTTTTACTCTCTGAAATTAGGCAAATTTTATTTATTAAAATACAAATGAAATATCACCACACAGTGAGCCTTCTCACCAGCCCTGACGAGAAGTCTTTTAATTTATTTAATTTTATTTTTTTAAGACTCTCGGGGGTTTCAGACACTAATTCGGCTTCTTGGTGGACTTTACAGGCCCCTACCTTCCTGTCTTCTGCTCTTTGGTGCAAGGCGGTTTATGTACCTGATTTTCATCTGGCCAATTATAGGGAACTTTCACGAATCTATCACCTCTCTTTTGGAATCTTTTAAAGCTTCCCATCCTGCCTCTCTTTTTCACTTTACTGCTTATTGGTCTCTTTAAGCCGCCCCACTATGTATTAGACAGTTCTCATAGTCCCTGTGTGCTCTCTGGCCCCGATTCCCTTCTCTTCAAGCATTTTCAAATCGTGAAATCACAGTGCATATCTGTTATTATTTTATTATCCATATACCCTGTACTCCACAGAATGTCAGGTCTGTGATGATGGCCTTTGTCATATCTTTACTGTACCCTTGCTATCAAAGCCCTGGCTGCTCCATGGCAGATGCTAATAGAGACTTACTGAACGGATAACTAAAGGGGGAAGTATAAGCAGAGATTGACGGCAGATCAGAGATTTGAGTGGATAGCATGCACTGGACTCTGGGATACAAGCACCATAGGCTGCCTTCCCACCCCCACCGCCTCCCAAAGATTTGTAGTCCTAATTCATTTAGCACACAAGATGTCCAGTTGTCCAAGGATGTGCAGGCAAAGAGGACTATAGCAGAAGAGGGACAAGAGGAACTGGTCTGCCTATCTAGCTGCAAAGCAGGGCACGCTGTGTCCTAACGCGCCTTCCAGTCTGTGTAAACATCATATCCTTGGATCCGGTGAGCCTGCAGAACTGGCCCCGACGGCTGTCGTCTTGGATTAACAACCTTAGCATCCCTCTGGTGCTCACTGGCCAGATGGTGCTGGCTCCTGGGGTCTTCCCCGCCCTGGGGTGCGGCCTGAGCACCTAGGAGCATGCGTGGGGCTGGGTGGCTGAGCTTCCCCCACCTTCCCAACAGCTGTACTCTCTTTGCCAACTCAAGCATTTTACAAAAATCTCATTAGGCATTGAGTGTTTTCTGCCAAGCTGTGTCCAGAGGGCACTGTGGCCTCCCTAGAGGGCTCTCTGGCCTCTCCAAAAGGTAATAGGATGAGGGAAAACCAGGATATTAAGAAGTGGAAAACGAAGGACCCATTTAAAGTTTGTGATCGTTTGTCAGGGAAACCTAAAGGCTATTTCGCAGTAAGAGACTGTGGGGTGGGGATTCTGGGCTGGATATTTTCTCCTGTCATATTTAAATGCTATATTTACAGCCATTCTCCAGGCTGGATTGGGGGCAAAGTGTCTAATCCGTATTAATCTCCCACAATGTCACCAAGACCGCCTATCAATCTGCATAAATTCTATGGCAAAACTTTAGGAAGAAATGCTATTCAGAGCAAATGATGCATCAAATTCAAACAGGCCATCAAGATTGCTAATGGATTTTAATAGCAGCTATTACTGCATAATAGTATTTTCCCAACAGCCGTTTGTTGATACAGTTCTTCGTTTGTAAGACCTTTATGTCCAAGCCCAGGAGACAGCCACCACTCATTTATAATCATTTGGTTCACCTACAAACAAATGCTGCTTATTTGCATTTGGATGATCCGCAGATCTGACCCACTCCCACCTCGTTTGACGAGACCAACTGCGAATATTACAAGCTAGATTAATTAGTTAATATTTAGAAGCGCTAATGCCAGAATAAGAAAGACGGCAAACAGGCAAACTCGAAGAGAAGACTATGGATTGATTACTTGGCTGCATTCTGAGCTGCGACGGTTGTTGCAAACTGCTTTGTATTCCTTTGTAAATTAGTAATGGGCACAAATTAAGATTCATCTAGAAGTTTCTGAAACCTAAGACACTGTAAGCGCTCCTGTTTTTCTGCTTTAGATGCTGAGAGAGTGTCAGTAACCCAGCCAGAGTGAAGCGCGGGATGCTGTTCCTGGTACAGTCATTAGGGAAAATACTAGGGCAATGCAAGCTTTACTTCCTATAGCATAGCCAAGGTCGCCGCTTTGAGAATAAATACCAGAGTGTGAGCTCACAAAGTCTCACTTAAGGAACACACTAAGAATGCAGCCGCTGGGCCCCTTGGCCAGAGACAGGAGGAGCAGTCCAGGAATTCATATTTTAACTATTGCTCCAGAGGATCCAGTGCTAGCCTGCTGAGGACCACATATTGAGAAAATTCAGGGAAATTGGCTTTAGTTCATAGACTGCACCAAAAATCTTAGAACAATATTAAGCTTTAATGACTCTAAAAATATGCTTTGAAAGCCCACCTAGCATATCATTTGAACATTTATTTTTATGTCTTTTTATATTTATTGAGTTTTGTGAGTTTAGAAAAAATATATATTAATATTTTTATTTTACCTTTTAAGTTTTGATATTAATAAGAAATATTTTTCATCAAAACTTACTTAAAAAGTAAAATAAGAGCAAAAAGTAAATAAATTTAGTTTTTAAAGAATCTAAATAAGTGTAAAGTAAGTACAAACAAGAATATTTCTAAATGCAGGCTTTTGAAAATTTGTGGTATTTATACTTCTGCAACCATTACTGTATAAAACCTCAATGAACTTTTGAGACCAAGTGTGTAGAACTTAAATAAATTCTGCCTGAGTGAAATGAAGAAGCGGGGATAGGATCTCCCATCCGTCTGGCCAAGGCTGGTTTGCTTCTAGTGGTCTCTATATGGACTCTTTGTGTCTGCCTCCCGGGAGTCAGCAGAGCAGGAACAAGGGGACGGGACAGCTTGGCTGCATCCAGCTTACAAAGGATGAAGGCTTTTTATACTCAATAACTCAGTTGGCCACGTAATATGGACGTCATATTTCATCACCTCACTTAGACCTCTCCACAACTTGGATAGTGGGTAGCACTTCTTGTACTTTATAGATGATAAGGCCATCACCCTAAGGCATTCTTCTACCTGGTACATCAGAAAACAACACATTTAGATAGCAACTGCTGCAGACTCAAAGCCAAAGCTGGTCCTATATTTCCATGTAAAATATTGGCCAGACAGAAGACAGGGCAATGCAGCCTTAGAGAGGCAGTCGGGGGCAGATAGCCTAAGAACCGGGAGGCTGCCATGTTCTGGTGGAGCAGGTGTTTGCTGGAGAAACAGACGGGCTGTAGAAAACATACTGCTTTAGCTGGAGGCTCTCCCAGCCCTGCGGAGGTGTTCTAGCTCAGGGTCTGTCTGCTGCTTCCCTCCGTGTGTTGGCCTCCCACCCTGGAGATAACCAGGGATGTGTAATGGAGATGCTCACCGCCAGCCTGCTCACCTGCGCTCTTGTGTGACTGGAAAAGGCATCATAGCATCTCTTGGGCTTACAGTTGCTTCCTTTAGAAATAACAATAGTACAGAAAAATACCAACTCCAGTTCACTTTTCTTAACCACCTGAAAACCTTAAATGAAAAAATTCAGACGCAAACATTGCACACCAGCCTGCCCCTCATCGCTCGCTCTGCGCCTCACCCCTCTCCTCCCATGATTCACCCCGGCTGCAGCCACCCAGCATCCACCTTAGTTATTGTGTCACTGCAGTTCTGGTGTTCAATTGACACTTATTTTACTTAATGGTGATGGTAGCAATTTGTATCCATCGAGGAATTTGCCAAAGGCTTCCTTTAAGTGAAAAGGTGAGAGTTTTTAATTTAGTAGGCAAAAGAAACAGTCTCAGGTTACTAGGATTTACTCTTAAGTCATTACAATTAATTTTATATTGTGCCTAGTTGGTAAACTACACTTTGCCATAGTTACATGTTCGCTGTTTTTATCTGAAGCACCTCTGAGGCTCAGGTGTTTAAGGCTCCATCATCACCCTGTGGGATTACTAGGAGGTGATGGAGCCTTCAGGAGGTGGGACTGAGAGCAAGAGTAGGCCATTAGGATCATGCCTTTGAAAGGGACAGTAGAATCCCAGTGCTCTCTCTCACTCTTTCTGTGTGCTGTGGCTGGCCGGCTGCAGTCTATAGATGTTGCTGCAGCCTCAGCATCCATCACCTGGCAGGCGCACTCTACCTGCTTGAATGAATGAGTGAGTGTGTGTGTGTGTGTGTGTGTGTGTGTGTGTGAGCATCAATCTCAAACTTCCGCCATCACACACTAGCTACTTTCCTGATATCCTTATTTCTGTTACTAATATCATGTCAATCATAACATCTTAGGACAGGCACTTGGACTCACTGTTCTCATACTGGGGCAGTACATTATTATAGAAATATGTCTGAAATTCTAAGAGACTGGAACATTTGCTGGATCTCAAGGCCAATTAATAATCTACCTGGAGGACACTTAAGACTTTAGAGGGCTCTCCGTCTGTGGACTCAGCCAGTTTGTGTACTCTGCTTTTAAGAGAACAATGCAACAATCAACCTTACTTGCCTTGGATTTCCCAAGTAATCAGTCTTTACAATCTAGTATAATGCATAGCTTTAATATTAAATTATGTAATCTTCCATGACCTGGACCCAGAGAGCACTGCATGTGTGTATGTATGCGTTAGTCATTTACTAAAAACAGCAGATAAGGTGAAAAACAACTTTATACATCAAATACCCACCATAGAGTTGAAAGCAACATACGGAGGTCACTTGATAGGATATGCTTACAGGGGTCAGTAGGGATCAGCAGGAGCATATAGCTTAATCCCTTCTAAAACTCTGTTAAAGATGTCTGTAGTGTCATGCTTTCTCTGCTGTTCAAAGAAGACAGGGCCAAGCCTTTTGTTAGACACACTCCGACTCACAGTTAGACGTCAGGCGGTCACAGACGTGAGATGCAGACACAGGCAATAGAGACAGATCAAAAACACACTGACTACGGACAAGCCCCAAACACAAATTACAGGTAGAAGATATGGGGAGAAAAGTGGGAAATTCATCTTGAGCTTGCTCTTGGTCAAAGTAATCCAGGAAGTACTGAACTTTCTTTCCTCAATGAAGTGCCAACACATTTGGGCACCACTGAGGCTGTCTGTAATGCATTTAATAGACCATTTCGGTGCCTCGTATGAGGACTCTCTAGTGTGTTTAATCTACAGATCACGTTCCCTCCAACACCCTCCATACCACTCACAACCATTATTGTCTGACCCATCATTCCCCTTCTTTCTTTAGTAATCCACACCACCACATGATAATAATCTCTATCCAAACCCATCAGAACCACCTTTCTGCAATCTGCTTACTGTGTTACTACCCCTGCCCCTCAAGAGCTGTACCTGGATTTATCTTCTGAACTCATCACAATTTGGTAAAAAGTCCCCCCCCCCCCCGCCACCAAAGTACTATGTAAGCATCACGATATTCTACATCATGGCCACCTTTATCTGTCACCCTTCATCCCCTAGTGTGTTCTTCTAGCCGAGGGACTTTACTGCGACCAAGGTAAAAGCCCCGGCTCCATCAATACACTTGAAACTGTTGCACCCATGCCCAGATAGAAAATGTATAGAAAAATGTATCTATCAAGATTCAGCAGAGTTTTGCAAAATGTAGATAAACTGAGTATAACTGTTTAAGTCTTCCTGCTCAAAAACAGAAAACAGGAGCCTCGTCTGGGAAGCCTAGGACTCCTTTGGGCCTTTCTTTCCGTCACCTGAGACTTACCTCCAGTGCGGCTTCCACCTCACTGTCCCTATTCTCAGGACACAAAGCATGAAGGCCTCTTGGTAGTAGCAGACTCCAAGGAATGGGGCACACTTGTGAGTAAAGGTTGCTTATAGCTGGCTTGGGTACACACGTGCCATCTGGTAAATGTCATGTATTAGACCACTGTAAAGCTTAACTATACAGACTATCTCAAATCTACGTTAGGGGTGTCTAGCTCTCAAAGGAGCAAGAGGCATATTCCCCTTACCGTGCGGTAGGCCTCACCTTGTACACCTGAACCAGATACAGTTTATCTCTGGGCACCAACGTCTAGGGATAAGGATTGCTTTTTCTTTTACTGGAAGCTTTTTCTTATCCTGTTTTGTATTTGAAATACTTTTCAGTCACTAGGTGGCTCTGAATTTCCATTGAAAAGTAAGACCTTAAGAAATACCGACAGGGCTGGAGAGATGGCTCACCAGCTAAGAACACTGACTTCTCTTTCAGGGTCCCCAAGTTCAAGTTAGAGCACCCATATGGCAGCTCCTAATTGTCTGTAACTCCAGTTTCAGGGGACCCAATACCCATGGCAAAACACCAATGCACATAAAATAAGAAGAAATACTGATAAGCATTGCATTTCCTTTTGCCAAGAAATTAAAAAGTTTTCACTTGAGAACACTAATCAGAGTTTACCAAAATCTCCACTAACTTCTGTTAACAGTCTTTACACCTCTAACATCTGGGATACATTTTAATACTTTTATGTTAAATGATGCCTATTGCCACATCCTGATACATAACCATGTTTTTTCTTCCTGAGATGGAATTTTCCCCTCTATCTCCATCTGATAAGCTTCCACCTTATGTTAAGCCATTTGATACCTGGAGTCTTCAACCACTTATGACAAGGAGCGAGGGCTAAGGCTGCCTCAGTTTGAAGCTCAATCACATCAATCATGGTCACGAAAGCCTAAGCAGGTTAAGTAGTTTCTATTTCTTCTCCCATGACTCCTAGGGCCAGAGTCCAGTGAAGTTTATCAAAGGGACTTGAAGAGGACTGGGAAGGTCAGTTTTTTTTTTTTTTGTCAACTTGACACAAGTTAGAGAGAAATGCCTCTATCAGATTGGTCTTCAGGAAAGCCTGCAAGGCATTTTCTTGTTTAATAATTGAGATGGAAGGGCTCAGGACACTGTGGGTGGTGCCACCCCATGGAGGCGGGCCTACATTGTATAGGAATACAGGCAGAGCAAGCTATGAGGAGCAAGCCAGTAAGCAGCTCTATTGCAGAGGTTCTCAACCTCTGGGTTGCAGTCCCTTTAGAGGGTTGAACAATTGTTTCATGCAGGTCATCTTAGCTTATCAGAAAACACAGATATTTACATTATGAATCATAACAGTAACAGAATTAGTTATAAAGTAGCACCAAAAATAATATTATAGTTGGGGTTACCAAAACATGAGGACCATATTAAAGGGTCACAGCGTTAGGAAGGTTGAACACAATTGCTTTACAGCCTTGCTTCAGTTCCTGCCTCTAGGTTCCTACCTTGAGTTCCTGCCCTGACCTCCCTTCATGATGGATGAACTTGTGAGCTGAAATAAACCCTCCTGACTCTGAGTTGCTTTCAGTCATGGTGTTTATCATAGTATAAAAAGAAAACTAGAGCAAGGACCTTGAACGGTACCTGGATCCCACACGCTCTCTAAGAGTGGAGAAGGTACGCAATGAGTACGAGCTCCAAGTCAAGCTTAGATGCTCCTTTTGAGCATTTCCCACTGTGTTTGAATGGCATGACTCTTCTCTAGTCTCTCCGGGACAACACCTATATCATGAGGTGTAGGTTGGTTTTCTACATGCCCAGTTCTTCTACTGGACCGTGCAGTTGGTATTTCATGCCTACCTGGCCCCAGCAAAGCACTTGGATGTCATCTACCTAGTATCCTTGTTTCTGCCACATTCTGAATGAGAGGATGGATCAGGAAGGTTTCTCTGTGTAAAGGGGATCCAAGACTTAAGCAACAGGAGAAGAAGGGAAATTGGAAGAGATGACATGGGCTATGCATTGACCACGACACACTGTTGGAGAGCTGTGGGCCAAGGTTTGAATTCAGTATGGACTAGGTTACTAGACTTTTAGAAATGGCGTGCTAATCTCAAGATTTTATGTTTTTAGGTTTAGAAAATTATTTGGTAGCAAGGGAGGGACAATTCATCATTTATTAATCATTGCATAGAGCACATCTTATGATTAACTCCTGCACATTGGACATTGTTTTCAGCACTGGTGGTCAAGCTTTCCCCAAGACAGACCATTCTCTTGCTTGTAAGGAGTTGCAGGTTACTGAAAAGAGATAGTAATTAAATAAATCTATTTAAAGAGGATTTCAAAGACTGACAAATGCCACCCAGAATAAACACTGTGATGGAAAGGAACATAAAGTGGAAGGGAAGTTAGCGTGGGAAGCCTGGACAGTAATAAGGTTAGATCTCAGTTTACATTCCTGCACAATGAGAGATAATGAGCTTTGTCATCTTCTGAACTCAAAGTAATCCAGAGAGAAGAACAAGCTTGTGCAAAGAGCCCAGGATGCTGAAACATGGGGAAGGTTGGTATGGCAACAGAGGAGCAAGATGAGACCGTGCGGCAGGTAGGACCACATGACACAAAGCTTTGGGTCATGGGAAAGAATCTGGATTTTCCTCAAAGGCAATGAGACATGAATCCAGGACTGTAAGTAAGGACAGGGATGCACAATTTACATTTGGTGTTTTGTGCAGGTTATGCAATAGAGACGGGACTGCAAGAAGGAAAAGCAAAGAAGCCATCTAGGCTGGTAGGGTACTCAGGATGAGAAGGCCTGCTAAAAGCTGTAGCTTTTGGAATTGAACAATGCTTTGGATTCTTAGTAGATCTTTCTTCTTCTCTCGAAATGGAAACTGATTGAGGGGTTAGATTTGTCTGTTATACTCATGAGTATCATATCCTGAGTATCTAGAGTAGAACCTGGTAGCAAAGCACATGTTAAATGTCACTGAAGTGCTACCAACCAAGAAAATACAATGGTATTGGGAAAACTTAGGAGAAAAGGCAAGTACTCTGTTTAGGGCATGTGTCAAACTTGACTGCCCATCAGACATTTGTGGAGGTTTCAATAAGAATGGCTTCCACAGGCTCATATATTTGGAATGCTTAGTCATCAGGAAGAAGCAGTATTTGAGAAAGATTAGGAGGTGTGGCCTTGTTGGAGGAAGTGTATCATAGGGAGTGGGCTTTGAGGTTTGAAAAGCCCAGGCCAGGCCCAGTGTCACTCCCCTCCAGTTGCCTGTACATTTGGATGTAGAAATCTCCGCTACTTCTACAGTACCATGTCTGCCTGCATGCTGCTATCATTCCTGCTGTAAAGATAATGGACTAAACTTCTGAAAGTACCACTTGTTAGATTCTACATTAAACCAATTAGCATTCCATTTTTTGTAAAATTAAACTTAATGAACAATTGAATAAGACTCATAAACAATGACTCTGCTCAACTTATTCTTTGGACCAGTGTTTTTGGTCATCTGGTCTGCATGAATCCCCTTCCTTTCATCATATACCAATCCCTTTTTGACCAGATGAAACCTTTTGTTCCTTGCTTTTTCTTTGGGGGGGGGGGTGTAGAGGGGAAGCATGTCTTATGTGGTTCAGGGCTGTCATACCCAAGAATAACCTTGGACTCTTGAACCTCTCTCCAATCTCAAGTGCTAGAAATACAAGTGTGTGTCTTGACTGTGTCAACCTTGCTCTTGCCATAAGGCCTTGAGATTGGCCATTCTGCAATATCCTACCACCAGATTTTCTCACAGCCGGCTTCTTCTTGTCATATTCTATTTCTTCTGCAAGGCCAGAAGTCATGTCTTCTTCAACATACCACCTGTTCCAACTGAAGGGTCTGTCTTCCAGTCCTACTCTGCCACACACATGACATCACTACCCAAAAATGATTTTGTTTTCATTCTGGATCCTTTCTTGTCTACCTTTACCCCCTACTACTGCCACACCTGTCCCAAGGAGGAAGACCTTCCCCATTATTCTGTCTGCTTCCCCAAAATCTCAAACATATTGAGTTGATGGAGAAAACTCAGTTGAATGAGTTCATCAAGTTTCACCTGTATTGAACTCACTGCATGAAGTCAGCAGTCACCTATTGTCTTAGTTAAGGTTTCTATTGCTGTGAAGAGACACCATGACCATGGCAACCCTTACAAAGGAAAACATTTAATTGGGGCTAGTTTACAGTTTCAGAGGTTTGGTTCATTATCATTATGGTGGGAAGCAAGGCAGATGCAGGCAGACATGGTGTAGGACTTTCAGTTACTACTCCAGCACCACGTCTGCCTGCATGTCACCATGCTCCCCACCATGATGATATTGGACTGAACCCCTGAAACTGTAAGTAAGCCCCTCAATTAAATGTTTTCCTTATAAGATTTGCTGTAGCCATGGTGTCTCTTCACAGCAATAGGAACCCTAAGACAGTGATTAATAAACTGATGTTTGACAACTGAGAGTTCTACATCTCAGTCTGCAGGCAACAGGATGTGAACTGGGTCCCACACTGGTCATAGCTTGAGCATATGAGACCTCAAGCCTGCCCCCACAGTGACATACTTCCTCCAACAAGGTCACACCTTTTAATAATGCCATTCCCTATAGGCCAATCATTCAAACACATGATTTTATGGGGGCCATACCTATTCAAACCACCACACCTACTCAAACAAAACTGTTTTTCTCACTTGTCTTTGGTTCCACTGACCACTTCTCTTTGAAAAACAACAGCAATGACAACAGAAACAATATATAGATAATAATATAAATTCTAGAACTTTAGCCTCACAGATCACCCTTTTTCTGCTGTTTCCCAGATTCTTCTGTTTACATCTTTCCCTCTCTCAATATGAGGAACTTTAGCCCTCTCAACCTTTTTCTCTGTGAGCTGCCTACTCCTTTGTGGGCAGCCTGCCCAGCAGGTCTATCTACCTTTGTACCATCCCAGCTAATGGCAGCTCACGCTGACGCCTACGTTCATTCAGAACACTGTGAGAACGTAAACTCACAAGCTGTCCTTTAATCCACAAGTCCTTCATCACTCCGCCATGGCACATGGCTGCTGATTGAGCGACCATCAGCCACTCTAGACAGAAGAGGATGGCCATGGTTTCTCAGCTGTGCTATGCAGAGGTTCCTGCCGGGATGAACTTCAGTTTATTAATCACTGTCTCAGGGTTCCTATTGCTGTGAAGAGACACCATGACTACAGCAAATCTTACAAGGAAAACATTTACTTGAGGGTTTTACTTGTAGTTTCAGGGGCTCAGTCCATTATCATCATGGTGGGGAGCATGGTGACATGCAGGCAGACGTGGTGCTCAGGTAGTAACACCAAGTCCTACATCTTGTAGGCAACAAGAAATGGACTGATACACTGGGTGGCATCCTGAGCATGGGAAATCTCAAAGCCCTCTCCCGTGGTGACACACTTCCTACAACGAGGCCACACCCATTCCAACAAAGCCACACCTACTAACAGTGCCACTCCCTTTGAGATTATGGAGGCCAATTACATTGGAACTACCACAATCACAATATTTTTGACAAAAGATAGTTATTTTAATTTTTTTAGAGGTGACAGCCAATTTAGGGTCTGTAAACACAGCAAGTCTCAGATGAACAACCAGTCACTTGTTCTAGGCCTTATGGCGTCTCTGACTTTGAGAACTGCTTGCATCCACGGACTTGTCAACGTTGAAAGGAGCAGCACAGACAAACTTTTACAGCTTTGCAAAAGATTACACCCCTAGGGAAGGCTAAGTGCAGATTTCAATTATGCAAATTATTGGTAGGCAGTCAGTCCCACAGGATCTAAAAAACCCACGGCTTCAGAGAAAGAAGAGAAGCCCAAGCAGCTCACTTGAAGCTCTCTGCTGACAGGAAGTGGCCTAATAGCTCAAACCTTTCCATTGGGAAAAGGAACAATTTATGTTAAAAAAACAAAATTGAATCATATAAACAACAGAATTTCCTTAATTGGAATTTATTACCCCAATCCCACCATCCCTCCCTGCTCTCTATTACTCGAAGTCTGTGCACATTAGCCAAGCTAATTTTAATTTCCCAAAGTGATCTTCTGCTGTTGCTGTTGGAATGCATCCAGTTTAAGAAGAAGCCCTTAGAATTACTGTGTGTCAATTACGAAGAAATGAAATAAACAACTCATATTACCCTCAGATCTTTTCCATTGAGGAAAAATGGCTTTTAATTAAATTAAATTTTTTTGAGAATTTCATACCTGAGTACTGTATTTACATCATTTATACTGTTTCCTCTCCCCCTGTGCCCTTCCTTATTCACTTTAAATTCATAAAATTAACCCCGCAACTGACAAAGGTCTGATCTCCAAAATATATAAAGAACTCAAGAAACTAGACTGTAAAAGGCTAATCAACCCAATTATAAAATGGGGCACTGAGCTGAACAGAGAATTCTCAACAGAAGAAGTTCAATGGCCAAAAGACACTTAAGGTCACGCTCAACTTCCTTAGCGATCAGGGAAATGCAAATCAAGACAACTTTAAGATACCATCTTATACCTGTCAGAATGACTAAAATAAAAAAACACCAATGATAGCCTTTGCTGAAGAGGTTGTGGAGAAAGGGGTACACTCATCCATTGCTGGTGGGAATGCAAACTTGTGCAACCACTCTGGAAAGCAGTGTGGCAGTTTCTCAGGAAATTCGGGATCAACCTACCCCTGGACCCAGCAATACCACTCTTGGGAATATACCCAAGAGAGGCCTTATCATACAACAAAAGTATATGCTCAACTATGTTCATAGCAGCATTGTTTGTAATAGCCAGAACCTGAAAACAACCTAGAAGCCCTTCAATGGAAGAATGGATGAAGAAAGTATGGAATATATACATATTAGAGTACTACTCAGCAGTAAAAAACAAGGACTTCTTGAATTTTGCATACAAATGGATGGAAATAGAAAACACTATCCTGAGTGAGGTAAGCCAGACCCAAAAAGAGGAATATGGGATGTACTCACTCATATTTGGTTTCTAGCCATAAATAAAGGACA
The DNA here is from genome assembly GCF_018167655.1 of Microtus oregoni. Classification (NCBI taxonomy): domain Eukaryota; kingdom Metazoa; phylum Chordata; class Mammalia; order Rodentia; family Cricetidae; genus Microtus; species Microtus oregoni. Next base: position 42,069,907 of record NW_024543071.1, read on the forward strand.
TTGACCCTATAATTCGTGATCCTAGAGAAGCTAAATAAGAAGGTGAATCCAAAGACAAAAATATAGGCAACCTTCTGAATATTAACCTTCATCAGGCGATGAAAGGAGACAGAGACAGAGACCCACATTGGAGCACCGGACATAAATCTCAAGGTCCAAATCTGGAGCAGAAGGAGAGAGAGCACGAGCAAGGAACTCAGGACCACGAGGGGTGCACCCACACACTGAGACAAGGGGGATGTTCTATCGGGAACCCACTAAGGCCAGCTGGCCTGGGTCTGAAAAAGCATGGGATAAAACCGGACTTGCTGAACATAGCGGACAATGAGGACTACTGAGAACTCAAGAACAATGGCAATGGGTTTTTGATCCTACTGCACATACTGGCTTTGTGGGAGCCTAGGCAGTTTGGATGCTCACCTTACTAGACCTGGATGGAAGTGGGAGGTCCTTGGACTTCCCACAGGTCAGGGAACCCTGATTGCTCTTCGAGCTGATAAGGTAGGGGACTTGATAGGGGGAGGGGGAGGGAAATGGGAGGTGGTGGTGGGGAGGAGGCAGAAATCTTTAATAAATAAATAAATAAATAAAATAAATTCATAAAATTAATGACCTTTACTTCTTTCATTATTATATATGTACATACATATACACTTGTGTAATATAAATATAAGTGTATATTTACATACACATACATAACACAATTTGTGTGCTGTGTGTGCATGCACTCACACACATACGTTTATATAAATACAACTTGCTGACTTTATTTAGTGTTGCTCTTGTGTATTTGTTTAAGGCTGACTGCTTGGAGCTGGATAACCTGTTGGGGCTTCTCCCTGGAGAGGAGATTCTCCTTCCCTCCACTATTAATTGCCTGTAGCTCTTCATCTAGGGCAGCAGTTCTCAATGTGTGGGTTGCAACCCCTTTGGGAGTCACATCTCAGAGATCCTGCATATTAAAATTTACATTACAATCCATAACAGTAGAAAATTACAGTTATGATAATTTATGGTTGGGGGGTCACCACAACATGAGGAAGTGTATTAAGGGGTCCCAGAATTAGGAAGGTTGAGAACCACTGCTGTAGGTAGAGCTTTGTTGGAGTCCCCATCCATGTTAGCATTTTCATAGAATGAATACAAGGCTGGGTAAAAAGATGGCTGATTCCTACCAGATCTGAGTTCTTTATGCATGCTCTCTGCCTTCCTAATTGTAATATATTTAGTCTGGAGTCACATGATGAACAAATTAATTCATCTTAAACAAATATGCAGTCACGATGTCAGAATCGTTTCTTTCCTATGTCTATGTAACAAATGGCAAAAAGAATTTAACAAGAAAACACACTTAGGAGACCCTGTGTGTTAATTAATTTTGGTAAAAATAACCCCACAGGGTGGGGGAGGGGAAGTGATGGAATAACAAACACAGAAGCAGGACTTACAACAGGAAGAGGGGCAGAGACTCAAACACATGAGCTGTAGGAAAAACTACATCTATTTTAAGGCTATGGGACTAGGAAGGGACAGGTATTTTTAAATTTAATTGGAGCATTTCAAATAACGAGATTAACTGCTTGAAAACTTGGGGGAACAACAGGGAAAATAATTTAAACTCTAAGCCATAATGAAACTGAGATTAAAAAAAAAAAGACAAGCTAAACATGCAGGAAGAGGCTGGAACCAGCCCCTCCGTGAAGAGGTTGCATTTTTAGGGGTTTCTGATTTGCTACCAGTGATGAAATGATACTGCCTAGTGCCTTCATTTCCTTATCTGTGAAATAAGGCATGCTAATGCCTGTGCCACAGAAAGGGTTGTAAGAGACTGACAGTTTACAGGAAGTCCTTGACACACTGTGACCATTTGATGCACTATGAAAACAGTAGCCCAAGTCCTAAAAGAAAGAGAAAACCCTATCACCAAGACAAGCTGGACAAGATAAGATAGAAGAAAGCCAGTTTGTTTGGTGTGTGTGTGTGTGTGTGTGTGTGTGTGTGTGTGTGTGTTCTGGAACCTTTTGCGTTTTAATAGATTAGAATGTAGCTACCACATTTCTCGTTTCCTTTTCCTCCCTCCAAACCCGCCTGCATACCCTTCCTGCTCCTTTTCAAACCCATGGCTTCTTATTTCCAATTGTTATTAGATGCATATATGTGTATACATTTATATTCCTAGATACAACCTGTTCAGTCTGTATCATGTTGCTTGTAGGTATGCTCTCAGGGCCGAACATTTGGCGCTGGACTTGGTGTGTTCTTCCCTGGGAAAAATACTTCTCCCATTCCCAGATTACGTCAGTTACAGATAGTTTGTGTGTGTGTGTGTGTGTGTGTGTGTGTGTGTGTGTGTGTGTAGATTTGAGGCCTTGCAGGCTCTTTTCTATTCAATTTGGCATGTATATTGGTGTCATCCTTGTAAGAGATCTGTCTCATAGTTTGTGTGTTTAAGGACATTCTCTTACTTCCCCCTTCCTTTTCAGGTACACAAGACTCATTCTTTACATTTGGCCTAAAACAACTGAAAATTGCTTGGTTATAAACTTGGTTTTATATTATTCCATTAAAGGCAGACTCTCGGACATTTTACCGCTTTGAGAAAGTGAAGTAGGATGACTGATCTTCACGCTGGTGTAAGTATGTTCCTAGTGCATCCAACACGTCACAGCTTGCTACTCAGTCCAATACCCACTACACTTGGCCTCTCAAGAGTCAACTCCTTGGGAAACAAAACATTAAAGCATAAAGGAGAGGCAGATGTGGTGGTGCACACCTGTAATTCCATCATTGTGTTAGTTCAAGGCCAGCCAAGGCTACACAGTGAGGATCTGCCTCAAGAACAAAAACGTTCCCCCCAAAAAAGGAAGAAAAAGAAATGGGGGTGGGGAAAGAACCGTGTTCTTACAATGAGCTCAAGGAAACTGTTTTTAAGTGTCACTACTAAGTAATACAGCAAAACAACTATTTATGTAGCATCCAAACTGTATCAGTTATCACAGCTAATCTACAAATGATATAAAGTATATGGGAAGGTAGGCACAGACTACATGAAAATACTTTGCGCTTTATACTTTATAAAAAAGGGCTTGAGTGTCCTTGTGCTTAGTGTCTTAGTTACTTTTCTATTGCTATGAAAAGGCAATACTACAAAGGAACTTTTAAAATAAATTTAAAATAAATTGTTAAATTTGGTTTTAAAGTTTCAGAGGATTAGAACCCAAGATAGCAGAGCAGAGGCATGGTGGCAGGAGCAGAGGAGAGTTTATGTCTTGATCCACAAGACACTGAGAAACACATACTCACACATTGGGGATGATATTGGAAATGGTGTGAGTCTTTTGAAACCTGCAATCTCATGCCCATGACACACTTCCTCTAACAAGGCCATACTTTCTAATCCTTCCCAAATAGTTCCGTCAACTGGGGGGCCAAGGATTCAGATATATGAGCCTACCACTTTCATCTCTAGTGAAACCCAACAGACTTGAGTTCAAGTACACAATTAAGCAAATGGACTAACAGGTGTCTACAGAATATGCCATGCAACAGATACAGAGGAACATCCTTCTCAGTAGCCTGGAATCTCACATAAACATGTCACATCCTAGGCCACAACTCTTGTCAAGTACAAAAGAATCAAAATAAATTATCTTACCATATAATAGTAAAATAAACTAGAAATCAATAGCAAGAAAACAACTTTACAAATAAATGGAAACCATGTAATACACTCTTGACTAACAAGTGGCCAATCAAAAAATCATGGAGGAAAATTTAAATTCCTAAAGTCAAATGAAAATGAAGACTCAACACACCAGAAAATCTGGGGTATAGCTAAGACAACTCTAAAAGCAAAGTTTCTAGCAGAGAGTGCTTACATTGAAAAATCATAAATATTGCAAATAGATAACCTAATGATAAACCACACAAGCCACAAAAATGAGAATAATAAAAGCCCCAAAGCACAGAGGGAAAGAAAAACTAAAGATCAGAACAAAAAACAACGAAAGGATAAATCACACAAGGACTTGGTTATACGGTAAAACAAGATTGACGAACTCCTAGCCAAAATAACCAAAAGAAGCAGAAAGACTACCTAAAAATATAATCATTAGGGAGTACTTTAAATTTTATATTCCCCAAACTTGAAAATTAAGAAAATAAATATTTCTAGCTACATTAAACCGACATGATATAAACAATTTAACCATATACAAAACAATCAATGAGGCTGATGCAGTAATAAAAAGTCTTCTAATCTAGGCCAGGACCAGATGGATTTGCTGTCAAACTTTACCAAACCTTAAAGAAAATCCAGCACCATCACTACCACCGCCACCACCACCACCAACAACAACAAAACAGACAAGGAGATCAATGGGATAGAATTAAGGACTCGGCAATAGACTCAAACGGTTACAGCTGCCCCATTATGTGTTTGTGTTCATGCATACCTGCATGTGTACATGTTTATGTGCTGGTGCACCTGTGTGTGTGAATGAGCATGTAAGAATTGACAGATGGGTCACATGAAATCAGAAGTTCAGTGTAGTAAAGCAACAAGCAGTGACCAGAGAAGAGACAGCCTGTGGAATGTGAGAAGAAGATTTGCCAACTACCCATCAGACATAAATGAACTCCTTGGATATATAAGAACTGCAGAAACTAAATGTTAAAACAAAGCCAATGTCATCTAAATGGGCTCATGGCCGAAGAGACAGTTTTCAAAGGGAAATAAAGAAATTTCCAGTAAACATTTAAAGAAGTGCTTAACATCCTTAGTCATAAGAAATGCTAATTAAATCATCTCAGTCAGCATAGCTATAACCCAGAAAACAAATGACAACAATTGCTGGAGAAAATGTGGGGAAAGAAAGTCCTTCTCACTACTGATGGCAATGTAGACTTGGGTACCCAGTGCAGAAATCAGCATGGAGATTCATCAAGAAATTGCAAAGAGAGCCACCATATGACCTAGCTACACCACTCCTGGGTATACACTCAAAGCACTCTTGGTCAATATCACAGAGATATTGGCACATCCATTTCCATTGCTGTACTATTCATAATAGCTAAGAACTGGAGCCAACATAGATGTCCACCAATACTTCAATGGATACAGAAAATGCCACAGATATAAACAGTGGAATTGCATGTACCCATGAAGAAAGATGATGCCATGACGTTTACAAGAAGAGGGCTGAGTGAAATAAGATGGACTCAAAAAGATAAATGCCGTGTGTTTTCTCTCACATGGAGACCCTAGATTTAAGTGTGTGTGTGTGTGTGTGTGTGTGTGTGTGTGTGTGTGTGTGTGTTGTCCAAGAAACTATAAAAGGGGATCATGATATGAGAGAGAGATTTTAAGGTGGGGGTAGTAAGGAAATACATATGGTAAGAAAGCAGGATGGGGGTACCGTCTGCAGGAAAGAAGAAATCCAGACAAATGAAAAAGGGGGCAGGAGGAGCCTCGTGGGAGGAGGAAATCTGACTAAATTAAATGGGTCAAAATCCCAAACCAAAAGTGAATCTGAGAAAAGGCTACTCACCAGGAGCCTGGGTTTCCAGAACAATGAAATACGTGATTTACTTTATGGGGGTCCAGGACCTGGCTTACCTAACATTTGTTGGAGAATTTAGGAAAGGAAAGGCATCTTTCAAACATCTTAGCTGTTAATATTGCTCTTCAGTGGTGCTGGGACAGACTGATTTATCCTCTCTAAAGCCTGAGAAAAAAAAATCTAGCTATTAATGAAGGAATTTCTGGCCCTGAATAATGATGGCTGAGCATCACAACTGATGGTTTTCCTCCAACAGGGCTCCTTGAATCTGTCGGCCATACTACCAGGTTCACATGAATGCATGATTTTTTTTTTATCATTTCTCCAATGACTTTCAGTCCACTCTTGAAGGCATCATTGTGTGGGATTAATATAAAGAACTTAGAACCAGTTTTGATAAAATATAAAAATCAGTATAAATTCTAATCTTCCAGATTAGAATTCTCATGGGAAATAGTTTATTTCCCATGAGAAATACTATTCTCATGGGAAATAGTTTAACATAACACAAAAACATCAGACAGGGGAGAAAGTGAAAAGCTGGGATGTTATTTTGAAGCACTGTCTCAATGTTTTCTGAGTCATTTGGGGGAGGATTTGAAAATACCAGTACAGTTCACCCAGAAGAGTTAGGGGTTTTCAGAGAATGACTGAAATATCCACATTTAAAGCTTCCTTCCAACCAGGGTTACATTTTGAAATACACCAAACAAGACAAATCATCAAGTAGAATGCTTGCTTCATGAACAGCAGACTTTTATAGATGGTACCAGTTATCAACATCAGGCTACTTCCACTCTCAAAGGTCTCATTTGAAGAGAAAGTTTAAAAACCTCATGTTTATTTCCATGGAAGGAAAACTGTGTGGCTTGGACGTCTGAATGTCTTTATCCAACATAAACTAATAGGTAGAGAAATTTCCCTGACAGGGATCGGAAGCATTGTCCCTGGTGCTCATAAATACCCCCACTGTATTGTCTGAAATGGCTTATGTCAGTCCTGACTGTGGGCTCAGATTTACTGTACAGTTCATCAACTTCTCAGCATGATGGATAATGAATGTTTCATTTACATCGCTAATTGCCAAGCCATGGTTCCTACAACCTTTAACCCGTATGTTTTATCCCATTATCACCATATGTCAATATAATTGCATTTAACATTCTGAGTGATAAACTTTCTTCTGCACAGAGAAATATTTTTCACAAAGAAATCATGCAAAGGCTGTTGATAAAACACAAGTCTGTTACAGGAAATGGCAGAGATGTAACCAGGATAATAGGTAGATGTTCCAACTGAGGAAAATTATCTTTGGTCAGGGACTGATCTCATGGGCAGAGAAAGAATGGCATATTATTAAGAATATGTTTTTAAGCTTTTTAAACTCAAGAAATGAATAAAGATCCTCAAGGCAATATAAGCCAACATTTGGACCTGTTTGATACACAAAATATATAAAATCAATTACTCATAGCTATGTGATCCAGTTACATTTGCTATGCTTACTTGACATTCTGCAAATAAACATGGAATGAGACAGCCTCTTTCCTCTCCTCCAGTTTGAAACTGAACACATTTACTGAGGCTGGAAAGCATCACAAATCAAAATTGCTAAGGTTGGAGAAAAAAACTGGCAAACCATTTTCTCGTAGTGCCAGCAATCATGTGAGAATTTGCCCAGACTGCCAGCCAACACAACCTGGAGTGCCTTCCACCTGGATTGCAGCTGTTTATCCCAGTGATTCAGGGCACCCAGGAATTGCTTGAGACTTCATACCGAGGAGTTCTCAGTGAAATTATTTTTCTGCCATCTCCTGCTACCAACAAATCCTATTTGTTATAGCTCAAGAGTATGTCTTGCTTTTGTCTATGGTATCACCACGGTCTTATCGTACTCTGAGCTTTTGCCCTCTCTGTGGTATGTGGGGACAGTTTCTAATCTGTCTCTGCCTTTGTACTTATGTTTTCTCCATGGCTTGCTTCCCGCATCTTCCTTCCTTACAATTGTCCATTATGAAATCTAAAGTGCATCTGGCCAGTGAGGCTTTGCACAGTCTGATGACTCCCTCCTCTGCAGCCACCCAAGCTCCCTACTCCCCATACCCAGGACCTAACAGAGCTTCCATCCATCTCCCTAGGGAGCCTATTTCCTAACCTGGAGCCTTTGCATGGCTGGTCCCTTACTCCTGATTTTCTCCTAACTTATTCTTTTTAATTTATTTATTATGTATACAATATTCTTTCTGCGTGTATGCCTGCATGCCAGAAGAGGGCACCAGACCTCATTACAGATGGTTGTGAGCCATCATGTGGTTGCTGGGAATTGAACTCAGGACCTTTGGAAGAGCAGGCAATGCTCTTAACCGCTGAGCCATCTCTCCAGCCCCCTAACTTATTGTTAGGTACCCCAGACTTGCAAATTTAAAGGCACCTTGTCAAGGAGGCTTTATACAACCTCTGCATGCAGTACCAGGTAGGTCATAGCAATATCTGCTGCTTTCTTAATGACGCTTCTATTTGCTTGAAATATGTATTTGCTTGACGTCGTTTTCCCACTAAGCTGATAACTCTAAGAAGATAAAAGCTGCTTGTATTTGATTTCCCTCTATCCTTAGCAGACACGCGTACTGTGAGAATTCATTCATAGTTAACGCCTTGGCATTATTCACTGAGTTTTTACTTTACTAGAGTCCATTTTTCTCTAACAACTCAAGAGTAAAGGGGATGGAGATTGGGGAGAGGACATAGGTAGACAAGATCATCAGTGGTACAGAAAGTGTTGGGAAACCTCAGGACCCTTGGATCAGAGCATGAACGAACTTTGGTTCCTTCCTTCCTTCCTTCCTTCCTTCCTTCCTTCCTTCCTTATTATTACTTTTATTGAGATATACATTTTTTTCCCACTCAGCCTTTGTTTTTTGTTTTTTGTTTTTTTTTTTTGTACTTAAATGACCCTGGACAAGTTCTTACCCATTGTGCCTCAGTTTCTCTATATGGAAACCAGAGGTGGCAGTAATCTTTCTTCACAGAGTTCTCATAAGGACTAAATAAATTAAGTTTCTGGAAAACCCTTCAAAGAGCATTTGTCCTGTGTTCTACAGGAGTATCCTTGCTAAGCAGAAATAAAAATGTGTAATTGCAGGCAGTGAGGCTTGCTTTAGGGATATTTCCTTGGCCACTACTGCCTCTTTCTATCCTCAGGACTAGCTCCAACATTCCTCTGCCAAATAGTCTATGTGGCCACTTTCACTTGCCATGGTTAGAGCTATGTATATGCTGTGACCTTTCTACATTAGTACTTTAACATTTTCTGCTGAATGTTCTTTGTATTGTTGTATTTTTTTGGTTTTGTTGTATTGTTGCATGTTTGTATTTTGTTGGTTTTCTTAAAGTACTGTATTTCCCGGCCCAGGGCATGGATGAAGCAGGAGGAGGTGAACTTCAAGTCCTGGCTGGAGTTAAACCAGGCAACAGGTAGCATGATTGTGCATGAACTGTCTGATAGCTGCCATCCGAAGCTTTTGCACAGACATAAATTCACTTTTACTTTTGTCCCCATTTTAAGTACTTGAAGGTGGCATTCTGTTAATAATATCACCAGGAAAACTATATTTCCAGCTGGAAGTATTCTTTGTTACATAGCTGTGGTTATTTTATCATGAATTCTATCTTTCAATCCAAAGGTGATGGAGCCTTTCTCCTCTCTCCTTTGTTTCATTCCAGTATAAAGTTCACGTGCTTTGCTTGTCCTAAGGCTCTGAAGGATGTCACCTTTCTATCCATCTACCCTTAGCCTGCCATCATCATCACTCTCTCCCCATATACCTCAAAACCCCCATGTCTTCTCAGTTCCCAGATACATTGCCATACATTATTCTGTTTTCCACGATACTGTGCCTCATCCCCTAAGACTAGGATGATGTAAAGTTTTGAACAAATAGGCTATCTTAGGTACAGATTTATAGAGGTTATAGAATTTATGATCACATAGGAAATTATAAACACATATTTAAAGTATGGTGACTATGAAAAGTTTGGCTAATCACATGGGTGTCAAAGAGTTACAGAGAGAACACTTACGGGGCTTGTCTCAAAGTCTGAACTATGAAACAAAGGGAAGGAATCTTATGCTTCCATATATGAGCTACTTCAACTGTCTCTCAGTCCACACCACCCTATCAAACAGTCTTCACAGAGCCAGCACCAGTCAAATCCCTGAAGGCAACCTCCATCTAGTTCCTGCTCTTTAAAAACATGACAAATCCTACTGGTCACTTATCTCATCCTTGTCTATTTAGATTATTGGAAGAACTGAACCACTGTATAGGCCCCTCTTGGAAGAAAGGGCTTACAAATAACTCCTCTGGACTAGTTGTTAAGACATATAGCTGTGTGTGTGCGTGTGTGTGTGTGTGTGTGTGTGTGTGTGCATGCCAGAGAGTGCCTCTCTCCCTTTGACCCATTATTTCAGACTTTAAAAACAAGCATGTTTTCAAATGGTACTGTGAGCTGCCAATGATGTATCATCCCACATCTCATTATTCTCCCCTAAATGCGATAATAATGTGATCTGTTAACATAAAAAGTTTGGCTCCGCAGAAGCAGCTGGAAATGGACAACCACAATATGCATAAGCCCGGCGTTTACCATCGGCTGCACACTGCTCGACACATATTGTTAGAAGCACCTCACATTGGTGGGCTCTCGTAAGCAAAATACTTGCATTAGGTCTCAGCTGGTGCTGCCCATCAGACAGTTTGGGAAATGTGCAATTCTCAGCAGAAGCCGGCATACACGTCCGCACATCTTTTAGGAATTGATTATGAGGTCTGTGAGGACGGAGGCAGCTCAGGTGCATCCACAGATAGCTGTGGATGCTCCAATAAACAAGGTTAGCTTTGCTCTGATGTTCACAGGGGAGAAAAACAAATCTGAGTACTGGGATTTGAAACTCAGGGATATATGGGGCAGATACTCACACAAATGAAAAGAGATCAAGTCCAAAGAGGCAGAGGGATCGTCACCCCAGTTTGTATCAGACTAACTAACAGTGGGCCCCACCAAAAGGTGCCCATCCCAGGCTTTTAAATGAACGAGGTCAGGGGTGTAAATTTAACTCTGCCAAAGCCTCTGGTCGTCTCTACTCCCTTAATTGACATGAATTAATTAGTGTCTAGCCTTTGCTTCTGTGTAAGTCTTTGTCTTTTCTCCCAAATGTCATCAATAGTCCTCTCTCCAGCCTGTTGTTTTGTCCACTATCACCCCAAAATACCAAGGGCTTTCAAGTCTTCTCTGCATCCCTACTACTTACCTGAGTGCCTAGCCCACCACTTCCTGTCTCCACAGACAATGCCAATTGATTATGTGGCCTTAGGTTAATTTTATACATTTAAAACTCGAAATATTGAGATTCAAACTCATTATTTTCTATTTTTTTTCACCTCCTGGACCTGCTTCTTCCCCTTATTATACGGAAAACAGCACGATCCTCAGTGCGGTAATGCAAATCTGAACCCAGTGACCCCATGTGGAGCCCACACAGGCTGCTGAGGTTGGATGAGTGATGGCTCTGTGTAGGTGGGGCTTCTTTCCTGGGCCTTCGGGTTCTTGCGGGTAAGACCCCAGCTGCTTCATTGTTCCCAGCATCCTCTGTGGCTGCCTCACTACCAAGGAATCACAGAATTTATAATAGAGAATTCTTTCTTAAAAGAAATTTACCTATCAAATTCACCTTCTGAAAATCTATTTTTTCTCAGTCCTAATTCCATTTTTTTAAACCCAGTGTTTTGGTATTCTACATCAAATTTGATCCATTACTGCTGTTTTTCTTATTTTATCATCAAAGGTTCTTTCGTTCTCTTTATTATTTTTATTGTATGCTTACATTGTTATAATACTGTTTTATAATTTTATTCTCGTCAGGATCAGCTTACTCCACTGAATATCAATGTATCCTTATGGACAACTTTACAGCTTTTATTCATTTGCCACGTCTGTTTATTTGTTGTTATGTTTCCTTCTTCAAGTAGAATTAAATATGAAACTCTGATCTAGATGCTCAGCTGCTCCAGCCTGGCTAGTCACCATGGCAACCTCCGTGGTGTTCTCACCAGACCAGCTTCTTTCTGGCAGTCAGAAAGCCATGTCTGGTAACATGTTTCCCAGAGTCCTTCATTGCCAAACTTCTCTGTAGACAAGCTTCTCCACAGCCAAGCTTCTCCACAGCCAAGCTTCTCCACAGCCAAGCTTCTCACAGCCAAACTTCTCCACAGCCAAGCTTCTCCATAGCCAAGCTTCTCCACAGCCAAACTTCTCCACAGCCAAACTTCTCTATAGCCAAGCCTCTCCACAGCCAAGCTTCTCCACAGCCAAACTTCTCCACAGCCAAACTTCTCCACAGCCAAACTTCTCCACAGCCAAGCTTCTCCACAGCCAAGCTTCTCTAAAGCCAAGCTTCTCCACAGCCAAGCTTCTCCACAGCCAAGCTTCTCACAGCCAAGCTTGTCCACAGCCAAACTTTTCACAGCCAAGCTTCTCTACAGATAACTTCTCCTTAGACAAGCTTCTCCATAGCCAAACTTCTCCATAGCCAAGCTTCTCCACAAGCAGGCTTCTCTACAGCCACGCTTCTCCACAGGCAAGCTTCTCTAAAGCCAAGCTTTTTTACAGCCATGCTTCTCCATAGCTAAACTTCACCACAGTCAAGGTTTGCCTTCCCTGTTTACTCCCTACAGCAACCTCTACCTTCTCTATGCCACAGAAGCACCCAACTCAACATCTCCAACATTTCTTTTCATTCATGCCTCTGTGGTCATTCTAGAGCATTCTCTGTTTAAGTTGTCCTTTTGTCTGGATCCTCTTCATCCTTTAAAGCTCTAAGCAAGAGTCACTGACTTCAGATGACATCATCAGTGACTAATGTTCTCTTTGCCCTCATTCAATTTCATAATTTGGTATAATAGGCTGTGAGCAGCCAAGGAAATGAAATTCCCTACTTAATCATTTGCCAGACTTGACTGAACATGAGAGTCAAAATAGCACTGAATAAGCACTAATGTTTGCTCAACAAACAATATAGTGTAGCCCAAAGAAACACATCTTTTATGATGGTTAGAGCTAGAACAAGGAATTGCTTTATTTAAAAATATTAAAAAGAGTTCACAAATTTAGTAGATAATTATTGCAGTTAATAGGCCTGAACCCGCAAACCACCCACTTCCTCTATAAAGCTTCAGGAAGTACAATGGAGCCCAGTGGTCCCATGAACTTTCTGGGTTGAAAGCCTCCTCCACTTGCTAGCCGTGTGCCAGTGGGGAAAAATTCAACCATTCTCATCTGTAAAATAAGGATGCTGGTGACAATGGCAGTAATAGACTATAATCCATGGAGCATTTAGGATAGTGCTGGACACAATGCAAGCACTTGCAAACTGGAAAGGTGTTATTTCTATTCTAATCTGACCACAGTGACAACCCAAGTGGGGTCACACCTCGTGCTGGAGATTGCAGGGACAACAACTTTCGGACTAAGAAAAGGGAAAAACTCAGATTTGCAAACACAGAAGAACTAACATGTTCTTGGCACACAGCTCACAGACAGGTCTGGATTTGGTTAAATGCTTCGGGTCCAAGTCTGAGCCTCTGTTTAACTATTTTCACCTTGGGGAATGATATGCCTGTAAGCTACAGTTTGGAGTCAAGACAGTATCTTGCTGTGCCTTGCTAGGAAGAGCAAGAACAAACTCCTGAACACCAATGTTTCCCAGAGGAAGACTCAAAGAGGGGGCTTGTGGGAGCTCGATATCCATCTAATGCCCGTCAGCCTTCACACTTCTATTTTCAGATGGGTGATGGGCATGTCTATATTTCTGTAGGAAATAATTTTCAACAAACTTCAACATAATGTTTGCCAAATGTACTGTCAGCTTGGGCCCAAAGGGAAAATCAGGAAACCGATTTTTAAAACGCCTACCCGCTTTGGCAAAGGTCTTTACATCATTGTCTCAACAAGTCTCACAACTTTTGGATACGGTCACAGTGATTGCTAATCTTCCCATTTTACAGGAGAAATGATGGCTGATGTTCACAGTGCTGGTATGAGGAGAGGCCAGAACTCAACACCCAAACTTCTTACCCAGTGGCCATCCCACTGTATCAGAATGATATTCTCCTTTCAAAATAAGTCGTTCCTCTTGAGGGCTCTAGTGTGCAAGTAGGACTCGACACAGCAGAGAAACATTCAAACCAGAAAAGACTACTGCAGTACACAACTTCCCTTGATGCCTCCTACCTGGGCTCTACCTGGGTACAAGGCCTGCAGTTTCTAAACTGGATACTGCCAAGCTTCTCCACAAGGTTTCCCAACATGCACATGCCTGAGAAACTCCAGTCCCAGTCACATAAGAGACCACTGAGTAAGGTCTGCTGCCTGTACCTTTTCTGGTTTCTCTTCCTTCTCTTCTCAAACGCTGGAAGTCCTAGATGATTGTGAAGTTATCACAAATCTTCCATAATCTTCTCTCTGGTACCTGAAGTGGCTTAAGACCCTGGCTCTCAGCGTGAGGAAGCAAGGCTCTCAAATAAATGGACAACCCTTTCTTTAACGTGATCAACAGGAATGAGGCACTTCTCTGTGAGTTAAACCTTGAGAAGTTGCAGCATTGATTTGCAGGCGGGGTTTGAGGTGAGGGATAAGGAGATCTTCTTCCAACAACTTGAGCCTGCTTTTCTTTCTCCTGAAGCACCCACCAGGACTCTTCAAGTGGACTCTTCACATGGGGCAAGTGGCTGTGCAGCTTCACTGTAAAGGGACTTCCTAAATGCATGGCCATCCCAGAGTGGTATGAAGAAAGAAGAGGCTTTGCATTTCTGCTATTGCTACGCCAAGCCTAGATCTTCTCTGCTGAGCTAATGAATTAATAATAGATTGACCTGTAATAAGTCTACCATAAGGCAACACAGAGTTCCTTAACTATAGTGTGCCCCACTGACAGCAGGGAATCTTCAACCCTGTGCCATATCAGAAAATTTCCTCAGTGAACTTTATGTTCTCTGAGCTAGGAGCAAGACAGGTCATATCTCTGGTTCTGTCTTCCTGGGCACAGGTTTTGTTTCTGAGACCCTGAACTATGCACGGGCATGTCTTAGACTTGTGACCCCCTGCTTCTCCCTTCCATGTGCTGGGATTATAGGTGCACCTCACCATGCCTGGCTTCCAGGCACAATTTGATGTTGTTGGTATTTATTGTTGTTGTTGTACTAACCACTGGCAAGCAACTTCCCTCTGGGATACCAGGAGAGCTCTACTTAATTAAGTTAGATTCAGTATAAGAGAGCCAAGGAAAAAGTTTGCAGCAGATCTTACATAATTAAAGTGGAGAAAGGCTGTCTCCCTGTATTCGTTTGGTGCGGATGTGTGTTTGCCGTAATTAAGCCTGCTGGGAAAGTGATGCTGAGCCTCCCAGATGGTGAGGATCAGACAAGAAGAAATGATTTTTATTTCTGAATTAATTCTGTTCAGATGACTTGGAGCATCATAACACTCAATAAGCATTCAAGAGACCACTTGGCAAAAGGAAATTGGGCTTCCCATACAACGGGAGATACCCAAAGACCAAACTTCTCAAAGTCAAGAAGAGCACATTCTGTTACCATTTGTAGTTCAAGTTTAAAAAGTGTCCTTTTAGGGAACACCACTTCATCACACAAAATATGAAATCTAAAACAATCAATCCTATAAAATTAGGAAGTAGAATCCTAACTGCCAGAAACAGGAGGTGGAGGAAATGGGAAGGTATTGGTCAAGGGCCCAAACTTTCAATTGCAAACAGAAAAAAATGCCATCCTTTGGCTACACTAGGACACCGCTACTTGCCACCACCCGGAGCCTAAGCTTTAAGTTAGACTCAGGATCACGTGGCATGGACTGTTTTATTTCACTGTTAGTTTTCTTCCATCTACGAGACTCACTGGGATCCCAGTCCAGATACTTACTGCCAAATGAAAAAATTACTCAACACAGACAAGCAGCCATTTCTTTCTCTGTAAAATGAGTGGGAAAAAAATATAGACCCATCCTCGAAGACTGGACAGGCCTGCACGTGAAAGCCACTGTGACTGCACTGGCTAGAAGGGGCCAGCCACTCCAGTGCTTGCTGCCTCCGCTCCCATCCCTTTCCTCACCCCATCCTCCACCTAATATCAGATTCTAATGGATAGTTGGAGAAAAGTGGTCATAGGGCAGTCACTGTTTCTTCCCAGGGTGAACTGAAATTGGTACTCAAGGTTGACCTTTGCCCAGCACGACTGAGAAATATCTGTTTTCCCTGGTGAATTGGTGGCCACTGCAGATAAGGAAGTCCATTGTATTTTGGCTAGGGCCAAATGACAACAAGACATTCTCCATATGATCCTCATCATATATGTGTGTCTGTGTGTATGTGTGCATGTATGTATATATATATATATATTATATAATATGTTCAATATGCAATGATACCTTAATACAATAAACCATATGCTTATAAATTCAAATATGTCATTTCAACTTTTGGTTTTAGTCTCACTGAAACCATACAGATGAACACAGAAAGTACAAGATAGATCTGGAAGATTAGACCGTTAGGGTCGCTTCACCACAGAGTAGGTTTTGGCTGCAGGAATTAATCAGAAAGGGAAGGAAGGAAGTTGAGATGCTGGTAGGACCTGGAAAAAGATGCTGACAGGACCTGAGAAAGGACAATGGCGAGAGAGGGGCTAAAAGGAAGGGAACATAAGAAGACACTGAAGCTAGGGTTGAACATACGGAAGCAGTGACCTATGTCCCCTTTCTAAAGACAGCTGAAGAGGAGCTGACACCAGCGATCCCCATGATCTCCATGGGGGAGGGCAAACAGCTTCCTTGTGGGGTGCTGAGGCAGGCCAGCACTGAAGTGTCACAGTGAGCAGGGTGGCAGGATTGAGAGGGCTGCAGAATGCTTCTCCACATGCCCAAAGAGAAGGGTGTGGAGATGAAGGAGGCTTGGCAGGACAACACTCTCATTATTCAGAATATGAGCGACCCTCTCAGTAAAATTAGTGAACACACATACATTTGTAATCCATTACTTGGGAAGCTAAAACATGTAATAAACATATCAGCTGTTTGTTTACATCTTTTATTTTTTTTAAGTGAGTAACTAGGTCGCTTTATTACAAACCTGTAAAGATTCTATGCTAAAGGTAGTACAAATAAGCAGCAAATATTTTCACAACCATGTTTTCATTTTGGTCTGTAATGCAAATGTTTCTTTTCCCCCTTCTGGTGAGTGTTAGCAGCTACGTACTAGCTTGGGACTTCGTCTTAGTACATTTTCTCTAGCCTCCCTGAAAGGTTACTGATTAATATTAGAGAAAGCAAAACTGATGCTTAGGGTTATAATTTGTCCGAAGTTTAAGTGACAGGAGAAGAAGTTGCTAAAATCCCCAGCTCACCTACTATGTGTTGTGGATAGCGGTGCATCTTAAACATCTCCCATGGGCACTCATGGCAGAGTGGAGCAGCAGCTCTCTGACCACTGCTTTCTAGATAGGAAGGGATTCCAAACTCACGAAACAAACAAACACACAAATAAACTTTGAAATATCAAAAGAGCATACATAGAGAGAAAAATGCAAACAACATTGGCTACAGTAAGTAATAAGCATGGCTGCTATCCACCCAAGGGTTACTATCTAACAAAATTATAATGTGCCCCGAAGGGAAGTTATGAGTTGACAAATATTATCCCAACAGGAGGATATTGTGCTTTTATTATATGCTTATGTGTTGAGGACTCAGGCAGCCATAGATAACCTTATATTGCCTGATGTGTACTTGTTGGCACCCTGTGTGCTGATCCTCTGTAAACACAGGAGCGTGGAGGCCAGAGGTCAACCTTGGCCTAGTTTTCCATCATTCTCCACCTTGCATTTTGAGTCAAGGTCTCTCACTAGACTTGGAGCTCAGTGATTTACCTAGGCTGGCTGGTCAGTGAACTCCAGGGATCCACCTGTTTCCTTCTCCTAGGCAGGACGGGAGCTACAGATGTGTATACAGACATCGTATCCAGCTGTTTATGAAAATTTCTTTCTTATAGGTGCGAGATTGTAGTTCAGGGAACATAAATAAATATGTATGCTCATACAGCAAGTGGTGGAAGCAGGAGCTGGATGGCAGCTGTTGGACCTCCTCACTCAGGAATCACGGAGGGAAACATAGTACAGAGCTCTGAACTGCAGCAAGAAAGCTTATTTTTCTACCACTGTGTCCTGTGTGACCTCGCGCAGGCTACACACCCTTTCTAAGCCGGGACACTTGCTCTGTAAAATGCAGACACAAAAACTAACTACTGACTGGGAACACAGCATCTCTCTAGCATGTATGAGGCCCTCGGATTGATTCCCTGTACCTCAGAGTAGCAACTCCACAGAGGAACCACAAGAACGAGAAGAACAATTCACATTATGATTTGGGGCTTTGGAAACAAAGTTTTACTACATTACCATGGCCAGCCTGGAACTCATTACAGAACTCAGGTTGTCCTTGAACTTGTGATAGAAATCAACCTCTTCAGTAATGAAATTATGGCTGTGAATCACCACAGCTAGCTAAAAACCGCATTTTGTTTGTTTTTTATCTTTTACTGTGTATGGGTGTTTTGCATGTGTGTATGTCTGTGTGCTGTGTAGGCACAGTGCCTGTGGAGGCCAGAGAGGGTGCATTGGAGTCACAGACAGTTGTGAGCTTCCATGTAGGTGCTGGAAATCAACAACCAGAGCTCTTGAACACCTACAGAGTCATTGCTCTAGTTCCCCTTCTGTTTAGTAAGTGCTGGGAATTGAACCCACAGCTATGGATATGCTGCCAAGCCCTTTATCACTGAGCTAGAGCCTTAACTTGATGTAAAGTTTGAAGCAATGTGTTCAGAACACACTCAGCATTTCCTGTGTTAACAACTATTATTATTATTCATCAAAAGATCAGACTTGTGATCTAGAGCTACTAGAACAGCTGTTCTCAACCTTCCTAATGCCATGACTCTTTAATACAGTTCCTCATGTTGAGGTGACCCACAACCAGAAAATTGTTTCATTGCTATGTCATAACTGTAATTTCGCTACTGTATTATTGGTAATATAAGTACCTGACATGCAGGGTATCTGATATACGACCCTGTCAAAGGGTCACTCGACCCCAAAAGAGTCACGATCCACAGGTTGAGAACCACTGTACTATATGACAACACTCTGATGCTCTCAGCCTGCCCTGGAGATGGGCAGGAGAAGGTTCTGACATATGTTCAGTGTGGAAAGGACGTATTTTGAGTAGGAGTGGGGGCTTACCAGAACGGCATGAGCCCAGGTGGCTGGGCTCCAGCGGCTACACTCTCAGAGGAGCCCTGGCCAACCTCCAGCCTGAATCCGCATAAATTGCTGTTCTGCCTAGAGTCACATATGGACGCACAAGTGTCTGAAGGGTGTGCCTGCTATTTCTGGCAAACACCACCACCAATGACAGTGTCCTTCGGAAACATTCCAGAGCTTGTAAAACCCAGGAAAACATATCGAGGGATCAAGCAGGAGATGTGTCCCTGTCTTACTTCTGCTCCCTCCAGTGTCACTCTGTGGATGGCATCTCCTCAGACACCCTGGCTCTGAAGATAGCCAAGAAGAAAAGCATCAACCCACAGCAAGTTCAGATCCAGCATGCCTTAATTTGTGCTTCAATCTAACTTCGAACTGCCCATACCCTTGGTGAGAGAGTCAAACATTTTGGAAGTCATGGGATTTGGTTTTCTTTGCTCTCAGTTTCCTATAAAAAAGAGTCTGAGGGAGGGGAAAGGAAAAGAGAAGCAGAAAAGACAAATGAAGGGTAGACACACATAGAAATTATATGTGTATGTATGTATTCATTGTAAAAATACAGGTTTTATTAAAAGACTGTAAATATGCCACTTCTAATGAATCATGTATTTAATTTTCGACTATTAAGAAGTAATTAGTATATGCCTTCAATTTAAGGCCTCAGATAGCCATAAAGTCACATAAAACTTTTAATGAGAAGGCCGGAAATCATTTCATGTTGTATTATATTCATTGACTTTCCACATTTCAGAACATTATGGGGATAAAACTAAAACAGATATTGGGACTCTGAGAATACAATAAACAATTATAAAACCTTAAAAATTAAAGGGAACTTAGTGATGGTTTCAATAACTCAACTCACACATGCCTCGTTTGGTGTTTAACTTGGTGTTTAACTCTAAATTAGGTGTATCGCACAAAAGATATGCAGCCATTAACAAGATTCTCCTAAACGAAATGATTAAGAAAGCATACTAGTTTTCCATCAGCAATCTACGCTAGAAATCCCAACAACTCCACAGGAAGATCCAAAGAATAAGAGCAGAGGCTATGGCCCAAAATAAGAAGTGTCACTGACTGGCAAAGCTATAAAAACAAAATCTCCCCATGACAATGGCCATGCCTACCACCACAACAGAAGAAACAAGAAACCATGAGTATAACCGATAAGAGGGAAGAAAAAGCCTAGAATGGAGAAATTTGAGAAGAGCTGAAAGACACGCGGTATCTAATCCTGCTCTTGGAAGGTGGCGCCAAGAGGATCAGCCTTAGCTACGCAATGAGTGTGAGACGAACAGTTTTCTGAGACTCTGTCTTAAAAATAAACAACAAACAAAGGGGAGGAAATCAGACATCCAGTGGAAATGGCAGCCAGCACAGACTGAGAGATGCACGTACAGCCAGCCCTTCACTCAGCCTCCATTTGTCCCACACAGTATTTCAAGAACTGGGAGATCAGTTAGAAAGGCCAAGCAGATGGTGTTCTCACACTCAAAGCAGGTCACAATGTCAGGGAAGAATGCAATAAAGCAAAGCAGGTGTTGTGGGAAAAGCCCAGAAGGGCCCCTGCAGCCACAGAAAACCTGATGAACGTTATTGTGAAAATTTATCCCCAAAGTCTAGAAAATCGGGCGTAATATTTACTAAACTGCTGTCTTATCTGCTTTCCCATGGCATTATAAAAGACCAAGGCACCCTATAAAAGGAAAGTGTTCGATTTGGGCTATGGTCTCAGGAATAGGGTCCACGGTGGAGTGGTATAGGCATGGTGGCAGGGACAGCTGAGAGGGCACATCGTGATCAGCAAGGAGGTGGCAGCGTGTCAGGAGCACAAAGGTCCTTGAGCTCACAGACAGCACTAGGGAAGTCAGGACTGTTGAATGAGTAAAGTTATCTTTTTGAAGGAAAAAATATATAACCTGTTTTCTGCCTGGAAAGCTGGGAATGGAGGTGGCTAATAGCCAAGATGATCCTTGTGCTATCTTTAGAGCCAGGCCATACCAAGGTCTAACAATAGAACCAGAGGTGGCTGATAATCTAGGTAGCCTTTGTGTTATCTGTACAGCCAGGGACTCCTCTACGCACCCAAAACCAGGATCAGAGATGCTTAATAGTCTAGGTGACCTTTGTGCTATATGTGTGATCGGGGACTCCCCAAACAATAGTGATCCACACTATGTGTATGACTAAGACCACACCAGACTTTCCCTCGGCCGTTAAGATAACGCATGTAGCCTTTCTCTAGAATCTATCTTCATGGAAGAAGTGACATGTACCTTAAAAAGAATTCTGATGTAATTATGCCTCCTTGTACACTAGGGCTTGTATGACAACAGGAAACTTTCCCCCAGACTGTACTGTACTAAATACACCCACAATAAACTTCCCAGTGTCAGACTCTACAAGTTTTGAGCCAACACCTGGTATTGAATCACGGTGAACATGACTTCCTTCTGGTCTCACGTGGATGGTCACTCTGCTGACCCTGGTAGTCACAGAGTCCCCTACAGCGGGGGAGGGGGGGAGCGCAGGTTGAGGATGGCACCAGTGTTTTGAAACCACAAAGTCCACTGCCAGTGACATACCTCCTCCAACAAGGGCACACTTAACCGTTCCCAACTGGGGACCGACTAGCCAAAGATACGAGCCTATGGGGGCATTCTCACCAAGCCACTGCATTCCACTCCCTGGTCCTCAGAGGCTTGTGGCAATATCATATTACAAAACGCATAGTCCAACTTCCAAAGTCCCCATAGTCTTTCGATCTCAATACAGTTTAAAAGTCCAAAATCTCTTCTGAGAATCAAAGCAATTACCTAATTGTAACCCACTGTAAAATCAAAAGGAAAACTACATGCTCCCAACATACAGTGGCAAAGAATACATATTACTATTCCAAAGGGGACAACTGGGGCATAGTGAGGAAATACTGGACCAAAGCAAAACCAAACTCCAGCAGGGAAAACTCATAATTCTGTAGCTTTATGTCTGATGTCAGAACTCAGACAGCAGCTCCATTCCTCCAGTTTTGCTGCCTACAGCAATACTCTCCCCCGTCTCTCGATGGTTCCATTCCTTGTCTACAACTTTTCTTAGAAGATACCCCATGGCTCTGGCCATCTCCAACATGTTGGGTTCTAACACAATTTGGGCTTTATTGTCACAGCTTCATGCAGTGACTTCTCAGGTCCTCCATGCAGGGACTACCCTGTCAAAAATCTAGCCTAGGTGGTTCTCTCTAGCAAAGAAGTGGTTGATATGATTGATAATTTATTTGGAAACAGAAAAACAAAATGCAAATGAGGTGATTTTTAATTGTCATTTATGGATGGTGAGTAATAATTTTCACATTACTTTATGTCATTTATGAAATTTGGAAAACTTAACCAAATTTATTATTTCCCGCTCTTTGTTTTTGCCTTTAACCATCACTCCAGTGCTATGGTGTGCTTTAAGCACTGGACTACTTGTGTCTGTGAGGCTAAAAACCTTCCATAGCAGTTAGTGCTTCAGAAAAAGAAGTTTCTGCAGCATAGTCCTGGGCAGGGTTCGCCTCTGTGGCAAGCCTGGCCCTCTGTTTCCTGGACTGATAGAAGTACACAGGCTCCAGGTATTTAAGAGTCTTTGTACGCGTTGGGTTGTGTGCATACTCTGTCAAGCAGAGGAAGCAAACACTGAATAACATATGAATAAATTACAAGATCTGTTTTACACTTAACATTTTTCAAAATACACCTCCTGCTGCTAAAGCCCATGCCCCATAAACATCTCCAGGAAAGCCGAGATAGAAGCGAGAATAACAACAGCAGAATGACAAATTGGCCAGGGCGAGCGAAGGCGAGTGATAAGTACTTTCACACCAGTCACGCGGGGAGGTTACACACATACGCCCGCTAACTCGCCTGCTTCTGTAGCTGCTTAGCAAACACGGTCTTCATTTGTGCTCAGAAACAAATATGATTGAGATCTTTGAGCCAAGGTCCATATCTAATATATATGTTAATTGAATGAGAATTCTACACCAAAGACAATGTGTAATGCTCGTTACACATAATTTTAAGACAACTTGAAAAAGAAGATGGACCACATTCAATTTTCAAAAGTTTTTGCCCTTTGAAAACAATAGTTTCATAAAGAGTTGATTAGAAGAGAATATTGGAAGAATATATTTACCCCCATAGACAATACTTGGAATAGGAAATAGATCTAGAAAACTTAACATGGATACAACAATTCAACATCCCTTAGCAAATTATTAATAAAAATAGTAAAAAAGCTAATCAGCATCTTTAGTGTCTTAAATTGATGGTTGCTTTAATAAGGGCATCTTTAGTAGACAAATATCAATGCATTTTTAAGATGAATGACTTCAGTTTAAAATATGTTGTCAAAACCATTTTAAGATTAATTCTAGACTTGAATGCAAAGAACATATCCATCTTTTCAGTTTTATCAGATTAGAATTTATTAATTTTCATCTATCAATGTAAAGCACATCTAGTAATAAACTCTTAGGAAACTACCCCGTGGATGCAGTATTGTCAAACACTTTGTTCTGATTCAGAAGTTGCCCACACCTGCCTTCTGTATGTATGGCTGTGGTAAAAGGAACTAGAGAAGAAAGCAAATCAGCAAAGCTCCTTGGCTTCTGGAAGCCACCCGTGCTGTGTGGAAGCAGAGCTCAGCATCTGACCTAGGGCATCAATAAAACAAGGAAGACAGGAACTCTTTCTGAGGCACGTAAGTGTCATGTCATTAATCGAACTTGGATCGTAGCCTCCTATTCTTATAAGATGACAAATTAACCATATGGCTACCTCATAGACGACAAAACTAAAACACATTAAACTCTGTGGGGTAAATACACCCACGGGCAAATCTAATATACTGACATTTTAAATACTAATTGAAGCTGATTGATTTACGTATTCTACGTTCTCAACTCTCCAAAATGATGTATTTAATGTTTTATTTTTAAACACAATTAAAAAATAATATATAAATATATACATACTGCAAATGCAATACAGATAACAAATTCATTTAAGCCCATTTATGCACATTAGTAACACACCATGTGGCAGGAAGACTAGGACTACAAGAAGACCCCTTGGCGATTTATTTTATATTAAGTCCCTAATGGCCTCTTCTTATCTTTGCAAAAATATGCACGAAAGTCCAGACTATGCAGCCATCAAAATGAATGGTTATTTATTTGCTAAACGAGAGCCCTATGTTTAATGTTCCTTACACATAAGGTATCTGGAGAAGTCGCGTTCCTGCAGCTCATACATCATTTATTTTACATACCCTAACTTCGCACAACAGGCAGCTCAAAGACATCTCTGAACAGCATTCTAAGTTGCTACGATTTTTGTTTCCAATTCCATTACTGGCAGATTATATGTTAACATGTTTACTTGCTTCTTTAACAACAAAAACAAATTTATGGCCTATCTTTGTGCCTGACACAGACATGAATACAAAATGGGAGAAAGTTTGCAAGTTTCAAAAACAGAAAAAAAAATCAAACAAAGGATAGATAGCAAAAGTTGGCAAATAAATCTATTAAATGCGGAGACAAAACTTCACATACAATAAATTGTCTGAAGAAGAAATTACGAGTAACTGGCAAGTTCTACCAGAATGTTCTTTGGCTTTCAAGGAACAAAAATCCTTTCTCTTGAACCTCAAAACTTTGCATTGTGGGAGTTTGAAGTATTCAAGTTGACAGGGACACACTTTCCTGTCAAATCACCTCATCGCAAGTTCATGCAACCAAAACGTGTCTGTCTGGGGAGCCTCGGGAGATAGGAAGTAAACAAACCAGTGTTGCTTCTTTTCTCCCTGTGCCGTCTCCACCTAAATTCAGAGTAAGGAGAAACCATGCACACAGAAGCTGACACTTGAAAGAGAGGTGTTTTAGAGAAAGAGAAAGAAGGAGCCCCCTTTGTCTACAGGGTACCCGGAAGCCTTCGTGAGCCCCCTCTGTCTATAGGGCACATGGCAGTCTTCCTAAGCCCCATTTTGCCTATAAGGACACAGTAGTCTGTCGTCCAGCATCTGATTTTACTTCTCCAGTTTCACTGACCTGTACTCAACCATGGTCTGAAAAGCATATTTTGAGAGAAAATGCTACATTTGAGAAACCTTTATTATAGTACACTGCTGTGATTGGTTCAATTTGACTATTAATCTCAATCCTTTTCTAGATCTCATTCATAAATCAAGCTATCATGAACATGCATGCATAGGAAACACAGTATATGTGTGCACTGGGCATCCAGAGTCATGAAAAGCATCATCTTCAGGTAGAAGACACTACTATATATACTTAAGAAAACCAAGCAGGGTTTGGAGGTGTGGATGTACAGTCATGCTGTAGAGCAAATTCTTGCCATGATCCCACATAACAGCTTCTAGTAAACCCCGTGATGTCTCTGGATACTCTTAGTTAACATAGCTATCACGATTATTTCACAGTAAGAGGTTTAGTGGTCAAATACCCAACCCCATGTCACTGGCACAGGTGCAGTCTTGTGTATGTAGCGTTACGCTCCGACCCTTTGCAGCTAGCCTCATTGCTAGTGGAGGAGAATATGCCCCTCTTTTTTTTTTGGTATCTTCTTTCCTGGCCTTTTCTGCTCCTCATCAACAAACTGCCTATCGTCTAGGACACTATTGCTATGAAGTAGAAGAATGGGAGTTGAGAAAAAAAGAGGCGGTGGAGCTCTTATTTCACAGAGGGGGCAAATGCTAGTTTCCTGTTCTTCATTGGTGCTGTGTCTTACATGACGGGCCTGGGGCCCTAGACACCGGCAATAAATGACCACCCACTTCCCTGTTACAATCTAACACCTTCCATCTCTTCGTACCCAGGATGCTGCGATGAAATTTCCTCCCATGTTTCCACAGCCATGGAGATGGTGCCTCCTCTCCTCTCACCGTAGGCATCTGCTCGGTTTCCACTTTAAAGTCAGCCACTTGGATAAGACCGAAGGCAAATGCTTGTTGGCTCTCCCTCACACATGGCCTGGGTCTGGCCAGTCATAGAGTCCTATATCTATTCCAACTATTTTCTTAGTCTAAAGGCTTACTGCAGAAGGGAAATCTGGAACTCACTGCAACCCAAACAGTCAGGGTATTTTTTCCCTCTTTAGATTGGCATTCCTTCCTTTACTTGTATGGTGTTGTGGGATAATCTTTTTGTACACTGTGAAGATGTGTCGCTGCTTAAGGTACCTGATTGGTTCGATAAAGTGCTGAATGTTCAATAGCTAGGCAGGAGAGGATAGGCAGGGTTTCTGAGTAGATTTCATTGTCAAAATCTCTTGAGATCACTCTCTTTTCACCAGTATTCTCCAAGGTTCTGGGCACTTCTCTCTTCCTGTAAGCCTTACAGTGGTAACCTCTGGAGTATATCTGTCTGTCTGTCTGTCTGTCAGTTTCCTCACCATGCCTTCACCCCATAACTGACTCACCTCCTTGGCTTTCCTGAAATAATTCTATCCTGAAATTATCACTTATTTTGAGTAGGACCAAGAATGTCAACCATATAGTTTTCAAGCTCAAATTCTATCACAGCATAAACAAATATGAACCCCTCCAGTTTCTTATTGTTCCTCAGCCTGGCATGGATACACGTCACCTGACCTCTCAAATATCTTCTCTGCCATTTCCTGTCATTATGAACTTCATAAAGCAAAGGAAAGCTTTATGGGTATTTTCAAAGTAGGTCATTAAAATCCTGGAGTCTCAGCCCCAGCTACATCTCCAAGGCAAAGACTTACAAAGTGGATTGGTCAAAAAGCAAGAAGAGCTTGGCTTCACACTGGTTCTCTTCCAGTGTGCCGGGCAATAGGATTCTCCCAAGTAGCACAAGAACTTTTAATAGGACAGTATTTGTCTGGACAAAACCGTAGGTAACTAACGCATTTAAAAGGTACAGATACTACCAGCCTTCTGAATCTGTGGGTTCCAGATCCATAGATTAAATATCCGGGGTTTTAAATGTCTGAGAAAAATAACTGAACATGATCAGACATTTTGCCCATTATAAGTCCCTAAACAATGAAGTATAGTAAATATTGACATGATATTTATGAGGTATTATAGGTTATCAGTAATCTAGAGATTTGATGTATATGGAAAAACGGGTAGGATTCTATGCAAATTATACCCCACTGTGAGTTGACTTGAGTGTCTGAAGCTTTGGATATCCTCAGAGGATCCTGGAGTAATTTCTTGTGACAAGGACAGTACAAATGAAAAACTAGTTAAGAAAGAGTCAAGCCTGTTGGGAGATGCTGATGGATATTTCCCAGCTTCTCTCATTCCAAGGGACTATCTTTCCTCATTTTGTCTAAAGTGGCACCAATGACATGTTTTGGTAAGTAGAACATGGCATAATCATGAGGAACTTATGACCCCTGACCTCAAACATTCTTGCTTCTAGTACCTGAGATCAGTTCTGCTCTCATATGAAGACGCTTGAATGGAAGACCACATGGAGAGATGGACCGTTACGCAGTTTCACCATAGTCTTCCCCATGAAGCCACAGCCTCGTGAGTGAGGACAGCTGGTCCCAGCCACACCTTGTACTCTGATGGCAGTCATTACTGAATTCAACAGGACCCAGAGAATCCTGAGGAAAGCTAAACTGTTAGCCATGAGGACTAGGAAACAAAGAAGAGCGCCCGTGGCTGCTGCTGTCTCAGACCAGAACTATTGTGTTGTCTCCACAGTCAGCTCATTCACCTAGACAGTTGACAAAAAACTAGCTTAGACAATTGTCACAGAACAGTTGGTTTTTTCCTTTGTGACCCAGCACAGAATAAGGAGGAAAGGATGGACCTTCAGAGTCAAGGTCTCTGGTGGATTTACCCTGGGACTTGAGGTCATTCACTTCCTTTCACACCTCAGCCAAGCGCTCAGCAAAACAATTCTAATGGCCAGCACCATAACAAGCTGTCAGAACCTGAAAGCCTCTCCCTGAAGACCAGCTTTTGTAGTGACAGAAAATGCTCTTCAAACTGACCACTGGGCAAGTAATCAACAGTCCTACCCAGATGAAGATGCCAATAACCACAATGCTGCCAGCACAGCAAGAGATCCCTAAAGGTGCAATAGTGGCGCTCATATCTTAGCAGTAACCAACAGCTATCTCACTGGACTTAAGGCCACTGAAAGGAGGGGGAAATGCCTGGTACTAGAAATAGGGCCAACTACCCCGGGCTAGTGAGGTTACAGTCTTGGAGGACAACCTTCTACCACCCCTTTACTGGACCAGCACAATCCTTAATTGCAGTCAAAATTCTCATGCTTATACCCACAGGTAACTGTGACTCTCATTCGGCCTCAAAGAAGCTTTGCTTCTCTTTACAGCAGACAGAGACCCTCACAGGAGAACCACAACTGGTCAAAATGCAGAGAACAAGGGATGGCGGAGTGGCCAGCTCCAACAGTTACATCTGCAGCAGAACACCTGTAATTAGTTCTGGGGAGGCAGAGGCAGGTGAATTCCTGAAGTTTACTGTACATACAGTTTGGGAGCATCAGTGACATCCGGATTCAGTGAGAGACCCAGTGTCAAAAACATAAGTAAATGAAATAAGGCAGAGACTAGCTGAGGAAGTCACCAACACCAACTCCTGGGTTATATACACATATGAATAATTTAGCGTTTTTGGTCAAAATAAGCAACAGTACTGATACTTGTTCAGTTTTCATTTGAAGAATGTTTTCAGATTCACTGCTACTTTGTTAGTGATGGAATCATCTTCCGTCTGGAAATGTTTTCAACATAGATGGATCCACATGACTGCTTTACATAATTTATTACCATGTTTAGGAAGGGCTTAGCATATGCCAAGACCGTTCTAAAATATTTGCTGCTGTTAACTTAGTCCTCAGCAACCCTCTGAAGAAAGCAGCAATAAGTTCCCATCTTAAGCACAAGACACCACCCGCTGATGTCTGCCGCCTTCCCCGTCTCACCATTTCTCCTCGGAGGAAGCAAGCAGCACTTGTATTTCCTCTGTGACCAAAAGCAGATGTCATTTGGTTCCAGCATTTGAAAGCCCTGGCTTCTCCAGTGTGATTTCAGGTCTCACAGTGTCACATCTGACACCGGCTGCATGAAGACTCTTCCTAACCTGGGTGGCAGCTAAGGCTGTGGACCCTAAGGCAGGATCCAGGCTCTCTAGGTCTGGTTTCTGCCTCTCCCAGCTCTCGGCATCTTAGTCATGGCCTCATGGTCTGGTTTTGGCCAGCATTTGTCCCTCGGCCACCTTCCCAGCTCCTCTGTCGACAACTGTTAACTTATGCTCCCTTCACCCCACGCCGCCTTCTCTACCCTGGGAAGTCTGAAATAATGTCTGCTTTCTGGGTTCCATCATACAGTGTGGGGACACTCTAGATCTCCAGGAGCACGTCAGCCTTTGCCCTGGTGGAGAAGGGAAGGAACTGGTCCTGTGGTCTTGCTAGACAGCCCATGGTGTGCGCTTGTTTCTCTAGCTGCCTTCTGATTTCCTAATCGCATGCCTGCTGCACTTCTTCCTGTCTGGCATCCTCCTGTTTTCTTTCTTCTTGGGGGTTCTACTGCAAGAATCAACCCGGCAGCCTGTCCAGAGCTAAATACAAGGTAGATCCAAGCCTGGGTATGAGGCCATTTCCCCAGACTTCTAACTCAGCATTGCACACGGCGCTCACTCACCCAGCTGTAATGGTGTGTTTTCCTTCACCTAGATCAGTGGTTCTCAACTTCCGGGTGGAATGACCCTTTCACAGGGGTCGCCTAAGATCATCAGAAACATCAGATATCTACGTTACAATTCCTAACAGTAGCAAATCGCACTTAGGAAGTAGCAATGGAAGTAATTTTACGGATGGGGTCCCCACGGCATGAGGAGCTGTGCTCAAGGGTCACAGTGTCAGGAAGGCGGAGAGCCACGGCTCTAGCTGGAACACTAGAGGGCCTTCATTTCCACTCCCAGCCGCCAGTCTCAGTCACACGCCAACTTCTACGCGCCTTTCAGAGTTGGCTTTCAAAGTAACCGGGCACATTTTCCACCGTGTGTTCCTCTCCCCAATCAGACTCCATGTTTCTCTGGTATTCAAACTGCACTACTGAGATCAACCAATCATTTATAAACACGGGAGAGCAGACAGCAGTGCATAACAGGATCAAACCTGTATTTCAGGCACACGGAAGCCGTATAACTGATGTTGCATGAATACATATCTACGTTAACGGGTGGGCAATGAATGAATGAAGTATGTGTGTCCGTTCCAGCCCGATGGCGCACCAGCCGGTTGCTGCGCTGTAGACTGAGAAGGACCACGGCTGGAGACGATGTGGGCCGAGAGCCTCTCTGAGCTCCGTGGACAGGGAGGCACCAAATGACTGTTTCACTTCAGGTTTGGCATAAAAAGAAAGCGGAAGAGAGATGAGATGTGCCCAGCATGAGAATCTGCGAGGAAATTTAAGCTAGATTTCATGACAGGATCATAAAAAGAACATTAGACTAAAATGTTGCATGGCAAAAGATAGCTAACCATGGTGCTTAACACTGAAAACCACTTTTAGGAGAGTCTTTCAGAGTCCCCCCAAACAAACAAACAAAAACTGGCATCGTGGACTTATTTATTTAAAAGCTTGGTTTTGGGGAGTACAATGATAAAAAAAATGAAAGGCACACACCCCAGTAAATGTCTGGTAACACTCAAGGCATGCTGGGTCTATTTTACTATATTTGTTTTCTAGGTGTCGGATGCATAGGTATGAGTACAAGTATTCGTTTTTCCAATATGGAGAAAAGTTGCGATTTATTAATAAAAAGGTTTTTTTTTTTTTTTTTAAAGGTGAAGCAGGAGAGGTACCGGTGGATGGGTTTTGGCATTTCAAGAGAGTCCTTAGAATGAAGGAATATTGAGAGCACAGCCTGTTTTCCCTTCTCTACCACTAGGCGGCACCACTGGCCCGCGGTATCCTCTTAATGCGGCCAGAGCAGTAAGTACCCTTGGCAATGGCTGGATTAAGAGCCACACAAGGTCTGCATGGCAAAAGTAGATTCCTTTGTTTGACCCTCCTTGTTTCTCTGAGTCACCACTCAAAACAGATTTCTTTTTAGCGTGTACCAAAATACAGTCGAGTCACTTAGGGAACCAGCTCTGTATTTGCATAGAGGGCTGAAGGACCTCTACAGCTCAAAGGCTGTATGTGTTGTTGGAGAGTTTTGATTTGGCTTTGGTTTTTCGAGACAGGATTTCTCTGTATAGTCTTGGCTGACCTGGAACTCACTCTGTAGACCAGGCTGGCCTCGAACCCAGAGATCCACCTGCCTCTGCCTCCCACGTGCTGGGATTAAAGGCGTTCGCCACCACTACCCTGCTGTCTTTTGAAGAGATTTCAGATTTCTCTGAAATTTCCTTCAGCTTAGCAACCTGCTTTTTCCATGACGAGTTGATACAACGTAGTAATTAACCATTAAAACATTGCCTGTGCTTCACTGGAATGCTACAGTCAAACTAATTTAAACCAAGGTCGGGTCTCTGAGTCGGCAAGAGAATTCTGAAGGCAGGTGACAGGGGAGATAAGCTACAAGCAAGGTAAGTAACAGCTGCTATTAAAAGTAACTCAGGGCAGCTCAAACTGGTCTGAGTACATTCCTAAAAAGGCAATTAGCCAGATTCTTTCAGAAATTAAGCCATCAAAATGACATTACACTACACTTTAAAAATGTATTTACAGTGCAAAAAAGCAGCCATCCCAGCATAGTCATGGCCTGAGGGGTTCCCTTCTCCGAGGAAATGGGTAGAAGAGAATTAGATCCTTAGCTAAGAAGACACTTCAAATTGTCACCAAAGATTTGGGGTGGTGCTATTTCTTAGTCTCCTCGGTGCTAAAGCAGGGAATGAATTAACTCACTTGTTTCTGGTTTCTTCGTCATCTTATAGGACGATTCGGATGACAAAAGTCTCCTATGGCAATGTCTCAGAGAAAGAGTCCCTGGAGGCACAGTAGGTACCAACTGTACTCTGGGGAGGAAGGCCGGGAGCAGTCAAGGTGACACAGAAAAGAGTGTACAGCTCACAGGGGCATGAGCCCTCGCTGCCAAAGGCCATCTTTGTAAAAATTTACAGGAGAAGCTCACAATCCCAGAGGTATTGCACCCCCAAGGGAGAATCTACGTCTGCACCTACAGAGAAGAGAGCAAAATGTGGAAAAAAGCAGGGCTTCTTCAGCCTGAGTTCCCAGCAGCCCGAGAGGCAGCCACAGCTGTGGTGTTCAGCTTCAATAAGGAAAGGTTACAGGGCAATTATTAATGCTACCGGGTACCTTAAACATGACCAGACTCTGGATCCAAACTAAACCCATTCATGGCCAACAAGAAAATGCCTTTGGCCAAAGTGAGCGGAGCTAGCTAAGTAAACCGTGCTTGTAAATTAAGTTTGTATCTTTTCTTTGATTATTTAAAAATTCTGTTTATTGGTTTACTTCAAAAGAAAGGAAGGGAGGGAGGGAGGAAGAGTGGGAGAGAGAGAAGGATGGAAGAAAGGATGGAAGGAAGGAAAGAAGGAAGGAAGGAAGGAAGGAAGGAAGGAAAGAAGGAGCCCCCCAGCTCCAGTATCTTATGAAGGGATGAATTTTTCTACATGTATGGCAAGCACCCCCTTAAAGGTCTGGTGGCCTTATTCTTGCACCCACCAACACATAGGTTATATGTTGACATTCTCTATGGGCACAGGGTAGATGAAGAAACAGAACATTTCTAGAAAGTTTGGACTTAATGGCACAGCACTGCGTACCAGAAGCAAGTTTGCAGGCTTGGGTAGATTGCATCCCAAGCTGGTTACCTCCATTTCCTGCCCACTGTGTCACATGTCCCCATCCCCTCACATCAGGGACCAGAGCCCCAAGAGTGTGCTGGCACACGTAGCAAGGGTGGCAAGGGATGACTGTCAAATTTCAGAAAATATGCAAACCCATTATTAGCAAATTAGAAACAGCCATTATGAAAATTATCCAATTTAACCTAATCATCTCCTGAAGCTTTCACTTCTGAAACGATTGTGTTAAGAATTAAGTTTCAGTATCAATCTTGGAGAGATGCAAATATTAAGACCATAGCAAGCAAATATGATAGCTAGAAAATGTAAAAAGGGATTTGGTGCCATTTAGGGAAATCCATTTACGGAAGAGAGCTAGATCAATGTGTTTTATGAATCATGAAGGTCCATTTGAAATTGACTAATAGGTAAAATAAAGAGAAATCATCAGTAGTGATTCGTTACCCTCAAGTTGAGTGTAGTTGGAGAAACAAAATAGAAGTCCCATCCCAGTGTATGTTTGAGTAAGCACATTCTTGCAGACTTTTAGCTGTACTGCAGTTTGAATCAAGGTCCCTGTGCTGAAGGCTTGGTTTCCAACCTGAGACACTGCTGGGAGATGACGGATGTGGGCCACATGGAAGGAATTTAGGCATTGAAGGACGAGACCTTGAAGCTGATATTGAACCTCCAGCTCCCTCCTGCTTTTCTCTTTGCTTCTCGGCCTCCCTGAGGTGAGTAGCTTCCTCTGCCACATGTCCTGCTGTGATGTGCTGTGTCGCCACAAACGCAAAGCCACCATGCACTGAAACCCTGGGTACCAGGAGCCAAAACAAACCTTTCTTCCCTGTCAGTTGATTCATCTAAGGTACTTCACTACAGTGACAGAAAGGGAACCAATGTGCTGTTGATGACGCATTTTTGGCCATTATCAGAAGGTGTCTACATACAGTTTGCAAAGATCTTAAAACATCACCATTTTCAGCTGCTAAGAATTCTTTAACTAGAGCACGCTGATCCTTCTCCAGTGACTTCCCACTGCCAGGAATAGCTTGTTCCACAGTGGGAATGAAAGCCCGCATTTCCAGGTCCAGTTTCCATCTCTTCATTCTGCCACGGTGCTCAAGAAGCTATGAATCATTAGCTTGAAATTGATTTTAACTTGCGATTTACACTCTATGTGCCTCATGCAGACTGATTCTTGAAACCCTTTCATGTCAGTCATCCGGCCATTTTGTCATTTGTTTCAAACCTCTTGGAATTCTTCAGCTTGAGAGGCTGTGACGTTCAAACGCCTCAGCCACGCGGTGTTTCGTTGTTTAGAGTTACTACCAATGCTCAAAAGTCGTTCTGTTTTGATAAAAAAGAAAATCCCCACCGTTGAGTATGTTGGCTGCGCAGGGTGTTCTTCACTTTATACACGGATTTGGAAGCACAGCATGGCAGCAAAGGCTTGGAATCAGGCGTGAGTTTGAGTTCCAGACTTGGGCTGAGAAACACAAGGCTTGCTCTAGCAACTGTCTGCCCAGGAAGGGAACTCTCCAACCTGCTGCGCTGCCTGCAGGCTGCGCTCTGACCTCCAGGTTCCCAGTTTTCAGAAGTTGTCATCTAAACTGGGGTGGACTTTTCCTGATGTAGTGTCTTTCTGCTCCGATAGGATTCCTAATACCTTCCTCCCTTGGGCCTTGAGATTCCTTCTTCTTTGTGGAATAGGGTGAGAAAGGTCCTTCCAGGCAAAGCTGGGAGCCAGATGTTGAAAATAGTTTCTGAATCCCCCTCAGCCACCCAACCGAAGCACCAAATGGGATTGCTGCATCTGGCTTGTTGGCTGCAGATGCTAGAGCCACTTCCATCAGAGTAGGGACCTACCACAGCACCCTTACCTTTTGGGGTTCCAGGAGGGTGGAATTAATGCGTGGGTGCTCTCATGGCAGTATCTGATGGACACGGACCATACATCACCACACACCATCTTTCACAGTAGACCGGAAGGAAATGGGAACCCTCATCATTTAGAACCTGGAAGTGCTGGGGATATGGCTTAGCAGGAGAGCATATGCCTGACATACGTGAGGCCCTGGGTTTGAGACCTAGGAACAGACCACCCAAAATAATAACTCCTACAAATAACAACATGATAGGTGTCAAGTTTCAAACCTGGGACAAACAGTTGAGGTACCTTATTTGATATATCAAAGCGGACCTGGCCACTCGGTTCTCCCAGCATCCCTCAGTCCCTATCTGTTAGAGGGTATGACTGCCGAACTCTCCAGCCCAGGAGCTGAACTGGCCTCCCAGAGGTCCTTTCTTCTCTATATAATCTAGACATTTTGGTTACCTGTCCCCTCCCATTTGGACCTTCGGCCTCCTGGTGGCTGCACCTGGTTCCCCTCTCTCCTTCCTCCGTTTCCCTTCCCCTCTCCCCACATGGCCCAGCTCAGCCTGGAGATGTCCACTCTCGACTCCCTCTCTCACATACCTTCCATAAACTTTCTCCTCCACCATATCTAGGAGAAGTTCTGTCCTTCCCTTTTATTTTTTTTCCTCATTCAATAGAACCTGGAAGGGTTTGTCCAGATATTTCTATTGGTTGGGTAAAAAGGCTTTGAAAAGTCATTTATTCCTTAATTGTCATCTTAAAACCTTCATTCAGCAGCTGATGGAAGCAGATGCAGAGATCCACAGCTAAGCACTGGGCCAAGCTTCCAGAGACCAGTTGAAGAGAGGGAGGAGCAATGAGCAAAGGGGTCAAGACTATGATGGGGATACCCACAGAAACAGCTGACCTGAGCTAGTGGGAGCTTACTGACTCTAGAATGAAAGTGGTAGTGCCTGCATAGGACCAAACTAGGCCCTCTGAATTTGGGTGACAGTTGTTTGGCTTGGGTTTTCTGTGGGGCCACTAGCAGTGGGATCAGGCTTTATCCCTAGTGCTTGACTGGCTTTTTGGAGCCCATTCTTTTTGGAGGGATACCTGCTTGGTCCTGATTTAAAGTGATGTGTCAGACTTTGTTGACACCCCATGGGAAGCCTTACACTCTCCAAGGAGTGGATGGGAGTGGGGTAAGGGGATGGTGAAGGGAGCAGGAGGAAGGGAGGGAATGGGAACTAGGATAGGTATGTAAAATTAGAAAAGATCATTTTAAAATAATTAATTGATAAATAAAAATGGAAAATATTAAAAAAAAGAAAAGTCATTTATTTCAAAAATAGTTCAGTATTTATTAACATTTTAAAAAATATGCTAGTCAAAAATATTTCCCTGGAAGAAACTGCATTTTATGACACAATAAAGCAGATCCTCCATCTTGACTTAAAAAAATATCTGTATCTATGCTCAAACAAGGAGAAGTTGTCATGGGTGCCTCAAGAGGTGTGGCGTGCAGACTGGCTCGCTTGGGCTTAAATCACTGGCTATGATGGCATTACATTCATGGGCCTGGGTAAATACTCCCTTCTGTACGGAGGAGTGGAGCGGCACTCACGGCAGAGTGGAGCTCCTTCTGCTCGGTGCGCTCGCTCAGTGCTAATGGAAAGTGCTGGTGCTTTCCCCTCTGCTGTGTTCCAAGGCACCCGTGGACAGTGATCTCTGGACGGGACAGGATGAGACAGTGCACCGAGCCACCCCACCAGAATACAGCCCTGGAGCTCTCTCCCCTGGGTTTCAAACAGCAGAGTGCTGGCCAGGAGGAGTCCCCAAGTTCCCAGCTCTGCAGAAGAATGACCCAGAGTGACCCAGAACACTAACTCTAAACATGGATTAACTCTTAAGAGCTCTGATGGCAGGTGCTTCTCGCTTGCAGTAAACTGGCCTGCATGAGGCAGCAATAGGTCCCTGTTGACACAGACAAACCCATTGTCAGTTTTTTTTATCTTGGGCTTGCTCGGAGATCTCATCACAGCGTATGTC
Source organism: Microtus oregoni (assembly GCF_018167655.1). Classification (NCBI taxonomy): domain Eukaryota; kingdom Metazoa; phylum Chordata; class Mammalia; order Rodentia; family Cricetidae; genus Microtus; species Microtus oregoni. The sequence continues at coordinate 42,106,594 of NW_024543071.1, forward strand.
CCCCTGAAAGCTTTCTGTCAGACCCTAGCTGGAGACACTTAGAATGTGGCTTTCTTGGGAAACAGGGCTGTGATAAAGTAAGTTAAATGAGGTCATCAGGTAGGGTCTGGTCCACTGTGACTTGTCTTTAAAGCTGGGGCAGGGAGAGTCAGGCCACAGAGCCACATACCAAGGGCGGATGACATGAAGATAAAAGTCAGGGATCTGGATGATGCTTCTACAAGCCAAGGGATGTCATTCATTCTCACGGCCTTCAGCACAGGCACTGACCCCGCAAGCATCTCGATCTGAGGCCTGGTGCTTCCAGAACCTTAAGATAATCGATTTTTGTTGAACCCTGCAGTCTGCAGACCTTACAGCACCTTCACTCAGCCCTGGCAACTGGTTACAGCTCGTGTCTATCTGTGTGTGAATAAATCCTGCCGCTACTGATAAAAAGCAACCAGCAGCGCCTGACCTTTGTCCTCATAAAGTAAAGACGCCAATGTGCTGTAATCTCCAGGGAGACGCTTAAGGAGGTGTAGACCAAGGAACCATTGCGGCAGTTCTACCAAGTACCACCTCAGCAGCTTCTCACCAGGATGGGAAGATATAGACACCTTAACGCACTGCTTTGCCAGGGTGTAAATGAGGCCCAGCAACCGGAATCATTAATGCTTCTGCTAGCAAATGAATTAAGGTCATTTTGGTTCCAAGTCACCACAAGCTTGAAGGCTCATACGTTTTCTTCTGATGGACAAGTCAGTAACCAATGAAAAGGCCCAAAGGATGAGTTCAACAACCGTCAGTCAATGGACTGGATGCCACCGCTTGAGGCACCTTCCTTGCAAGGCGCATGCAGCAATCAGACTCAAACGCCTGGAGGAAATGGGGAAAGGGACTGAGCGCCTAGGCTTCCAGCAGCCCTGTCTGTGAAGAAGGCCCTGTTGCGGCTGCCACCATCCAACTTCAGGTAGGGTTTCACTTGTCACACCTTACAGTCACCTTCAGTTATAACTGGTGTATAGGGTAATGCTCTAAAACTGTGCCACTATAATAATTTGATTTTTATGGCAGCTCTTCCCACAACTAATTTTAGCATATTTTAGGTTACCATTATCACTTGTGAGAAATCTACATCAAAAATGACAGAGAGGATCTGCAAGCTTTTTCCTTATCATGTAGAACACCCGAATCCCTCTGTCAACATCAGTGGTTTCTACCTCCCATGCCTGTGGTCATGTAGAACACCCGAAACCCCTGCCAATATCAGTGCTTTCTGCCTCCCACGCCTGTGGCTCCCTCTGTGCTTTACAAGGAAAAAAGCTTCTTGGATTTCTGAATATTTACACCCAAGAAAATTAATTGGTCCATGGGGCAAACCAAGGCCATGTCAAGCACAATGGTGGAAGCATAGCAACGCAAGGGCCATCAGACATGTGGAGTGCTTTTCCCTTGTCCCTGACCTGTTTCAGAGCCTCCCATCGCCCTCTTCTGATTTAACAGCTGGCTAGTCAAAACTACTAACTCAATATTTAGGATGCTGGATTGTGGTGATGGCCATGAACATGCGGGCCATTTAAAAAATCCATCTGATGTTAGCTTTCAGTCATAATTGAAAGAAACTGACTCAAAAAGGGTAAAAAATGTGAATTCAAGGTCACCTGAGCCTATATGTGTGTGTATATCATATATATATACATATATATATGATATATATATGAATAAAAAGATGGAAGAAAGGAGGGAGGGCGGAAGAGAAGGAAGAATGGAGAGAGGGAGGGAAGGAAAAGAAGGAAGGGAAGAAGGGAGGGAAGGAAGAAAAAAAAGGAAGGAAGGGAGGGAAGGAGGGAGGGAGGGAAAAAAAACATGAAAAACCCAAGAACTAGGCAATGGCAGAGAATTTAACTAGGAAACCTAACCCCCTGGGTTCAGTTCTCAACAGTGTAAAAGTACATAAACTCAGAAACAAGTAACAATCAGATATCAAACAAATTGCAAATAAATATTTGTATTTACTAAACACCTACCCCACAACTTTGCCCAAAAGTTGAAGACATGTCAAAAATAGCACCCCCAACTAGCTAAAAATACTATCTAATTATAAATAAATATACTAAACCAGTTCACACTTAATGGAATTCATAGTACACACTTAAGTCCTCAGGAGGTCAGTGGTTATACAGACAGCATTGCATAGGAGCTCAGAGGCGGCCGTAAGGAGTAGAGTTTCTAGGGGCCAGGAAGAAGTATCAGCCCAGTGCGACCATGCCTGGAAGAACAAGTCTGATCTAGAAAGCCGTGGGGACAGCGAGGAGCCTCCTTGGAGACACAACCGGATGGAGAGGGGCACTGAGCAACTCTGCTAAAACTGCAATGTTTGGGCCTTTCTGGTCTCTGTTTACAAGGTGAGGAGGGTGAGAATTATCTCCATCTCCAAAGTGAGGTTAGGAAAACAGCATTGTATCACAGGATGCCTTAGCGGGGGTGGTGGTGGTAGGGTAGATAAATTCCACCTTTAACCCTGTGTGGGGTTTAAACTGACATACTGGATTAGTAGGCATCTTGTCTTCCAGGGAAGCTATGGCATATTAGGCAGGAGTCCTTGCTCTGTTTCTCAGCTCTCTCTCTTTACCGCCATCACTCTGGTGTAACCACAGACACAGTGTTAATAACATCCCAGCTCACTTTCAGCTGGTGAGTTTCATATATACCTGTTGATATACACAAATACCCTGTCCCCTCCCAGAAAATCACACAGGAATTCCAGAATTATACTTAACTGCCTGATTAATTACTGGACCACCATGGAGATTACTGTCAAGATTATACAATCATTCCATCTCTGAGTCTGCTTGATAAACGTTTATAGTTTCATGTATTTGACAAAACCATTTATATCCTGCTATAAAACAAATGAAGGTACATCGAAGCTACAGTAAGTCTATGATATTCACAGCCTTAAAATAACTCACTAACTACAGACAGTTCCCTGAGCAATTACAAGACGTTCTATGTTAATTTAGAAAGGAATTCCAAACAAGCCATTTAAAACCTAATAAGATGCCATTAAATGAAGTGGGACAGGGGAGGGGGAAGCTAAAGAAAACCCTAAGGCTTGAACCAGTAGAAATGATTCTCAGAGCTACTGACCCTTGCAGGATCCATGTTTTACTTGGGTTTCTAGACACGAGGCAGATTTCTAATTGAACGTGATTATCTAGTTACTACGTCCCAAATTGCACACATCTCTTGTATTGGTTCACACCCACAACTAATTAGATGGAGCAGTTATCAGTCTGAAGGCCCATGGAAACTGTTGCATTGATCTGCCAGCCACACACTGAAAAGGAGTGCTGTCAGCTCGGAGGTGCTCCGTGCTGGTGCTGAGGACAGCCGGCCCTTGTGGCTCGTGTACATCATCTAGGAGCTGAACTGAATCACTGGGGGTGGATTCACAGGGATGTCACAGAACAAAGGTCCAGGTTTGTTCTTGGGTTTTCTGAAGTGTGGACCCCAATATGTGTGCTAGCCAGTCCCCAGAAATAGACACACTGAGACAGGCACCATCATCACAAGGAAGATACAAATAGCAACATACCATTCCAAAGACACATTCCTATCTAACAGATTTTATCTCCACACACTTCTGAACTCCACGCTTCCAATCAAAGATGGGTGGATAGCCTGACTGAGGAAATGCAATAGCATAAATAAACAAACAAACAAACAAACAAACAGACTTCCACAAAGGCAAAGACTCACCTCGATAAAATATAGCTCCCATCAGTTGGGTTAATTAAGATTAACACACAAGTCATTGGGAACCCCCAAAGTAGACAAGAGGTAATTTACCAAGGAAAGACAAAGACAAGGGTGGCATTCATTCAAAGTCGTCCATTAACCGCACGGGAGGGCTGTGGCCCCTTCTTAACACTGCAGTTGTCACAGCCGATTACCAAAATGGCATGTGACCAAACAACTCACAAAGGGCACACCACAACTTGTTTGCACAAAGAAAATACGCAAGTGCCCGTCGTCATGTCTGTTACCATCACTACTAAACACCGACACACGTGAAGGGTTTTTACTGGTGTACATAGAGTTTCCACAGCAACGATAACCTCCCAGGCAGTCAGACCCTCAGAGTAAACCCTACCCTGACTCACAGGGGAGAAGAGGCTCACTCAACATGAGGCTGTACTCCGGGTGTTCAGGCAGCAATTGTGCGAAATCTCTTTTGGCTGGAAAAGCCCCCTGTCCTTACCTCCAGGGTCATGGTCACAGTGCTGACAGCCACTTTTATTTCACCATCTGACAGCTCCTTTAGATCTTTCAGAATTGTTTGTTCAATACTTAAACCTGTGGACAGCAAGAGATTAAAAGAAAAAAAAACAATTTATACTTGGGATCTGTTAAAAAATACATGTTGGGGGTTATTTAAAGAGTTTATTCTACTAAGCTCAATGCTTTATATTATTACTTCTATCTGTAATAAACACACTCTAAGTCAGAAACAACGTCTGTGGCAGTATCTACATCGAGTAAGATGCAGGGAGGAAATAGAATTTACCCCTCACCATGCCAAAGTCGGCTCTTAATGGCAGGACACTTACAGAGGGGTGGCGGGATAAAGGAAGAAATGGAAGACGAAGTAGCCAGGGACTAGCAAGGAGCAAAGGCAAGGGATCTAGGACTAGAGAAAAGAATCTGTCAGGGTCTGACCTCACAGCAAGAGTGCAGGAGGAAAGGCGTGCACAGCCTTAGTTAGTTTCCTTCCTTTTCTGCCCTCACTGCTCTTCCCATTGGCCAAACAGAAGTCAGAGAGGAGAGAGCCTGCAACAGGACACACTGGGGCACCAGCCTCCAGAGGCCGAGACCAGGCTGGCTGGGGAAGGGATGAGCAGTCTTACCATATAAAATAGCCAAGTAATAGCCTCAAAAGTCCCAATTTAGGTGGTCCTCTATAATTTTATAATTGCCAGTATAATTTTATAAAACCTTATATATGTAGCTCATAAAACTATCATAATTGAACAAGGCGCCCTGTTGAACATCTCACATTCCAGCACTTGGGAGGCACAGGCAGGCAGAGTTTTAGGGGTTCGAGGCCAGTTTGGAAGAGTGTTCCAGGCAAGCAAGTCAGGTTGCATAGGGCCAGCCTGTCTTACACAAATAAAAGCTGTTTTAATTGACCTGGCCACCCCTGTAATAATCTCTGGCAGTAAGTGTTACTCAAGCCCTTCCCTGATGGCAGGAACAATCTGAACCGGCAAAGCTGTTGAGAACTCTAGTCGGCTGACTGAAGGATTTCCGTGAACTCTATCGCAGGCAAACAAGAACGGGTATGTCTTAAAGTTTAACTGGCCTTCTCTATGGAAAGATTCACTACAGAGCCCTGGAAAGCACAGGCCTTCTTTCTGGATGCTTAGGAAGACAGTCCACTGCCCACCCTGCCAGTCACGCTGTCCATCACAGCCGCATGGGGACACATTCTCATTTGACTCAGAGTGAACTGTGACTTGTTTTGATTTCTGGAGCACATCGTCACAAGAGCAGTTTGGGTGGCTCAGGGAATGAATGAAGCCAAGCACCACTGTGCCGCTGTGCATAGACACGTAACGACACGCGTGCACAGGAACTCGTCGACGTGGCAGGTGCTGGCAAGGCCCCGCCAACTTCCCTAACCTCTTTCTAATCTCATTTTGGCCAGCATCATACTCCACTGGCCAGCTGAGGTCTTTGCTGACCACTAGAGCCAACTTTGGAGGATTCACTCTCCACTGGGCTAGGGAGTCCTTACTATTTCAGTGGTCTGCCGATTTAACAACTGAACCTACTTAACAGCACTTCGTCTGTTTCTGTGGTATTGAAGCATCGACCATGACTAACTCCACACTGTTAACCCAATATTAGCCAACTCACAAGATTCCAAAAAGTTAACCACCAGGCCTTAGGTTCAAGATGGCCTGTGCCCATCCACCTCTGCACTCTACAGGAGACCACCCTAAGGTTCGGATTTAACTTTTTCCCAGAGTTCCCTTGCGAGCTCTGGTCTCCTACAGGGCTTCCTTGCCCGCTAAAGCACTTGAGAGACTCCTCAGACAAACTGCTTTGCCTCAAGGGAACTCCAAAGTAGGGGAGAAAACTTGGTAATTTAGTATTTTCTCCTTAAAGGTGGGCCTTCTGGGTTTAGTTAGCTTCTACCCAGCTCACTTGACATGGCTATGTGCCCTGGATGATGGGAGAGCAAAGAAGTATGTCTGGGGTTCGGTGTTCTCATCTGGAAAGTGGGGTGTCATGAGGCTTCAGGAAGATCATCCTTGCAGAGTGAGACTATCAGAACCTTGAGGAGATTCAGCGCTCACTGAAACACAGCTGTTTATTATTAACAACATTTGATCCGGATAATCCGATAATCCACTGTCCCACGAAAGCCGAGATTTAGAGCACTATTTCATTGGCTTAGCCGCCTTCTCTCCCTTCCTTCTAAATGAAATCAGAATTCTGAAAGCCAATTGTGTTTGGCATTGCTCCAGCAATGTTCTCAAAACAATTTATTCAACAGGTACTATATGTATTAGCACTTGGATTTGCTAAACACCCAGGCAGAAACCTGGGCAAGGGGTTCCAACACAAGATGGCCACTCCCAGACCAACAGCACAAACCCAGCAGCCCCTCCACAGGCACAGAGAAAGAGGGAGGGAAGTGCAAGCATGCTCAGATTGACCTCCTGGTAATACTCCTGGGGCGAGCCACCCCTCCTGGAAGCCATGGGAGCTAGGACAACCACTCACCCTGAGCACTGAGCTGGGTCTCCTGCAGCACGCTGATAATGTCATCTCTGGGAGGCAGGTTGGGAAACTGTTCTTCCAGGATGGAGAGAATGTCCTCCTGCTTCTCCGGGAGCTCGGGGTCCATGCTCATCCACTTGAACAGGATGCTGCCTGGAAAGGATGGGTATAAATGCTCTTGAGCTCCCTCTCCATCAGCCAAGATAGGAGCAGTGAAATTCAAGTTCTCATGCTGCGGGTACTGACCTCAATGGCCAGACTGCTCCCTACTCCCCAGGGCATGGAGTTTGGGAAGAAAGAGCAATACATCCCCACACGAGCACGGAAAAGGAGACAGCCTTGGTTTTAAATGATTTCAAACAGAAATTAATGACAAACTATTCAAAAATTTCGTCAATTCTATCCCCTTTAAGGGGACAGAGACTAATATTCCAACTTTCCATGCTACTGATTTTACATATTAATTTACTTCTTTTCATAACCAAATGATTGTACAACCCCACAGTACACAGCTACACGGTCTGACTGCCTGGCTACCCTGAAGGCTGTTTCTAGCCTTTCAGGTACCATACACAGCTCTGAAGTAATTTACAGTTATCGAAGGATACAGTCTCACAGGCTGGCTCTAAACTTCAGGCTGAGGTTGCTAATTTGACACTCTGGTTTTAGTGGGAAATGTTAAAAATTTAGCCAAAGAGCTAGAGGCGGGTAATAAAAAACCTGTCTTCCTGTCTGTATTCATGCTCTAAGAACAATGGGGGTCTCCACAGAGGTTTAAATAGGAGAAGCACCCTCTTACTTACACTGCGTATTTTTGTAGTCTGCCTACCATGTGGAGAACAAAATAGGAAAGGAACGCCAGGGAGCGTGGCTGGTTTTATTTCCTTTTGTGTGTTTGCAACATCTTACCGTGAAGAAAATGGGACAGATTTAGTAGAAACAACCAAGTAAAAGTAGAGGGTGACCAAAGAGATTCTGAGCAGATTTGGGGGTCTAAAATCTAAAGGACAAAAATGATTTCCCGTTTGTTTTTAAGGCAAACACAAATCCAAATTTTACAAAAGATGTTCACCAACTCCTGGATCTGGTAGACCAGCTGAACAAGAACCAAGTTCTGTGCACAGAAACAATCCTGTATGTTTGTATGTGACTGTATCAGAGAGCCCCTGGCAGCATCTTAGGAACAAGGATGGTGGACGCGCAGAGCGGAGACCCAGCGTTCCAGCTGCTTCCCCGTCCAAGCAATTGCTAATTCAGAAGTTGCAGCCACTGGACAGAGAAGCCTGTGAACCCCAAAGTCTCATAAGGCCTTGCAGAAAGCCTCAGGGAGAAGGAGTTTTAGTCATCTGGGTTTTGACATGGGAGGCCTAAGGAGTTACCAATCTAACTAGCCGCTCAATGTTGTAAACAGAGTTTGTGGGAACATGGCCATCTCTGCTAATTTACGTATTGTTTATAGACCATATATATGAGGGCAGACTTAAGTGTTTCAACAGAACCTGAAATATGTGCTTGCTGGCCCTCTTTGGGAAAGATTTGCCATCTGCTGCCAAGGAGAAAAATAAAACAAAAACAGAACATTTTTCGTGTGCTGCAAGCCCTGCTTAGAGTCAGCTTAAACAGACCGTTCTGGTCTCTGCCAATCTTCCAGCTCCTCTGAGGTGTGAAAGTTAAGTCCACTCCAGAAAAAAGAACTCACCATTCCCTTATCGACTTGATGCTGTCTATAAGTAACGCTCAGCCATCACTCAAAAGCTACTAGATATAAGGGACCTAAAAACACGTGAGTGGAAACGAGTGTGTGGGGGGATCTCCTGAGGAGACAAATGGAACAGAGTCAGAGGGACTGAGGGGAAACTAGCTGGAGGATTAGAATCTACCACCAATACAGGGGAAAATTTACAGCCTGGTTTTAATGACTGAGTTTAGTAACCCCAAAAGGTTTTCCACAGTGGTTCAGATGTGACAAGGAACTGAAAACCAAGTCAGAAAATATCTGTTCTAAAGCATGAAGGAAAAAAAAGCGGCCAAAACTACAGAGAAAAGTTTAAGGACCTAAGAACACTGGGCTGGTTTCAATGTGTGTGACAGCTTCTGCTAGGAAAGGGAAAGAGAAGTGTAACATTTAAGAAATCTACAAACCAAAACCATGAGTAACATAAGGTAAAACAGCTGTAGGCAGTAAAACTGTAACAATTACATGGACGAAGATTAAATCGGTGAGAGAGAAAACACACTCCAAACAAAAAAAATGCAGCGGAAACAGAACTGGGTTTCTCAGTTAAAAGAGTGGATATAGGAAGAGGACGGAACCAGGTCTTCAAAATGCACACATGTCGTCCCCATCCTAGAGCCGGATAGTGGATGGAAACATGGCTGAATCCAGACCTTTGTAGGGAAAAGATGGAAGTATGTCACAAGAAATCCTACTCTAAAATAATCAAGAAGGCAAAAGACCATGATTTCAGACAGAAGCAAAACCCAATGCCAGTAAGAACATTCTGATGCTCTAAGTCTGTGGTCAGCGTGAGTCAACACTCCCCGGGGGACCGGCATCTCAGTCACTTTAAAGTATATGGAATTAAGCACACCGCAATAGCGATGAGTTGCAGAAGGGGCTAGGGAGAGAGGAGAGAGGAATGGGGAGGAGGGAGGAGGGAAAAGGGGGGAGGAAAGAAGAGAATGGGAAAAGGAGAGGAAGGGGAAGAAGAGAGAGATGGGAGGGGGAGAATAAAAACCACCTTTCTTCTTCTAAGATGTCTGCAAAAGCCTTAAAGACCCTACTAGTGATATGTCAATGGTAAGTAAATTTAGGAATTTCATGCATCTAAGACCAATAACACAAAACTGTATCTATATAATCAATCGCAAAAAATTAAAAACCAAGTTTTAAAAATGTAATGGCATCCAAACATGAAATACTTAAAAATATCTTTCATAAATACTGGATTGGTATGGTCAGATTAAGAATCCACTTTGTTTTGATTTGAAGATTTCTTTATTAATGTTTAATTTTGGTAAGATGCATAAGGTTGTAGTACAATAATAAAACTTATTACCGTGGTAGAATCTAAGCATATACTTCCACATTGTTAAGTATCCTGCATGCTTTGTATGTGTCGTTCATTTCTAAATGACTAAGAACAAGCATTATAAAGTGGTGAATAAGTCCCATAAGAAACAGTGAGGATAATTGTGTAATGGTATGTTTTTATGGAAGTATTTTAAGAGTCAAAGTATTTTTTTTCAAATTCTACAAAAGTAAGGTAGCATTTTTTACATGTTTGCGTAACCCCCCTGGTATTGGGCTTAACAGAAACCAGCTGGATTTTCAGATCTGTTTTCATGCTCTTCATAGTGCAGAGTTATCTCGATGGAAGAATATAAGGGAAGTCTCCACACCGGTGGGCAGATAGGAAGAAACAAAGGGCACTTTAATATTTTCTATAGACAACTGTGGACCTGTCATGTGGCTGAGAGTCTTGATTATAAAACACATAGAAGAGAAAGGCGATGTTTAAAATTAGTCTCAAAGATACTGCATTAAACAAAACCCCACAGCATGGCTCACTGAAAAAGCCTCCTGTCCCTGGCTGAGTCAGTCTGATTCCTGTCCCTGGCTGAGTCAGTCTGACTTGACAGAAGCAAGGACATGGCCTAACAAGGACAGGGAATCCTATTCAGGCAGATGTACCCCACAGCCTGAGTTATCGTTACTGGACAATAAGGGCTACAGACCTGCTTAATCCCAGGACTCTTTTGGAGACTTTCCGCTCCACAACAGAATCGTATTTATTTATGTTAGGTTTTAAAACTTTATTACTTAAAGACTTGCAAATAAATAAAAACATCAAACACCCAAATTAACCAGACCCAAAGTCTGTACAACTCCACAAATTTCTATGCAGTTAGAATAGGTATTACGGAGGTGATCTGAAGCCAATTTTTATTCTAGTTCAAATTTTGTCTTGGAATTTGTTTTGTTTTGGTGGTGGGTAAGTACATAAAATATATCTAATACTGAAAGGATAAAATTTAATTTGAAGCTCCTCTACCTCTGTTCTGAATGCCCAGAAATACATTTAGTAATTGTATAATTTTGCTAAGCATTGGTATCACGATACATAGTAACCAAAGACACCTGTCAGCACATTAGAACCTGTTCCTAATGAGTATTCACTTAACTTCTAGCTAATTCTGAGGACAGAAACAATCCATAAACCTGTACCCAAAAGTATCCCAGTTATTCACAGGCTGATAAGGGGGGATAGGATTAATAGTAGGCAACAAAGAAAACAATTGTAATAAAATATAACAAATGTTTTATTTCTGTAGAAAAAAATCAACTGTAATATGCTTTGCTCAAAAGAATGGGGATGTAAAAGCCCTCTTGCTGATAGCAATTGTGGCATGCTAATATTGCACACTCCCTAAGCAACTGCAGCATGCTAACACTGCATACTATCTAAGCAACTGCAGCATGCTAATACTGCATACTATCTAAGCAGCTGCAGCATGCTAATACTACACATTCCATAAGCAACTGCAGCATGCTAACCCTACAGCGCCAGAAATTGGGAAACAGTCAGCATGGGAGACTGGAGTTGTCTACATGACAAAGTCCTAACAGAAAAGAAAAAGAAGGAGGGGCTTAAATCTCTCTTGTGTTTACCTGGGATTGATTTTTTTTATATATATACTGAAAAAAAATATTTAAGAATCAATAACAAAGGTGGGCAGAGAAGGAGAAGAGAAAGGAGAGGAAAAGATATACTCTGTAATTCCCATCTTTATCTAGAAAGGCACAATAGTAAGCATATTATTTGTTTACAATTCTTGCAAATTTAGAACATCTAAATGTAAGAGAAAGGCTACCCTTGTGTGGCTGAAAAAGTAACATCAGAATTGAACAGTTACTTCGATTTTCTAGGAAAAAGTAGAATTTCTATTTCCTACCCCAAGCCTCTTCTGGAACACTGCAGGCAACAGAATGCCCTTGGCTGTCCTAACCATTTGTAAGTGGGATGATTCACCCTTCGGGCAAGAGAGGAAGAAAAAAACCCACCTTGGCTCTGTTTTGTTTCCCCGTTTGACCTCCTTAAAAGGACCATTTTGAAGCTGTTAATCCAGTCTACCAAAATAGCAAGCAACTAGTCTTTGTTAAAGGTCAGCTGGGGTTGCCGGTAGAATAGAGCCGACTTCTGAGGACCTGGGCAAGGCTCTCCACTTTGTCCTAGGCTAAAGGAGAGAGCTGCTGTTTGCTCGAGTCTTCAACTTAAGGCTTCTATCAAGGCCTTATACCCACAAACATGAAGGACTGTTTGGGCAAAGAGTGGACCTGATGGAAGCATGCTGGGAAATCAGTGGCTGCTGAAGCCTCACTGCCAAATGGTTCCTGAAAACACACATGCGCGCACCCCCCCCACACACACACACACTCAATATGATGATTCAGCAATTTAATGGATTTTAAAGTTGGCAGCCATCCTCTAGAATCCATCTCTGAGGAAATAAAACAGCACAGGTTGAGCAGTCTGGTGGGTTTGTAACTGGGTTTGGCACAAACCCAGAACATGACCATAAAATGTGACTACTAGGTATGTTCACATAGGCCATGTTTGAAAATAATAATAATAAAAGACTCTTCCAGAGAGGAAGGGAGAGAGAAGTAAGAAAAGGAGATAAAGGGAAAAGAAAAAAAAAGAACCGTACAATAAAAACAAAGACAAAAGGAGACACATTTCCAAGAACCAAGGTCCATGATTTTTACCATCATGACGGCTGTGTCTTTCTCTACATGTAATTTCTTACCCAACTAATTCAAAATAATACTTCATAAGTGGATGCCTTTCTGGATGAACTAGATGTTAACAATTCATGCCCTGAAATTACTGTTTCAAATGAAGACAAGAGGCAGCGGCCGAGAAGCACCCGTCTAAGGACCTGCATTCTCTTCTCTGCCTGCAGCTACTGGGGTGCAGACAGGAAGAAAAGCTCTTCCTACTGCAGCACAACTCAGGAGAATGAAAGTTTTCCCCCAGCTCAAGGCCAAGTGCCAGAGAGAGAAGCTTATGCAAAAGGCCCAGTGATGGACAGTGAGGAAACTTGTGGACAAAGAAACTGAGCTAGCAGGGGAACTACAGGGGGCACTAGCATGGTGACGACAGCGGGGGGTGGGGGGGGTTGGGGGTGGTGGGGGTGGTGGATATACAGAGCTAACTGCAATTTGCAAGACTGGATGCAAGAAAAGCCAGCAACCTCCATACCTACTCAGGTGATGCTTCAAAAGGGGGGAGTTTTTTTTCCCCTCCTCTGGCTCTTCAGTGGCACCTTACTTGAATTAAATACTGCACGGGGGCAGCAAACATGAGGAAGAACCAAACCACTTGGCAGCCTTCACTTTGAGTGCAGGCACTCTGGGAAATACAGCTTCATCTGGGTGAAGAAGCTGACTCAGGAGATATGTGTTGTTCTAAACCACTGTAAAGAAGCAAATGGATGCTGGCACCGGGGAAGACCAGATGGACAGGCTCATTAGAAGAAGGAACTAAAGTGTCTACTGCGGTGTTGTAATTTTAAAATAAAATAAATTAAACTGAAATTATCTCAAGATGACTAAATACTCTACCAACCTTGAAACACTGTTGGTTGCGCTGGCTTACTTGTTAGCACATATCCCTAATTGTCCTTGGGGCCAAAAAGCTACCATGGCAAGGAAAACGGAGAAACATAAGGAGCTCTGGTCTACGATGACAGCAGGACAGGTATGCGAACAACCACTGAACAATACCCATAGCAATCAGGTAGTATAGTATATTGCAAGCAGTTTGATAACCCATTGCAGTAGTACGTTTTTGGACTGAGAATATCACATATGATTGAATCTGAATATGGATTTTTGTGTTGAGAGAGGCACCAGCAGATACAGAGGAGTGGACACAGTGAGAGCAGCCAAGTACCTTTCTGAGAGGACTGATGGGGAAGAAAAGACAACTTTTAAAATTAGTTTGTTCCTTTTGAAGAACAAAGGAACTAAGAGAGTCAGGTAGGTACTCTTGAGAACAGAGATCCATAGCTAAACACCGTACCCAACTCTATAACAATGTGAATTTCTCCAGAAGTCACACTTCTGTCTCATTTGCTTCAAAAAGCTCATATCTAAAGTTTGGAAGAGAACACTGTAGCCACAGCCCCAAGTGTTGTATGATATCCTGATCTGATTCTCTCCTCCACTGTTCTTTCTCTTCATCTTGACTCTGTTACTGTTTTATTATATTACATGCTTTTTGGAAAGCTACTTCAAATATTCTGTTCAAGAAGGATTTGAATGACAAAATCAATAATTCATAGATAACTGGTCTACGAAAGCACACACCGTGTTTAGAGTGTGTGCTGTATGGGGTCCATTGATGTAAAGCACGCAATCACACAAAACCCATGTGGACCAATCTGGGGTACATACACAGGGCTGGCTAAAATATAAAGAAAAGCTAAGATGTAAATGTCATGAAATGAAAATGCTGGCTGTCTCCAGATAGGAGTGAGCTGTAGGCATGAGAAGGAGGCAATGTCTTCATGTTCCTCCTCTTTAGCTGGGTATAAATCAAAGGGCATTTCTTTCCTGATAATTTACTAAGCTGCATATTTACATTTTATAGACATGGTTTTGTATTCTTTTCTTTGCACTATGCTTCAAAAGGATTAAAATTATATATATACTATATATATGTATATATATATAATCTTAAAAGTTATACATATAATGACAATTGATGAAAACAAAAGCAAGTCAGTCATTGCTAAATAATGAAATAAATCCCCCTAGGATTTCTACAAGCTAAAAAAAGATAATAGAGGGGTATTAGTGGAAGAAACACTGTCCATATTCTAGGCAGTAAGGACACTATAGGGATGGCCATAACAGCAGGCCATTTTAGCATCAGACACTACCACAACCATGACGTCATGAAAAGAGAGAGTGTATAAACACTATTTTAAACATTTTGTCAAAAGATTTCCTGGGAGCATGGGGACCATGGGAAACGGTTGAAGGGGAGGGGAGAGACAGGGAGGGGAGCAGAGAAAAATGTAGATTCAATAAAATCAATTAAAAAATTGTCTAAATCTTTATTGAAAATAGATTTTTTTTTCATTCAAAATATGTTGATTATGGTTTACCCTCCCCTAACTCCTTCTAGGTCCTCCTTACTTCCCAAACCCACCCAAATCCATTTTTGAAAAGTTCATCCCACAGAGTTTTACGATGTGCCAGAAGTATAGGCACCAGCGTAGCAGGTAGGGTAGTGGACACAGAGTACAAGGTCCTTTCATTCCCCCCATGAAGTTGACATTCTGCAGGGACAGGTAGAAGAGTACCAGACAGATAGGAACAAGCACTGTACAGGGGCATCTGAGTGTGAGTCCTCCAGAAAGGAAAAGTTGGGAATATCTAAACAAACCAACCAACCAACCAACAATAACAAAAAACTTCAGGGGTCAGGGGCACAATTCATGAGAAGATGGATGCTTGAAGGGACGGAGGAAAGCTATGCTATTCACAAGCTTTGAGGGCTTGAATTCTGAATATGATGACTTGTAGCGGGGAACTTGTCCCCATCTTTTACATATGAACATATGGACTGAAATTTGTTTACCCTCCCCCGAGTTGGCTGAGAAGCACATAGTCTTCTCAGAGAGTGGAAGGACATTTTCTTTGCTCACCTGAAATCCACTTGTCACTACACAGATACAACTTGGTGTGACAGGATCTGGGTGTAATCATGTGTGTGAGAAGCAAAAGGCAAATTCATATAGTATTCAAGTCACTATAAATTTAGAATTTATAATCTGCTAAGTCTCAGGCATAAGTATATAGTCTTGTGACATCTAAGAGAGCTATATCTATAACTTCTCATGGCCAAACATGGCATAAAAATTTTGTATTTAATTTTCTTTTGTATTTTTAAGATGTAGAAGAGCACATAGAAAACGTGTCTAAAATGTGTCATGATGTAAGAAATGCTCTTGTACATTGTAAATATTGTTACACATATTGGTTTAATAAAGCACTGATTGGCCAATAGCCAGTTAAGAAGTATAGGTGGGGCAAACAGACAAGGAGAATTCTGAGAAGAGGAAAGGCAGAGATGCAGTTGCCAACCAAAAGCAGAGGAAGCAAGGTGTGTATACCTTACTGAGAAAAGGTACCAAGTCGTGTGACTAAACATAGATACAAATTATGGGTTAATTTCAGTTGTAAGAGCTAGTTAATAATAAGCCTTAGCTAAGAGACCAAACAGTTTATAATTAATAAAAGCCTCTGTGTTTTTCTTTAGGACTGAATGGCTGTGGGACTGGGTGGGCACAGAAATTTCCATCTACAGTGTCAAGTTCACATGAAAGTAACTTCACAGTTGCTAATGAAGACTGTTTTGAAAGATTGAAGTTTCTATTGCAAATTAAAGGATGCTAACACTGCTTAGAGGAAGACAGAAAACAAGTCCCTTATACTTGATGTTACATGTAATTAGAGAACTATGAAATCTAAGTTTGACTTCAGGGAACAGAGCAAACTTTAACTCAACTTCTTTCTCATATAACTAAAGATCCAAGAGCTTTACAAAATTCATCTCTTTCTCCCAAATATGAGAAAGTCATTTGATTCTGAAGACAGAACCCGGACCTCTGAGGCATCTCTTCAAGGACAGGTTAGCTGGTTCACCATCCTTTAGCTCCCTCTGTATGGACATGTTCCACCTCATCTCCATATACATGCACACAGGCAGCACACACATGCACCATGGCCACAAAGTTCTACTAAACATTCTGAAGGGACAACCAGAAGAGACAAATAGTCCCTTCTAGTTCTCCAAATCTGAGCATCATCATTGTCATCGTTAGCAGTCGCAGCAGCATAAACAAGCTACATCATTGTGTATTGCAGTTCCGTGTTATTTTGCTGCTTGTAAAACCTCATGAAGATGAGTTGTGCTACGTCTTCCCACTAAATAATGTGTGTACTGGACTTTTAAAACAACTGCTCAGTCTCTAAGATACTCAAACAACATGCTCTCTAGTGCTTGTCTGAACACAATAGAATTGCCACACAGCTTTCCCTGAGCTGAGATTCTTGATTGTTTTTATCTTGTCTGCCTTACTACAAAGAAAAAACCCACTTTCTTGGGTTAGCTGAAGGTACCATTACAAGGACAGCATTGGTACAGACATCCATCGTCACCACAATATTTATGACCAGTTTCCAGGGGCCATTAGTTCTAGAACTTTTAGAGGAATGGGTGTAACTCCTGGACTTTCCCCCTCTAAATTATAGTATAAAGTGAGGCAGAAAAAGAAAGTCCTTGGAAGCGTTGAGCCAGCCTGTCCTCATCTGTCCTGTTTTCTGTTCCGTCAGACTGTCTCCTGACTGACTGCTGTAGAAAACATTTTGAGGATAATTTGTGCCTACTAGGTCTAAAGTGAATTGCAGAAAGAAAAGAAAGCTTTATACAAAAACAAAAATATTTTTGCAAGTCCCATATGCAAAAGTAACTGAATGGCCTGGGCTCATTTTGAAGAGCCAAGGTTGATGGACACGTTCTAATGTGAGGACCAGTATTGGTAGCAGTGGGCTCAAGCAATGGAGAAGAGTAGTATATGGTAATTCCCCAGCGTCGGTAGGAGGCTGAGTTCAGGATTCACATGGACACAAAAGTCTGTGGGTCCCTCTAGACTCATGTGGATAATGTAGTGTTTGTTTGCATCATGTCAAATCCTCAGATGTATTTCATACACCATACTTTGTAATACTTAATACCACAATACTTAATAACCCCTTGCATTACTTAGGAATACAATAGAGAAATGTCAATTGTTATGGTGATTTTTTTGTCGAATAACAATGAGAGATGCTTTTACTATGGTTGATACAAACAGTTTAAAGTGATTTGTTTTTCGGGTTGGTTGAGTTCATGAGATGGAGACCATGGATACAGAGGGTTCACTGGGACAGTACCACACAGCAGTGTCCCATGTTAAAAACAGATGTGAAAGATGAGCTGGAGGACCATGTATCATGTCATCGAAACAAAAGTTGGATGTTTTGCCTTGCAGGCAGGATTCTGTGTGGTAAGCATGCATAAGTATTGGGGATACTCCATGGCCACAGGAACAGGGAATTCTGATCCACACTCACACTGTCCTAGGCAGGAAGCTCCTTTGGAAGCTATTAACAGCCAGAGGAGGGGCTCTCTCTCCAACTAGGATACAGCAGCCCCATTTAACATTCTCATCTAGTGAAACAGCACAGACCCTTGTGCCTGTTTCTAACTGCACATTTTTAATATTCAATATAATGCTACTCTTTAACAAACTCTTTACTCCCTGCCTCTCTGATGGAGCTTCCCGGGGTCTTTAAAGGGATTGTTAACCCAAGAATGGATCGCACTATTTCTGCATGAACAGGCCCAGAACCAGCCCATTAAGCCTCCCGTCTTGACTCTGGCAGCGCCAGCCTCACCTCTGAGGAGATGCGCCAGCTGCTGGGTGATGAGCTCGGGGGCCTCGTGCAGGAGCTCCTTCAGCACCAGCGAGGAGGAAGACTCCGGGAACCCCAGCTCGGCATCGCTCTGCTCACCGGGGTTAATGACTCTGACAACTGCGGCTTCCAAACTTCTGTCCTCGCTGTAAATTAAACGGAGAGGAAAGGAAAGAGATAAGGCATGTTTTCTCACGTGGGGGATAATTCAGTCTCTACTTAAACATGAATAATAATTTCCTCTAAATGGCCCCAAACATAAATTCTCATGACTGTGAAGAATAGGTCCTGGAGAGTGGGCTAAGACACCTGCAGAGCAAGCGTCAGGACCTGAGTTCAGAGCTCCAGTACCCATGGAAATGCCTGACCATAACTCCTTGCTGTGGTCACACCAGGACCACAAGTGGGTGGGTGAACAGGGAGCAGCTGAGACTTGCTGGTCAGGTGGTCTAGCCAATCAGAGAGCACCCGTTTCAGTGATTGGCCTTCCCTCAGAAGATGAGGTAGGGAGGAAGACTTCTGACATGGATATCTGGCCTGTATGAATTTGCGGTCCTTGGCATGGGTGCTGGTGCACACACTCACACACACACATCATCCCATACACACATACACACACATAGTCATACACACTCATACACTCATGCATATACACATGCACACACACAATCATACACACACTCTCACACACACAAACATACGAAACACTCATGTACACACACAATCACTGACACACACTCAGACACAGCCATACATACACACACAATCACTCACACACAGAGATACACACAGATTCACAATCACACACACTCTCTCATACAAACTCTCTCACACAAACACACACACACACACGTGCGCGTGCGTGCATGCGTGCAGCAGAGGGGTAAACAGGATCTTATTCTTGTGTCTCCTCACGTGCTGTTTCCCTTCATCCCTGTCCCCAGGATTCCTAGAGTATTTCATATGTTCACAGAAGCTATGATTCAGAAACACTGTAGCTGTGTTCAGACCCTATGAGATGGGTTCTAGTAAGATCTTTCTTTTATAAATGGGGAAACTGAGGCACAGTGGGGCTACGGACAGTGTTCATGGTCAGGTGACCAGAGTGTGGAGCAGGTGGCTTTTAACTTACTAGTACCTGCTCAGAACAGTCACCGAAGCTCAGAAGAAAAAAAAAACAAAACAAAACACCACTATGCCTGTGATGGCGTCACCATGACTTTTAAAAACTCAAACTTTTAATTAGCTAATTAATACTTTTTAATTTTTGGAGTGCTGAAGATCAACCTCAGGGCCTTTGCATGCTAGGCAAGTGTTCTGTCACTGGCCCATCCCCTACCCCTCACCTACTTCATACATGTGATAGAGGTGAGTTTTCTCAAAGCAGACGGATAACAGATAAAACTACAGTTTTTTTTTTTTTGACTCTTCAAAAACAAACGAGCAACAGTGAAGAAAGTTAGCTTTTTACTTTTGTGGAATATTCCGTTTCATAAACAACCGCAAGCCCAGAGCTTATAACCTCAGTCAAAGACAAGCCTAACGTTTTCCAAGTTAAGGGGTGACAAAGCTCTCCCCCAATCTGTGTTGTCGTGTTCTCTTTGCTCGTGCCTGGTACATGTGTTGCCTTGAAAAAGTTGGCCATGACTTTAGCCCAGTGTGTGAAAACTAGGAGCACCCAGGCTGTCTGTGGTTTGGGGACTAAGTTTCCTGCAAGGTTCACATGTGCAGGAAGGATGGCGTCCCTGGTGGAAACACTGGATGATGCTGAGGGCTTTTAGAGGCGAGGCCTGGCTCAATCCTTAAACCACTGGAGACGAGACTGGGTGATTCTGGTTTTTAGCTTCTGCCTTGATCCAAGGTGTGGCTGTTTCGTTCTTCTTGCTGTTGATGTACCGTCCTCACCAAAGCCCCCTCTGGTGACCTGAGCTGAGAGTTGACACTCCAGGGCCATGAGAAAGATAAACCTCTTCTGACTGTCTAGGTGGCTGTGTCAGGTACATCATTATTGTGATGGGAAGCTGGAAAATACAACTGACAGCTGAAGGCAGTCCAAACGCTCACCCAAAACTTCCAGCCTCTTCTCAACAGATGCTTGACAAATATTATTCAGAAGAATGTCATTTGCCTCAAACAGCATAGGGATGAAAGTAGACCATAGACTGTTTTCTAAACACTTTATAACATTTGTATAACTGATGCTGCCTCGGTATACTTTAATTCATATGCAAGTATGTGTCCTAAAAACTGGTTACATTTAAAAATTATTAAATATGAAGGTCTTATTTCAAGTATTCTAAGGTCAAGGTTGGTTAGTGATGGTCATGAAAAATAGGTAAATGGTCAAAGGGTAAAGAAGGAGCACTTCAAACTCTAGGGTTAGCTGATGCCCTTCAGTCAACAGAGTGGCTCACAGAGGCCTCTCTGCAGCCACCTGTAGGGAGGGACTCTGCTTACTCCTGAAAGCACACAGAGAAACCAGGTTCTCATCTGAGCTCCCCACTGAGTGTACATGGCTCCTCAGGCAAAGCCATCAATGACACCGGGCTCTGCATTTCCCGTCTGTGGCATGGGGTGACTGAACGACTTGAGTTGTCAACAGCCTGTCCTTCTTTTACCATAAAAATGGAAAACCAGCAACACGTGGCCCATTTCCCAGCTTCTCCCCTTTCTCTATGAGATTTCTGTAGAACCTTTCTGCTTTATCTGGTTTCAATTTTTGTTACTTATTTTTAACGTCAATACATGGGATTATTGGGACACTGTAAGGAAATATTATTTTGGTAAATTTTACAAGAGCATTCTACTTAAACATGTTTGCAATCTCAAAGTAAAAATGAAGAACTGACATAAACCAAATTTTGTTATTAAAGAAAAAATCACTCTTTCCCATAAAGCCCCTTCCTTTCTTTCTTTTTCTCTCTTTTAAACAACAATAAGGAGACATTAATAATGGTGACAGCTGAGAGGAAACCTGCACTCGGGACAAATGTGCAGAGCTTCCCAGTGAGTCTTACCTCCCCAGGGCGTTGCTGCCCACGAGCGTTATTGACAGCTTTCCTTCATCGTTCAGCTCATGCAGGTTAATTTCATCACGGAATATGTGGAATGATTCAGAGATGTTCAGCTCTTCTAAAATGAACCTCGTCTCTGTGAAGTAGCTGAATTCGGTCCTTGGGATGTTCAGCACTGGCAAGCAGAGGACCCCGGGTGGACTGACCTACCGAAGGAGAAGCTAATTCAACCACCGGAAACAGCCATTTCTCCTCCAGCGCGAAGCAAAAGGCGAAAGGGAGCCGAAGTCTTTGGGCCATAACTAAGCCATGTGACATTCAAAACGAATCTCCCTGAGCCCAATCACAGAGCACTTCCCACTAGTAAGTAGGCCCTGGTGTTATATTTCTAAATTAACATTACGCTATTTACTTCTCTCTGTGTGTGCGTGTGCGCGCACGCCACAGCACGCATGTGGAGGTCAGAGGGTAACTCGCACGTGCCGGTTCTCCCCTCGCACCACGTAGGTCCTGGGAAAGGTGATCAGGTCTGGCAGCAAGGATGTTTATCTGTTGAACCATTTCACCAGCACAGCCAGGATGAATTGACAAAATAATTAATTGGGGACAGACTCAGGTGACACAAGAAGGCAGATCTGTCCCTATCGAATTAGATTGCAACCTGGTTTTAATCAACTGTTCAAGTCTGCTACAGTTAAATCTTCTGCTTCCTCGGGGTCATCAGGAAAACTCTGTGCTTACATATGGTTTGTGACATTCAGTTATGACATTTAAAAAATTTATTTATTTTTATTTTACATACATTGGTGTTTTGCCTGCATGTATGTCTATGTGAGGACGCTGGATTCCCTGGAACGGGAGTTGTGAGCTGCCATGTAGGTGCTGGAAGTTGAATCCAGGTCTTCTGATGAGCAGCCAGTGCTCTTAACTGCTGAGTCACCTCTCCAGTCCTGACTGTGACATTTTTAAAATGCAAAACACTTGGGAGTCAGGTTTAGCACACATACTAATAGGTTATAATCTCTACTGAACTCATACATTGTATTATTTTATATATTATATATTGTTATATACAAAGACTTATGTTCATAAAACTCTTACATAAAATATTTGCGGTGACCATATGGGGAGAAAAAGAAAGAGAATTTCAGATTCACAATAAATTTATTCATCTATATGAATTTTAAAGTAAAGTATTTTAAAAATTACTTTAAGGGCTTGGTGACACTTTATTTCTGAATAATTAATAGCCTTTATTCTCGAGTCCCCATGGCTCCGTCACAAGCATGTGTTTATTACACAGTTCAACACCCCAGTGTCTGTCTCCCCTTTAAACATTAAAGAGGCAGGGTTGTTTTGTTCTACTGTGTATTCCAAAACATAAAACAATCAGGCAGCAGTAGACATTTAACAAATATTTCCTGAATTAAATAAGTGAACCAGACGCTGCTGTTGTACACAAAACACAAAATCTTCTCCACTGAATGGATTTTCCTTGCTCTGTAATGCTAATACTGAATGCCACTTGCATAACCATCACTAGTGACTGGTGTAGAGCACATTACTCTTCCTAACTGACCGTTGTATCGAACTCCTGCCAACGCAGTCGAGGAGAATACACGAATCAGAGTGTGTGTCCCAAGCTGTCCATGCAGGACTTATTCTGCAGGTGGGACCAGCAACTAGATGCCAGCCACAGCCCCTGCTTGATGAATTGGAGAAAGCCACTCTCCTTTCTGAGCCTTCACTTTCTGTTTCTGTCACACGGTATCGGCCTATGTTCTCCTCACCAGAGCATGCGAAGCCACAGAGCCCTGAGAGACTGAGTATAGTTCTCAGGAAAACTCTATAGAGGCACAGTCCGCAGACAGCAGGCAAGACCTGCCACGCTAAGACAACAGCACCGTATCTTAGTTGGGTTTTCTATTGCTGTGATAAAACAGAATAGCTGAAAGCAACTTGGGGAGGAAAGGGTTTATTTCATCTTACAGATTGTAGTTCATCATCCAGGATTCAGGGCAGGAGCTGATGCAGAAGCCCTGGAGGAGTGCTGCTTACTGGCTTCCTCCACCTGCTTTCTTATACGGCACAGGACAACCTGCCCAGAGGCCACACTGCTCTGCCCTATGAGCCCAGCCTTCCCCCATCTATCATTAAACAAGAAAATCCCCTGTAGACTTGCTGACAGGCAATCTGAAGAGAGGCATTTTCTCAGTGGACGCTCCTCTCCCCAGCTAACTGTAGCTTATATCAAGTTGACAAAAACCAACCAAACAACAAACAAACAAACAAAAAACCAACCAAGACACATGAAAACAACAAGGTCCCCAGAATGTGACTTTAGTAAAGTCACATTTGTTTCTAGGCTTAGTTAAAAGTCTCCAAAGGAAGGGAGGGTCTATCAGTCTGTTTTCCTTTATCTATCTACCGACCGATCATCTATCTTTTATCACTCACAATTTTTCTACCTCCTTTTCGCATGATGCATCCTCATGCACGACCCTACAACTATAGTTGGTGATGTTATTATTATTATACACCCTCTTTAAACTGCACATCGCTGGTGGTCTTAGAGTCAATCCAGCTCCGTCACCTGGATGAGCAGTGGCGAACAAGGGTTGTTTAATACCCACATCTCAACTGAGACACATTCGTCTTCTCAGGCCAATTGCTCTTCCTTGTAAACTTCAACAACTTGTAAGACACATTTGCTGCAGAGCCCACATGTAGAGATGAGACTACGTTACCCATCATTTTCCCCAGCTGCCCTAAAGCAGTGCCGGCCACCCACGGCTCATTCTGGAAGACTAGGTTTTACGTGAATTTAAATCGCTCCAGATCAGCTATGCATAGTGTCAGGGGATCCAGATCCAAACAAAATCGAAATAAAATAAACCAGACTCTGGAAAATTAAAAATTCCGTGAACCTTCTGGAAATAGTACCCAAACATTCAGAACATATATCTGAGGGGTTTCAGGCAATAAATCCCATTATGATGGGCTGACGGAGTTTAGAGATGGGAAGTGGATGAGTCTGTTTCACAGAGCCAAGAGATTCTCCCTCAAGGGACATCTTCATCAGGGCTAACAGGCAACAACTAAGACTTCCAGAACCTAGACTGAGCATGTCATACCCTGTTTCTGGTCTCTGGCTTCATGTACTGCCCATATGTGTTGTTCTGAATGTTTTTTTTTTATTCCCAAAGGCACAGTTACATAGTGCATGATAAAGGAAAGAAAGAGGCCCCGAATCCTGCTTTTTATTGTTTCTCTAAATTCTCATAAAAGCAACCAGCTACTATGCTGTTTGAAATGCTTTTGAGAAGAAAACAGTAAGACACAAGCAGAATAATGTTTAACATACAGGAGATGCTCAATAAATGCCTGTTGCTTGCTGGATTTTTAATATTTTTTATCTATAATATACGTGAACATGAGAAACTAAGTTAGTGACTCTTTTTCCCATATTTATTCTTAAAAGACACATAATTCAGGTACAAAGGATATAATAATCCCTTTCTCCTCACCTTGTCCAGAAAGTATGCATATGTGAAGGCAGAAATGAGAGAATCTAAGTCACATGACTTAGGTCCAATAACGGCATGGACTTTCTCCAACTGTTTACTTCGATCCTGCAACCAATAAAAAGAAAAATCACAATTTTACTTGCTTCCAACCAATATAAAGTGGAAAATCTTCAGTGTTTTTTGAAAAAGTATGGTTGTCTATACTCATAAACAATGGCAGAAAATAATATATTTATCACAAAATTATATAAAAACTATGTATTATGTTAACATGTTCAAGAAAAAAATAATTTACCTCTATTAAGGCTACCTATGGGGTCTCCAACCATTCTGGGAGACCCATCTGCACATATAGGTTTATACACACACATATGCAATACACACATACACCAAAACATGACCGTCTACAGATTAACTTCCTTTGAACTCTTTCTCTGAGCACTACTTTCTCAGTAAGAGACCATGTTGCTGTGAAGGCTGGTGGCCCCGAGTGCTATGAATGTCTCCCCATATAAGACATGCTTCTTAGTTTAAGAAACAATGTAACTTTTTCTCATATCTCTCCCAGGCCAGGTAGTCAAACAGATATTTGGAAAGGCTTGATTTTTTTTTTTTTGCATTCTGTCTTGGATGCCAAAAATATTCTATCTATATTGTCCTAGCTTTTGGTAAATGAAAGCTTTTTCTCATTCAGAAAGAGGAATGTGATTTCCATCATTGGTCTAAAAGTCCAAATTCCATTGCTTCTTTCAAAGTGTATATATTCACCTCTCTAGAAAAGAACACATACTTTTCTGTCATTTGTTTGTTTGCTTTTGGAGTTTAATCAACAGCTATTTAAACTCTTGTATAGAAAGCTGACATTCCTTTGAAATATCAAGACCCTAAGTGCTTCTAGAAAACACCTTAACAAATTGCCTGGCACACAAAATATAAAATAAATTTATATCTTTTCTTTTCTTTCTTTTCCCAGGCTGGCCTCAGCCTCACTCTGTTGCTGATGGAGGAGAACCTCTGATCTTCCTGCATCCCCTCTCCAGGTGTTGGGTTTACAGCAAGCTCCACCACGCTGGCTAGCAATCAGTATCTTCACAGTGTGAGGGCAGTGGCCCCTGAGTTTACATCAATCGCTTTTCACCACGAATTTCCATCTCCCTGTTTAAGACCCACTAGGCAGCCACAGATTGTGGATTTGCCCCAAACGGCAGGAATGCTCGGGACTGCTCAACAGCAAACACTTAGGGTTCCTTCATGTGCAGACAAAAACAAAATATCATAGCATACCTAATAACCTAGCAGGTATCTTGCAAATGAACTGGACAGTTTTCTTATCATTTGTGTAGAACTGGTGATATCAAAGTCAGAAACAAATTATTAAAAATTACTAAACAATCTCAAAGATTTGGCCCAAGCACCAAGATGAAGTAAATGTTTTTGAATTATTTTACTATTTTACATGAGACAATGTTCAGGGAAGTGTGAATACATTCTGAGTATATTTATCCCCCATCTACTCTCCTCCCCTCCCCTTTCATGTCCTTCCCCTTCCCACTAGTCCCCTTTGTCTCCCCAGACAGTTCCTCTTCTACCTCCATCCCATCTGGACACAGACAATTTTATGAATCAATAAAAGATGAAGAAAATCTTGAAGGAGGTTGGGTAGAGTCCATCACAGAGAAAAGTGGCAGAGAGATTTTCCATAAGTCATGCCCATGTCATGACACTGCTAAATTAAAACAGACTCACAGTTTCAATTTCTTTGATATTTATTTTTTTAAGCAAACAACATATTTAGGGTGTCAAACAAAGTCTAAAGATGATTTCAAGCTCCCTCTCCCATTACTACCTAGTCTAGCTCTCATGCCCCACCCCCCTTTTCCAGCTTCTAACCGTGCAAATGCACAGCTGACTCTCAGAACTGAACATCCTCTCAGGGGGTTAGTGCAGGTTTAGATCTCAAGGTCAAGACAACCAATATTCTAGAAGCACCTAAATAAATTTAGGGAAATAGAATTCCAGCCCATTACAACATGAGCAAGTGTATTACGATATCACATTCCTGTAATGCTGCTCTTCCGAGAAGCTCAAAGGTCTGAGGAGACATTACCTCACTTCTCCCATATCTTATGAGACAGGCAATAGGAAGATCGACAATGCTTTTTACAGGTCAGAGGAGCCTGCGATGGGGCCAAGCTCGTTTCTAGACTCTACAGCCTGACACCATGAGAGCTGACCCCTGCCCCATCTAACCACTTCATAATGCCTTAATGACTCTGAGCCCACTCGAGTGGACATGGCACCACAGGAAAAGAGAAAGAGCTAAATACGCACACTAAGTACAGAGACGCTGCAGACACTGGGGACATTGACACAACTGCTTACCTATCTCTTATCTAGGCTTCATCACTCCCAACATAGCTCTGTGTCCAACCCTCAACTTACACAAAAGAAGGTGTGCAGGGCATAGCAATAGCTCCGTGTTGATGCATTTCCAGAGACAACCGCAATTATTACTTTAGAAAAGAAAGGAGCTATATAATGAGGCTTGGGACTCCAAAGGATACTAGCCCAGTTCTCACAAGACAGGACCCTTCTACAATAATCATGGTCTATGTCTTCTTTATTGAAAGAGACAAATGACACATTCTCTTTGAGGTCAGAGCTGTGGCAGACTCTGGTGAAAACCCCTGAGAACTCCCGTGGTGCTGCATGCCTCTTTCTGCATACTCTCTCATTTCTCCCCTGGCTACTCCTCTCCCCTGGCTACTCCTCTCTCCTGGCTACTCCTCTCTCCTGGCTACTCCTCTCCCCTGGCTACTCTTCTCCCTGCGTATCACATTATTTCATTGTCATGGTCTCTTCTGATGCCATTCATCATTACGATGGCTACCTCAGTGGTCAGCTTGACAGGATCTAAATTCAGGTAGGAGTCAAGCCCCTGGGCATGTCCAATTGCGCGCTTCTATTATTAATAGATTGTTTTGATTGAGGGCTGTACCATTGCATGGCCTGAAGGTCCTGGACTAAACAAGGACTGAGTGAGCTGAGCTCCAGCCCTCGTCTCTCTGTTCTTTCCGA
The DNA here is from genome assembly GCF_018167655.1 of Microtus oregoni. Classification (NCBI taxonomy): domain Eukaryota; kingdom Metazoa; phylum Chordata; class Mammalia; order Rodentia; family Cricetidae; genus Microtus; species Microtus oregoni. The sequence continues at coordinate 42,134,520 of NW_024543071.1, forward strand.
CTTGGGATGACCAGTCGAACCTCGAGCTTCTGCCCCCACAGTTTCTCCACTGTGAAGGGCTTAGTCTGGCACTGGGAATAAAACACACCCTTCCTTGGCTTGCTTTTGGCAATTATGCTTTCATGGGCAACCAGGGTAACTAACACATCACCCATCTGCTAACCCAGCTAGTGCCACAGTGCCTAAGCTCCAGCACTTTCTTCCCGCGCCATGCTCCAGTGTAAGAGAAGAGCTTTGCAGAAACGATGGCCCCTTGAGCTGAGTGTGTTGGAGCTGATGAACTCAATAATGAGATAATGGGAAGTGTGAGCACTGCTCGAAGATTAAGAGTGTGCTTAGGTGAGGTTCTTGGAAACTCTGATGTTTGAGGAAAGATGTGAACCCAGGGAGCGGAGCCTAAAGATACCACAGGCCATGGGAAGGATATATGCAAAGATCCTGAGGTTAGAAAGGGTCCAACATACTCAGCAACTGACAAGTACATGGATTGCCTAAACATGATTTTATTAAGTCAGCAATGAACCGCTCTGGCACGTAAATGCCCCCCCCCCATGGTACACAAGTACAACAAGTGTAAGAAATCTCGAGACAAAGACTTACTGTTAATACCCAAGCCTCATACAGACAGAACAGCCATAATTAGATGAATTGGGTACTGCCAGCTCTACCATTGAAATGCGCTTCCGAGTGCACTGTCAGTGATTTCCCATAGTTAATGCAGGAAAACACCGAACTCACCAGTATTTCAGACCACAGTTTGAATATGCTTTCAATTTCAAAATACAAATTATATATATATATATATCGATAAAATGAGACTTTTATCGAAGTTAACTTCCTAGCTCTTCTTAAAAGCCAACAAAATACTCGCACATTCAGACAAAGCACTCATACACACAAAATTTTAAAATACTATATGCTAAATAGGATCTTTGGCTCACTAGCTGCCTGCTCTGGATTCAAATGATAGAAAATACTAAAGCTTGGCATAGTGGCACACATGTGTAATGCTAGAAAATCGGGAGGCTGAGACAGGAGAATCACAACTTTGAAGCTATGCTAAATCTCACTGTGAGATTCTATGATGGTTAATCATTGTCAACTAGACTAGATTAAGAATTGCCATGGAAACACTTCTGGGTGTGTCTATTAGGGTAGTCTGAGAAAAGTGTTACTCACTGTGAATGTGGCCAATACCAATCCCTGGGTTAGGGTCCTGAGCTGAACGAAAAGAGGAGACCTGAGCATGCATGTGACCAGCTGCTGCAGGCTCCTGCTGCTATGCCCTCTCTGCCGTGCTGGGCGGGACCCTCGAGCTGTCAATCAGAAAGCTTCCTCTATACTTGCTCTTGTCACAGCAATGAAAAAGGAACTAATTATCTCAAAAAATATTTAAGAATAAATTTCCAAAAACGAAATTAAAAAGTAATAAGAGACTAAGAGATTATAATTAGTTTCTTCTTAAAGTGCACGTCAGGTTGTGGGACAAAGCAAAAGCATTTGACAGAACAAGCAAGCACAGGACACAAGCATATGACATTCAGTGTTCCCATAAATGTCATAATTTAATTGGTGACCTAATTAGGAAAGAACCAAGGGCTTTCAGTGGTTAGGACTGAAAAGGAACATGAGGTAATATAAGCCCGATAGGACCAAAATAGCCAATTCAGATAAATTTATGTTACCGGTAGCCTCTGCCCTCATCACTACTAATTCCAAACTCTTGAGGCTAAGGAAACTGGGCTAAAATGATGTTCTGAATCCTTACAGGAGCCAACGAGGGAAGGACCAGGCTGGGAACACATTTTCACACATTCAGCAGCAGAACTAGTAACAGCTGGATGCGCCCAGTGGACTACAGAGCGGGAGGTGTTTTTACAACGAACAGTGAAAGGAAGATATGAGTCGCTGACATTGATTGGCTACAGATAAGAGGGGTGGGACGATGTAAAGCACAAAGCATTTACGAACAGTATAGTTTATAAGAAAAGTTGTGGCTATAGTCCAAATACTTAAGGCTAAACTCAAGGTATAGCCTTGCTGGTCAGCCATGCAGGGATTTATTTTAAGTCAGGGCCTGAATAAAAACATTTAGGAGTGTGAAACTGTGTTTTTGTTGGTTTGGTCTGAAGCCGTTTATTTATTAACTTTCTTCATCTCTCCCTCTCCTGCATGCCTTTGAAGTGACTTTGGGACGCGTGAGAGTCTTTTTTTTTTTTTTTTTTTTTTTTCAGTTTTCATTTTATTGCATGTGTATGTATATATTTCTTTGATTTTAGTCCAGTAGAGCAAATCAAATGCTTTCTCGCAACATTCCAAAAATGCTATTACAAAATTCTTTTAAAATTTCTCTAATTTAAAATCACTTGGTTGAGTTTGAAATACATCTAGATATTATTTTGGTTGACACTAAATTATGTTTTTAACTAGTTACAGGAAAAAGTATACCTTTTGGTATTTATTTCTTGATTGACTTTGTTTAAGTTACATGTTTTCCCCATTTCCCTTCTTTTCTCCCCTCTCCCCTCCTACCCTTCCCACTCTGCTCCCCACACTCCCGATTTGCTCAGGAGATCTTGTCTTTTACTCCTTTCTAGGCAGTTCCATGTATTTCTCTCTTAGGGTCTTCTTTGTTGTCTAGGTTTTCTGGGGTTGTGTCCTGTGGGCTGGTTATTCTTCACTTTATGTCTAAAAGCCACTTATGAGTACTTATTATATTAGGTCTTTCTGGGTCTGGGTTACCTCGCTCAGGATGGTTTTTTTCCTAGTTCTGTCCACTTACATGCAAATTTTAGGGTGTCATTTTTACTGCTGAGTTGTACTCCATTGTGTAAATGGACCACATTTTCTATCCATTCTTTAGCTGAGGGGCATCAAGTTGTTTCCAGGTTCTGGCTATTACAAATAATGCTGCTATGAACATAGTTGAGCAAATGTCAGTGTGCTATGATTGAGCAATACCCAAGAGTGGTATTGCTGGGTCTTTTTTTTTTTTATTTAAATTTATTTATTTATTAAGGATTTCTGCCTCGTCCCCACAACCGCTTCCCATTTCCCTCCCCCTCCCCCGATCAATTCCCCCTCCCTCATCTGCTCGAAGAGCAATCAGGGTTCCCTGACCTGTGGGAAGCCCAAGGACTGCCCACCTCTATCCAGGTCTCGTAAGGTGAGCATCCAAACTGCCTAGGCTCCCACAAAGCCAGTACGTGCAGTAGGATCAAAAACCCACTGCAATTGTTCTTGAATTCTCAGTATTCCTCATTGTCCGCTATGTTCAGCTAGTCCGGATTTATCCCATGTTTTTTCAGACCTAGGCCAGCTGGCCTTGGTGAGATCCCAATAGAACATCCCCATTGTCTTAGTGTGTGGGTGCACCCCTCGTGGTCCTGAGTTCCTTGCTCGTGCTCCGTCTCCTTCTGCTCCTGATTTGGACCTTGAGATTTCTGTCCGGTGCTCCCGTGTGGGTCTCTGTCTCTGTCTCCTTTCATCGCCTGATGAAGGTTAATATTCCTGAGGATGCCTATGTGTTTGTCTTTGGATTCACCTTCTTATTTAGCTTTTCTAGGATCACGAATTATGGGCTCAATGTCTGAGGGGTCTTAATTTGTTAGCTATCTGCCTTGGAAGTGCCTCTATCTATAACCAACTGGTCCCTTCTTGTGTATTAGTTAGTGCATACTGGAGTTTGTCTTCTGTGATTTACAAGTCTCAAAAATCCCTTCAACTTACCCTTTCAAGACTCAAGGGCTGTCATCTTTTTCATGGTGATAGATGAACCTGGGTCTTTAGTCTTTCTCCTCAGTTCTGACCTATATCGTGTCTCCTTTCTGCACTTAGTCCTTCACAGGAAAAGTGTTCACACTCTCTGGGAGACAGCGTTCTATCCCCAGGGTTCTATCCCCAACCCATCCACATCAACGGCAATATGGGGGTTTCAGAGACGGAGTGCAAAGGATGCCCCTGATATCTGGCATGCACCCATGCCTCCCGAGGTTCACTAGCAATTTCTTATTTTAAAATTTGCAAATTAGAAACTCACAAAGGGGAAAGACACTCAGTTCCCAATGGAATCCATTGCTATGAACACTTAGTGTACTCCTTGCGATATTCTCTCCCCACACATCTGTGAGTGCTCTTTCCTGCTCTATAAGCTTGTGTCCTCTCTCTTGAAATTTAACAAGGCCCTATTTTCTTAAAATTCTAGGATATAGATGTTGCAGTGGCCAGAAATGATTTGTATTTGTTTTGACTGCTCCTTGATACATACACTTAATGGCTTTCTTCAATATGGCCTAATTTATCTACTCGATCTTCCACTGCTAGAGACTTTAATTTTCTTTGATTTTTTTGGAAGCAGTTAAACCTTCTGCAGTGAAGCCGGACAGTGGTGGCACATGCCTTTAATCCCAGCACTCGGGAGGCAGAGGCAGGCAGATCTCTGTGAGTTTGAGGCCAGCCTGGTCTACAAGAGCTAGTTCTAGGACAGGAACCATAAGCCATAGAGAGAATGGTTTTGTGTCACTTCCTAATTATTTCTTTCATAAATTCCTGGGCTTTAAATTTCCAAGTCAAAGAACGCAACATCTTAACACTCGCCAGAAAGGGTGCACAGATGTTCATTTCCACTCACAGAAATACGGAATTGTTAAATCTTCAGATGCATACTCAAGTGATTGTATCAGCAGGTAAAATAACACCACAATGTTGTTTGATTGCTAGTTTATGACTCTAAGACAAGTGTTTGAGCCTTTTCTTTTCATGGGCCCTCCAAACACTGCCTGCACACTTTGATGCTATTTGTCCCACTTCCGTTGATGAGTAAGGTACTAAAACACTAACACACTGCACTTTGGTAACATCTGTAAGCCTCTCCTTTGTTCCCAGGCCTTGGGCATCTATGAAAGAACCTGTTTAGGAGATGCATTAGGTACGCAGTACATCTGCAGTATTTAATAGAGCATTATCGGCTTTAGCTCTAACGATCAGTCATGCTCTATGCAGTCTTTTCCCTAGTCCACCCACTCTGCTCCTGGTGGCAGCAACATGCTCCAGGCGTGACTGGAAAATGGCGGAGGTCTTCAAGCGCTTGAATGGGATGCATTGACTCCTCTGATTTGCTTGAGATCACAACGGTAAAACAACTTCTTATTCAATCTAAGATGGTGGCTATATCATTAGTAAATGTTTCTGGACACAGATACATTTTGATAAAAAAACAGTACCAGAAGAGGAATGATGAACAATAGATAGTAGAAGAGACTGCACAGAGTCCTCACGGTCTTCCCATTGGTGGAGCCATATCTGAAGCATCCAAGTGCTTGTTGAGCAATGTAAAGGAATACTAGCTAACAGAGGTGCCTCGGCAGCTGACAGGAAAGGAACACACACCTGAGCCGGCAGTTAACCTCGGCAGTACTCATGGAGGTCAAATAAGACCCAGACAAGTGGCAAAATGGCTCCTCTGCCCTGCCATGCATGCAAGAAATCAAACCTGCTTCTCAGGAGAAGCAAGCCTGGGAGCCACCGCCTCAGAAAGTGACTGTAATAAGCTCCTTAAGACCACGTGACCTCTGGCAGTTGCAGAATGTATCTGAAGTCAGTTTAGAAAAGAAACTGCTGAATTGCTTCAAAGCAAGTAGAACTTCAGAAAGAATTGCTAATCACAACACATCTGTTGAAGTTTGAGTTAGAAGAGGCTTAGGATTCACCAAGCTGGAATCCTTCAATGTTTTTCCACGTTAAGTCGTCGGTGTAACCACAGTATAATGGAAGAAATAACATAAGCCTAGGGTATTACAGCCTGCTAAATATTCTGACTTTAGAAGTGTTTTAAATGTGCTTTATAATGTTATTTAATACTACGTGAGTAAAACTGAAATACCATGCATTGAAAGAATGACTAATCGATGTCCGTTGCTTCTGTTTGCTCAGCTATGAACTTGTTATGTCTGAGGCAATGAGGGAAAGAAGAAAGAACAGACCGGCAGATGCACATACAGAAAAGCAGGGATCGGGTGGGCCGTTTGCTCTAATGGGGAGGCACCGATGGCCTGGAAACTCAGAGCATTTATTACCCTGACTGAGCATGGAGGCAGGTTTACTGAACATAGCTGAACAAAAAGTAGTTAACTACTCTCTGTGAGAGGCCTCTGTAGGAGGGCAGTTGCAGGTTGTAGTCATCCAGGAGAAGGAACTGTGGTTGTAGTTTCCACACACACACAGCTTTAGCTACTTAGACTGGGATTTGCCATTCTCATGGGTCTGAGGCATTGGGATCCTTGACACGATTGTGTTCATGTCAGTAAGACGCAATCACTTAGGACTTCATCTGCCCCCCACGCCCAGTATCAATGACTTCTACAGTTCTAGTTTGAAGGAGTCAAGACCCAAAGAGTCTCTATTGCCATCACCACAAGAGACCCTGGGATGTTTACCCCCAGGCCAGGAGTCTGTACGTGTGGTACGGACTTCTTAGGAATTATCGAGCTTCATAGGGTGCTTTTGATGAGACTGAAGAGTTAGTGAAACAGTGACTCCTTTAGTTAGCGAAATGCAGAAAATGTGTTGTAAAACTCAATTTCTTCTGGGGAATAAGAATACATACAAGTACTTTTAAAAAAGTGAATTCTTCAAATTGAGACATTTCCATAAGAATATTGGCAATTTTTAAAATTAGAAGATAGACAAAAAGGAGTCTCCTACTCCTCTCTGCTAGTATATATCTAAGAACTTAAGAAAAAATTCTATGACATTGTGACTAGAAAGTAAAGAGGCTGAAAAGCAATGAAATTCTGGCTTTTACTGGTAGCAGAGACCCCCTCTGGCGTGTTCAAGGCTCTGGATTCCAGTCCCAGAAATGCCAAAGGAAAAGAAGGGAGACCATGTGATTCGTAAATATTTTCATTTTTCTTTAATGGATTCTCTTGCAAAAATGTCTTTTTCCATCATGTTTCCAGAAGGATCTTCCATGAGCTGGGGTCCAGATCAGGATCTGCAGACATGTCACTCCTCCTGTGACCTGCATGGCACAGGTTGCTGCAGTTCCTTTAATCATTAATGTTCTTTGGCTTGGAAGGGTTGGAGCTAATTAGTCAGGTCTTGTCCCCCCACAAACGAGTGGAGACACGCTCCGAAGGCTTCTCCCAGAAGCTTTGCTATCTGCGCTCAGCCTTCACTGTCATAGGAAGATCTATTGCTTTAATACTCGAGAGTGTTTGTCTGTATTTGGAACAGACATCAGGCCGGTGACACCACACACCTGGTGCATCAGAAATCCACTCAGACATAACAGTAATGAACAGACAAGGGGCTGGCAGCAGGCATGAGGAGGAGAACTTCCGAGCACGGCGCACTCCAGCAGGTTCACGGGGACATGTGCAAGGGGTACGCAGAGCAATTACTGTGCTTTGCAAAGATGACAGATTCTAATGATGCCATTATTTATTACACTATGTGTTTTTCAATGACAGAAGGACTCTCACCTTCCAGGTGACCTCGGGGTTCAGTCTCTCTTCTCTCTCTCTCTCTCTCTCTCTCTCTCTATATATATATATATATATACACACACGCACACACATACACACAAAAACACATACAATATCAAGTATATAATTTTGCAAGCCAAAAAAATTAAAACTAAACAGTACCTAACACAATAGGTAGATTTGTTTATTGCAATTCATGTTTTATAACATTAAGTGTAGGTAAATTGTGTGTCACCCCACTGATAATTATTTATTCATTTGTTTTGGTGATGGGGGGGTTGGTTAGTGGTTTTTGAGGTAGGACCTTATGCATTCCAGTCAGGCATGTACTCATTTTGTACCTGAGGATGATCTTGAACTTTTCAACATCCTGCCTCCACCTCCTCTGTCCTGGGGTTACAGGCATGCATCACCACACCCAATTTTTACAACGCTGGCTATCAAACATGGGGATTCACTCATGCTAGGCAAGTACTCTACATTTGAGTTTCATTCCCAGGGCTCCACTGATATTTGAAAAGCATAAGTATGGGCCCACGTTCTAGTAGTTAACCACAGAGTGGCAAGTTTTCTATGAATCATAGCCTTTCCACCATGAGATAATAGGACTTTATGGTTTCAAGAAGCAAATAGCTACTTGACAATCATCAAATATTTTCCCTTTGTCCATTGAGAGAACCGTCTGGAGTCTGCAAACAGAGCTCCACATTTGGCATGGATTTTGTTGTTATTGTTGCTGCTGTTTTCTTTTTTTTTTTTTTTTTTTGTTTTTAAGATTCAGCTCTACTCTTTAATTATGTCAGGGGAGGGGGCACGCCTGTGAGTGCTGGTGTCCTTAGGGCCAGAGGTGACTCCCTGGTGCTGGAGTTACAAGTGGTTGTGAGCTGCCTAGAATGGGCACTGGCTTGGAACTCACTCCTCTCTAAGAGCAGTGAGCACTCTAACTGCTAAGCCAGCTCTCCAGCCCCCACAGCTGGAGTCTAACACTAACCGTTCGCATTCTTTTTTGTAATCATAGTGGGATAACTAAACAGATTATAGAGAACTATTCTAACACATTTTTTCAATCTTGATGTTAAAAAACAATCACCTAAAAGAAAAGAGAAAAAGGGGAAAAACGTAGAACAGAAATTTTTATTTTATGCTTTATTGGACTTTCAATAAGAAGACAAATTTAGAAATTTAAAACCGAGAAAGATTTTAAAATGTCATGGAAACATCAACACATCATAAAATTTTTCTCCATGGTAAGCCTTGTAAAATAGACAATAATCAGTTTTTAAGATGTCTTACTCATCTTGTACAATAAATCTTTATCCATTTGGTCTAGGAGCACTGCTCAATAATAAAAAACATAAAACTTTGAATTAAAGACTCAACCATTTTGCTTAATTTCTTGATACTGCGGTGTCTTCTCTGAAGATGCCAACATGGGGAACCATCAAGAGATACTTCCCTTTGCAGCTAGTGCAGAGGCCAAGTCCTTCTCCAGGAGGAAGGGAGCAGCAACACCGGAAGCTTGTGGCTACCCTCTGAGGAGGAGTGGAAGAACACAGCCCAGAGAAGTGATGACACCAGCGGTCCCTGTTTGTCCTGTGGAACAGGCCAAAACCCTAAGATCCCCTCCCAAGCTGCTTCTCTTGCCTGCTGTGTGTGTTTTAGAAGCCAGTGACAACTAAGATACTATAGGTTACATCGAGTAAAAGTTTTCATCAAAAGAAAGCAGGGCTGGGATTACATATCGGTAGTACCATGTTTGTCTGGTAATCACATGGCCCAAAACCAAAACCCAAAACCAACCGCCAGTCAACCAAAGAAGCCAGCAAAAACTAAAGAGTCAGACTCTTAAATATGTGTATATAATGATGGCCTTTATAAATCTGACTTTTTAATTTATTAATAATTTAATTCACCCCGGAGAGCAGGAAGGAGGGAAACGGATCTCTTAAGCAAACAAGAGAACAGCAACCCTTTGTGGGTGGTTTACAGATGTAGTGGTTGGGAGCACAGCAATGGGACTTCGGCGTGACTGACAAACTCCTGCTAATGCTAACTGAAGAGAGAAAGGCAAGGTACAAGAGTTTGTAGCCCCAGTGAGAGTGGAGAGTACCCACTCTCACACCACAGGGGCGCTATTCCCATGGAGCGATGCTATCACATGATAGAGCCTAGTCCAATATGGCATGTGCTGATGCAAGGGAAATTTGAACACAGACACTAACAGAAGGAAGACACAGGAAGAAGCCATCTTCAGTCAGGGGATGCTGAGCCCACCATCTGTTAGGTGAGGGGCCTGGAGTATTTCTTTCTTGGCACCTCCAGAGGAAGCACGGCCCAGGCACTTGCATCTTCAGCATCTACCCTTCAGGACTGTGAGACAATACTTTTCTGTTGCTGAACCACCCAGGTTCTGGCAGTTTGTTACAGCAGCCCTGAAATTTAGAATCCTAAAGCAGAGATCCACCACAGACTCATGATGCAATTCTTTTCATTTTTGTATATGTTTTAAATTTCCAAAATAAGAGTTTTTAAAAGAAGCTTCGCACAAAATCTGAGAGACATGAATAATTCAGCTGTATTCTTCCATAGTCCTCCTAAGGAAAACACCCACAGACAAAAGCATTTCTAATATCCAAAATACAGCTGGCTCTGTCTCCAGCTTGAGTCTAATTTCACATCTGTAATTCCTTTTCGAGGAATCGCTGGTAAATCTCCCAAACAAGGTGCCAGAAAACTCCATTGTGCCTCCCGGCTCTTTCAGGTTTCCAGCGGCAAACCCGCCTCTCTCAGGCATAATTGAATGCAGCCTCATGGTGCCTGGGAAATTCACACAGGAGACAAGACAGAGAGATGGGATCTCTCTGCACAGCTCCATGACAAAGTCCTTCGAATCTGTTCTCTGTCAAGCGTGAATGGCCTCCTGGACGGGCCATATAGGTGGCATTTAGCACCCAGTAAGCATGTTAAGAAGAAATACATCATGAAATGCGTTAAACAACCCCATAATCACATCTAAAGGCTAAGTAAACCAGGCTACCACAAATACTAAAATGGATGATAACAAAAGCAGTCAGCATTTTCCAAACCATATGCTTGTAAATGTTATTCTGCAGGGAACCAATTAAAACTATGGGATACTTAGAACACAGACATATGGAACAAAACAGGGCAACTTATCTTGTCACTTCAGTGCTTGCTCTGTACATCTATTAGGGAGATATAATACCGAATTATTAGTACAAATAAACGCTATCTTAATTATCAACACCGAAAGGCGATGGCAGTGCTTAAAGCTCTGCCTGGGTGGTAGCACCACTACTCTTAAGTGGGAGGGATCTATTTCATCAGGCTAGGTCTCTGTGGTCTCCTCTAGCACAGCAGAAAAATAAGAATAGCAATACTGTGTGGAGTTCACATGGTTCCCAGTGAAACAACTGAAAAAGTGCGCAAGGATAAAACGTACAGAGATGTTTGATGCCTGGGTGGGCCATCAGTGATGCTCATCACTACTGGACAGGAGATGCTCAGGCCATCCAAAAGAAGCCATCGGAAGACTGATGTCGACAGCCATTGAGTTACAAATTTAGACAGGGCATTACTAAGTTTCCCTGACATTCAAAAAGAAGTAAACAAGAATCTGTGATCCATTTGTAGATCATCCTAATAGGTAAACGGCAGTCAACATTTTTCATCCGATTACTGAAGCTTTATTTGCCAGTATCAGTCGATATAGAATTAACATTTAAGGGACCCAGCCATATAAATTTTAATAAGATGGCCCAAACATAATTAAAATAATGCTAGGAATGGCAGCCTTGGGCAATGCCCTAGAGAATACATGAAATACTAAAAGAGATGGGCATTTTTTTTTACATATTTGTAAAGAAAAACAACTGGGTAATAAATGGTATGTGAAAAACGGTCAATATGTTTAGGGATCAGTCAAATGCAAATCAAAGCAGTGAGATTCCATTTCACCGCAGTCCTAACAGCTGTGAGGACATCAACAAATGCAGAAGAGGGAAGATGAGCAAACTTACATCACTGATGATGGGAATGTAAATAAACACAGATACCGTGATGTCAATACAACGGTTCATCTAAAAAGGATAACTGGAACTGTGTTATGGTCCAGCCACACCATTCCTGGGTGTCTATGAAAGGGAATCTAAGTCAGATCTAAGTCAGCCGAGCACAGAGATAGTCTGGGCGCAACAGCCAAGTTATAGAACCAACCTCACTGCCTAGCAACAGATGAACAAACAAAAAATGTGATTATATATACAAATATATGAGTGTATTTGACCATTAATAAGAACAAAATTACTATGTTATTTGCAGACAATGGGCGGCACTGGAGATATCATCTTAAGGAATAAAGCAAGGCTTGGGGGTGGTGACTCACCCCTTTAATCCCAGAACTCAGGAGGCAGAAGTAGAGGCAGGATAATTGCTGTGATTCTGAGGCCAGCCTGGGTCTATGAATTGAGTTCCAGAACAGCCAGGGCTATACAGAGTAAACAAACAAACAAACAAGAAGAAATAAACAAGGATCAGAAATGTAAATGTTTTCTCTAGACTTAAAACTATGGATGGAGAAAGGGCAGTCTATTTGGACTGAGCAGGGCACCAGCAGGGGGCAGAAGTGGGGATAGACCAGGTCCATGGGAAGGTGAATAAGATTCAAAATTTGTGACACACACGCATGAGAATGCCATCAGGAAACCCAGTACTCTGCACTAAGAATATATGCTAATAAAGAAGAGATTAGAGAGGAGAAGAAAAAAGATTTCACAGTGAAGGATTCTACTGACTGTCGAGATCAGAAAGAGGGCCAGTGTAGTACCGCAACTATGGGAAGCTACATTAATAGTAATGGGCACCACGCATCAGTAAGAAACTATAATGCAGCAATTTTGCACATGTAATGACCTACCATCTTGCAATGACCCCTCTGCAATGGTCAGTTTAAAGTCTGTGTTCTTAGTTCTCACCAAAAACCAGTGTGTCTCGGGCATACGAGACAGCACCTGGTGTGTCTACGCGGGCCCACTGTTTAGTCTCCAAGTCATCTTTCTACCCTGAATTCCTTCTGCTTGCCTGATCTATGAACCATGACTCTTTTGGGGGGGGCTCAGACCCAGAGCCTTCTTCCTACTAGGAAGGTAGCCCTCGACCAGGGAGGGTTACCCCAGACGGTGTCTCCTCACCCAAATGTCACTGTTTCTCAGTGTTCTCCAGTTCCTGAGATTTCTGAACTGTAAAGGACATCACCACACCTACTAGGCAGGGTTTGCCTCTTACTCTTCTCTGTGAGTCCAAGCTTTGGGGTTCTGTGCACAGAGTAGATGTGAGTAAATGGAGACCGTGGTGTTCGGGCTCTCCCAGCATTCAAGAACTGTCATCCCTAACCTTCTCCCTTTCCTATTGGTGCCCCAACAAACACGAGACGATACCAGCATCCCGGGGTGCACAAGAGGCACAAAAATACTCATTAGCAACCCTGTCCCCCTTTCTGCTACATCTAATATGAAGACCCAGGATCAGGCCCGGGTGCCTCTGTGTTGAACATCTTCCTCCACAGGTAAATAAATGAGACACAGCAAAATTTAAGATTCATCCACCACCGTACTGAAGGTAGAACATCCTGCTTGCCATGAGCAGAAGAAAACGCATCAGCTTGCTTGCGAAGCTTGTTTCCAGAGAATGGATGCGATCTAACACAGAGGGACGGTCCTGGGTTTTAGAAGCAAGCAAATTGAATGGAAAACAATGGAAATCAAAATATATAGCGAATACTTAGAACTGAAAGCCTCTGTGGGTTTGACTGAGGAGAGTTAGAGAGAGCTGTGAAAGAGCTTGTTAGAGTGCAAGGAGCACTGTGCTACACCAGGGGATGGAAAGGCACCTCCTGTCGTGAGCCATGCTGTTTGAGGGAGGAACTGGGAATCAGTCCCCCTGACCCGAGCTCCGCTGCCCGGTGGGGCCCTTTCCCATGACTCCTCCATAGCAAGTCACAGATGGCACTGACTCTGTGTTTAAATCAGGCAGTTTTACAAGTCTTTCCTTCCTGTGGCTCATTCTTCTAGATGAGCAACAAAGACATCCCGATCACATGGCTGTGGGGGTATTGCAACACCTCCTCATCTCTCTGCTACTTTTAGTGGCTTTGACAGAGGCAATCAGCCTGTGGCAATCATGCTAACTCTTTGTTCCAACACTGTCCCCACCCTAGCATGCCTCTCTAGTCACTGGTTTTAAAATAACCACGGGCTCTTGCAAGTGACATAAACCCATGAGGAAATTTTAAATATAATTACCCCAATGCCTGCCATCTCCAGAATCACAGTGACTCTAGAGAAACACTAATCAAACGGTGGTACATGGAAGACTTTTAGGCGTGGAATTTAATACAGGTTGACATGTTTGAAAGAAAGTTGTCTCCTCAGGATGCCACCAGACAGAAAGCTTGCCGGTAAGGAGGCTAGAGACACAGGGTACTGAGCCCAACTCACGACTAACTAGCTAGGAGACGCTGATGTAGGCATTCCCGTATCCTCAGCCTCAGCCTCTGAATCTCTGAAACAACAGGCCAGACCCGAGCCTCACTCGGGTCGTGTTTAGTTTAATGTTCTAGAAATTGGCAAAGAAATTGGGTGTAGACGATGGATCCCAGGAGGAACCACATTCTGAAGGTAGACCTAGCCATTGACTTACTTCCTTAGTTAGTTAATTATCAAGGGGATGGGTTTTTGAGGGGCTGGCCCCAGGCATTGCTACAGGCAGGACTCTGATGTGACCTCTCAGGAATCTCTGTTGTCATACCACAGTACTCCCCCATGACTGCTGGATCCATCATAAGGGTTTTCTGCTCCGTGTTTAGGAGGCAGGAAAACATTAGAATGCCAAAGCGGAGAATGGGGGAATGAATAATCTGCCATTTGAAGAAAGAGCATTGCCTTGGGGTGATAAAAAATGCACAGTCATTACCTTTTACAAATCACTTCGAGCCGCTGGGGTTTGGAGAGAAAACCTCTCTACTGGATACACTTGCCCGGAATGAACAACAAAATCTGCTTAGGTGCAGTGTCAGATAGAATGTGACCCTCAGGGAAGACATAAAATGTGGACTCACAGGACGTGGGGTGAGCACCGGTGGTGTTATTGACAGATTCTGGGGCTTACCAAGCTGTTCAGCAAGGAGAGCTGGGGATCAATAACCACATCAACAAAATGTCCCAGGTCCTGCTGATTGCTCAGAATATGGGTGCTGCAAAAAAGAGACCTGCACTGTGCTTGACCTGATGGTCCTTGAGGCCACTGGAGAATCAAGATATTGATGACTCTGAGTGGAAAAAAAGATACACACTGGCTTCAAGGACATGGCGGCCAGTGAGAGGACCAGGGCAAGTGAAGAGTGTCCTCATAAGGTACACGGGTGTGTCACACACTCATAGGTGATGATTCCCTAGCAAGTTTTTCTTTAAAAAAAATGGAGGTTCTCTTGACCTTCATTTTTCTCCTCCTAGTCAATTTCTAGCTATATAAGGAAGTTATTTAGAAAAGACTACAGCCACCCTATAGCCACAGAGTTTTTAAATACCTAAAATCGGTAACTGTCTTCTAAGAGAAGCGGGGAACACCACCCACTTTGAACAGTCACTGGAAGTGCGATGAGGGTTTCTGATGAAGGGTGAGGTTGGGAGTGATCTCAGCCTCTTCTCTGTCCCATAACAGAAAACTTGAGAGTGGATCATTCATAAATAAGGAGAGTTATTCAGACTCGTAATTCTAGGGGTTGGGAAACCCAGTACTGGGTAGCCGTATAGCTGGGGGCCCTGTGCTTCCTCATAATGGGAAAGGGCTCGGAATGGCAAGTGGGCAGGTAAGGAAAAGAGAAACATGAGGGGCACATCCGTTTTATAACATTTATTTTCATAATACTTAACCCAACGAGGGCAGGAGCTCAGCCACTCCTGGATTGTCACAGGAACCAATCCAGCTGGAAGAGAAAGGTCTTACTCCCTCTTCCCAACTTCATCATCTCTCATAGCCCACTTCCTACCATAGCAGCCACAGGCATCCTCTACCCAACTTCTGTCACAGGCCCTCCTCCCACCCCACCCCACCACAGACATCCACTCCCACCCTCTCTCACAGCCCCACCTCCCATCCCCACACCACCACAGACATCCACTCCCACCTTCTGTCATAGCCCCTCCTCCCACCCCACCCCACCACAGACATCCACTCCCACCCTCTCTCACAGCCCCACCTCCCATCCCCACACCACCACAGACATCCACTCGCACCTTCTGTCACAGCCCCTCCTCCCACCCCACCCCACCACAGACAGGGAGTTCATAGCTAAGGGCTTCGATTTTAGTTCATCTTCAGAGTATACCTCTCTCCCCTGGGTGTAGATTTTATACTAGTCCATTTACAGATAAGGAAAACAAGAGTTAAAGAGGAGAATAGCACATCTGGCTTAGTGGTTAAGAACTGGTTCTTGTTCCCCAGACTTCAGCCAACAAAGATATCTTTGTTTCTCTCTTTCTTCTATAGACGCTAAGTCTTCAAGGTTCTGATTTGCCATTTAATAGCATTATTAATTTTGGAATATTGAAACAGCTTCCTGCCTCAGTGGGAGCCCCCACTATGAAAAGGTTAAGCCAAGTCTAGCTACTGGCTTTGCGGCTGAGGAAAGAAATTTCCAGACAGGGTCAGTGATTTGCCGAGTTTTGCTGTGCCTCCAGAAGGGACGGCACTAAAATGCATTGCTTTCTCCTCTACAACACAGCACTCACCGCAGGTTAGATCTGAAATTCAATCTCTACCAAGAGAGTACAGAGTTAAGGAGGCAGAATCACCCAGAAGGCTTGCCTTGTCTTCATGGCAGCTGTTCTACAGGCACCACACTTGGATTTAATAATTATTTCCCAATAGGGGAGAATAAGAAGGCTCCATTCTGACACCGTGTAGCATAAACAGGAAAAAAATAAGTGAATTTTAAAGAGAGCTGACATCCCAAGCACACTAAAAATACACGTAAAGTCATTCGCACCTTGCTGGAGTGGGTTTCGTACAGGGTTTAATTTTGCTAGAAGGAACACTAAGCTACAGCAGGATTCTTTTTTAACTTCTGACTTGCTTCACAGGATGAGATAAACCTTCCAGGTGGGTGCCACCTAAGCTGAGAAAGTGAGAAAACTTCCCACAGTAGAGGACATTAGGTGAGCTTGTGAGTCAGGGAAGACCTTCCTCGGTACAAATAAGACGGATGACCTCTCCTTCCTGCCCTAGACACGCCGCTGTCCTGCCTGGGACAGCAGAAAGGGATTAGAAGAAGGGAAAGGAAATATCATTAACGTTTTTGCAAGCGTCTACTTATTACATCGGAAATGGACCGGAGGTCTAAGAGACAGATCGGAAGGCAAAAGCACTTGCCATGTAAGCCTTGTGTTCAAGTTCAATCACAGGAACTCTTGTGGAAAAAAGCCAGAGGCAGCAGTGTGCATCTGTAATCCCAGGAGGCAGAAACAAAAGATCCAACTCGAAGTTCCCTGGGCAACCAGCCTAGGGCACCCAGTGCAGAGAGAGACCTTGCCTCTAGGAGGGAGACGGGAGAACTGACTTGGGAAAGTTGCCTTCTGACCTCCACCCAATGCTGTAGCACATCCATGTCTTGCACACACATCATAAAGCGCATGCTCATGCACACACAGCAATAAATAAATGACATTCTAACCTGGGTCCTAGGGGTTGGCTGAGGTCAGCATTTGCTAAAGAACTGACAACAACGAGGCAGCAAAACATGATGGGTATGAATACGGACTGGGGCACTAAACAACCTGAGTTTAAAACAACTGTAATTTCCTGCTGCCCATGAGAGTAAAAACCATCTTCCCCCCTCAGTTTCCCCATTATTATAAAATGGGATAACTAAGGAGAGTTCCTTGAAAATAAAATTTTAGTAAACATTAAAATAATTTATAGGATGCTCCTCCATATGTCCGGAAGGATAAGTATCAGACAGCATTACATTTTACAAGTCGACCTTGGCCCAAAGAGGCTCCAGAATGTATCCGAGTTCCCACCCCAAGTGGTTAAACTTGATCGTTTTATTCCTCCACCCTGGCTTTGTTTCTTTCCCCCTCGGGCTTGCAAGTTGAGGCTACAGATATGAGATAGAACAACCCTGCAGGCCAGGAGCCTCGGAGCGCATCAGTGAATTCCTTCTCAGAACCCAGCAGTCTACCAAGACCTGGCCCAAAGACTGGCCCACTGGCTTCCAGACAGAAGCGGCAGGGCCTCTGCTCCCCACCCTAGTCTGGAATTTCCCAGGAACATGCCGCCATCCTTGGAAAGGCCCCTGCTCATGTAGCCCATAGGTGCTGTAGCCCATAGGAGCTACACACAGCTAATAAACCAGAGGATTGTATGCAGCAACATGTAAAGGACTTTCCACACGGTGGCTGGAAGGGGGCAAACACAGTCTGGAGAGCTCCATGTCTGAGAGAAATCATGACTGACTTTTGTCAAGAAGCCAAGAATATACACCCTCTGCTCAGTGTTATTTATTTATTTATTTATTTTGGTTTTTTGAGACAGGGTTTCTCTGTGGTTTTGGAGCCTGTCCTGGAACTAGCTCTTGTAGACCAGGCTGGTCTCAAACTCACAGAGATCCGCCTGCCTCTGCCTCCCAAGTGCTGGGATTAAAGGCGTGCGCCACCACCGCCCGGCCTTTTTTATTGTTTTTATAAAGACAGACAAGATTTCTTTGTCTTCCCAAGGTCCCCGCACTCCCAATTTACTCAGGAGATCTTGTCTTTTTCTACTGACATATTTAAGCACAGGCATTAGAGAGAGATACTTAGTGGAGGGCAGTGTGCACGCAGGTGCGATTGTGGATTTCTCAACATTGTACTGAAGGGTTTTACAATCACTGTAAGCATGGTTTGAGTGGCTGAAGTTACATCTCAAAGCCTTGCTGAAAAGACTTATTTCTCCCTCTTTCCAGCACATGAGGTCAAAGAATGGTTCTTGGGGTACATGTATATGATTTTAGCTGGGCAGGTAAATCCTTGGGTCCCGAGGCTTGCACAAAGCATTAAGACACATTTGTACTGTAAATGAAGTTAAGGTTTTGTTTGTGAAGCCATCCAAAAAACTTTGCAGGTTTACATATGGAAATGGAAGAAGGCCATACTCAGAGGCAATCACTTGGGCCTTAAGTATAGTTCACTGCTATTTGAACATTTTTACTTGAAATATTCCAAAGAAATATCATTGGAGTGAGGTAGTCACGAAATTATGTTAGTATTCTAAAATTATTGACTCTCAGCTGGCAAGAGACTTGAACAGACTCCAGGTTAGCAAATTCCTTTCCCTTTCCAGGTCCTCTAACTTTTCCCCGTCTTTCTAACACCTTCAGAAGCGACTCGTTCCGATTCTGAGCAGAATCATTCACAGGGCTGGGGGTGTACCCCAGTGCTCCGATGCTTGCTGGCACCTAGCATGTGCAAGCCCCTGGGTTTGATCCTAGGTGGCTGCTGTGGCTCCTTTAGCCTGCACCCACGACACAGAAGGTACTTGGTACCTGAGAGGACCTTGAGCAAGGAATGCCCAGAACAGAGAACGCATCTTTGTGTTGAAAACCACTAGACACACCTCAACACAATCCAATACGACCTACATGGAAAAATACTTAAATGATTCAGGAAAAGTCCAAAATATCTGCTAATCATGTTCAATTAAAGGAGACACAAACCACTCCGGGACTTCACTGCTTAGAGAAACAGAATCCTGTGTTAAGGGAAAAGGAACAGGAAGGCTCAAAGGGCCTGCAGGAAGCAAAGTCTGAACCAGAAACCAACACACCCAAGGAGCAGAGGGACTAAGTAAAAGCTGTCGACAAAGAAGGAAGGGCATGAATTATAAAGGAACCCCTTAAGTAACAGCAGGACCTGAGGGAACATGCATCCCCAACAGAAGGAGGATGAGACAAGGAACTGGAACAAAGAACCATGCAGATGAGCACAGAGAAGCATAGTTAGAGTAACCAGATAGAGACCGAATAGTAAGTGGCGAGCCAGTGAACTGTTTTAAGACACAGCACAGTTTCACTCAGACACTACCAAGATCAAGAACTTAAGAGTGGCCTAAAGTACTCCGTGCTCCTGAAATAGCTACGAAGCCAGCTAAGAAGGGCCTTCCCTTTCTAAGGAGGCTGCCAGTCCCTTCAATCCTTGTCTCCACTCTCTCCAAAAAGCCCACTGGTATATTTTTGGTCCTCCACTGCTGCCACACCCTGTGCAATCTCAAATTCTTGTGTTTTGTATAAGCAAAAATAAGGGACATGAACTAATTTGAACTCACATGAGAATGCAAATTAGTTCAGGCCTTGCCTTGTTGGTAAGCAGAATCAAGGGTTGACTGTGTGGCAGGATGGCGGAGTCTTTATCCTCACAACCTAGTTCTGTTCTTACGGAAATGGGGTAGCTGCAGATTATCCCTTCGCCTCCATTTCACATTCTAGCAGAGTCATAGAGCCTCAGGCTTCCCAAAGGCAGCAGGACCGCAGCAAGGCCACACCTTCCCACCGCTGCTCCTTTTCCTCTGCGCTACCGTCTCCTAGCTCTCCAGACTTCCAGCTCTAATTATCCTTTAAAGGGGATGTGTGCCCGGTGGCTCTTGCTTCCTGGCCAATACATGATCCAGAACCCCACTACTCACATCATGACCTGGGACTGAACAGCACCAGTGTCTCCTGAGAGCACATTAGGAACACAGGCACCCAGGCTCACAATCTGTATTCAATGGGTCTGTTCCACCCAAGATCCCAGAAGCTCCTACACTTATGGGCATTTCAGTGATGCTGCCCAGCACGCCACCCTTCCCAGAAGAGTGTCGTGTCCCTGTGTTGTGTCGAACAGAAATATAAGCTAAGAATCTTGGCATAGTGTTCTAGAAAGTTAACAACATTTACTAGTCCTGTGTAGAGAGTATGTTACATTAACATCTTCCAGCCTCAGTTTCCCCCTCTATAGAGTGGAACTAATAATGCCTGTCTCAGAATTGTGCTCACAATCAAGTGCTCACCAGAGCAGAGTGAATGAAGGGCCTTGGAGAAGGCCATTTTAGAGACACTCTGCGAAACAGCAGACATCCAACAACAGATTCAGGCCATGCAAGACAGATTTAATTTGATTGATCCTGTCTGGCCTTCAATGCTTTATGCTTTGTGTTTTAAAAAAGCCAAAATAGATTAAGAAAAGAGTTGGACAGCTAGGAGTTTTGACATACAGCACACACTAATTTACTTCCATAGCCATCTGCCCCACTGTATGCCAATATTTATGTGCGTGATTTAGCACCTACACAACACAGTCTCCTGGAGTCTGGCTTCTCCTCCCAGCCGACTCTTAGAAGAAAATATCATCTCAAGTAAGTTTCCTTGAAATATGCAAAACCATCTCAACACAGCACCGGGAATTACAGACTGTGTATGAACCATCCTAGAGCCATAGAATCTCCAGAAGGAAAATTAGCATAGGGGATTTAAAGATACCAGTAAGCCTAAAATTTTCACCCATACAAGTAAATTAGCAAGCCCGGATTAATCCTGACCCTCACTTCCCTAAAGTTTCTTTCAATTTCAGCTGATGTTTCCTATCTTGCACCAGGGTGGGTTAATCGAGTCTTAAGACACTTGGAGTGTGTGTGCAGCTGAGAGGATGTGTTAGGCTTGTCTAAGGCCTTGAACTAAAGCTTCTAGGGGCTGGGAGTGTGGGAGGAAAGAGGAGAGACAGAGAAAGGCAGAGACAGAGAGAGGGGCAACACAAGAACTCCATGCATGGGCCTTGATGCCTGGTGCTTCTTCGTCATTGCTCACCTTGAACGTGACCTTTGGCCTCTAATAGAGAGATGGAGGCACAGAGAGACGGAAACAGATAGAGAGACAACCCCAGAACTCTACGCCTAGGCCTGGATGCCTGGTGCATCTTCATCTTTGCACACCTTGAACTTGCCCTGTGGCCTCTGACATACTGCGACCATGTTCTAGTTTGCTTTCTATTGCTAGGATCAATCACCCAAACACCATGACTAAAAGCAACTGAGGGAAGAAAGAGTTTGCTTGGCTTCCACATCCTGATCACACTCCATCACTGAGGTAGGAACTTGACACAGGAACCTGGAGACAGAGACCGAAGCGAAGACTACAGAAGAGAGCTACTTGCTGCCTTGCCCCCCAGGCTCACGTTCAGCTCTATTTTTTCTACCTCCCAGGACCAGCACCTTCCACTGTGGCCTGCCCCACCCCACCACACACATCAATCATGAATCAAGAAAATGACCCCACAGACTTGCCTATAGGCCAGTTTGATGGAGGCATTTTCTCACTTGAGACTCCTTATTTCCAGATGACCCTAGCTTGTGTCAAACAGACAAAAAGAAACAACAACAACAACAAAAAAAACCCAACAACAAAAACAAAACACTAACCAGCACAAGCTGTAACACATGATGTATTTTGGGGGGTTAGGTTTGGTTTGGTTTTTGATGTCTCAAGACAGGATTTCTAGGTAGGTATGGAGCCTATTCTAGAACTCGCTCTGTAGACCAAGCTGGCCTCAAACACACAGAGACCCACCTGCCTCTGCCTCCCAAGTGCAGGAAACCAAAGAAGAGTCTCTGCTTAAAGAAGAGGGTGCTGGATCCCTTGGCACTAGACTTATCTTTGGTTGTGAACCACCATATAGAAACTAGAAACTAAACCTGGTCCTCTGAAAGAGCAGTAAGTGTTCTTAACTGCTGAGCCATCTCTCCACCCTCCTGCCCATTATTCTCTTCTATGCAGAAGAATCCAAACTACCAAACTCTCCGTAGGATCCTTAAGCCATCTTTTAAAAGGATGGACCAACTTTCTGGCCCCACGGATGCTGGGAAATCAGAAAAGACATTTTTCACCAGCTCTCTCACTAAATTAACTGGTCATGTGCCCTTGACCAAGGCTGTACCTCTCTCTGATCTCATTCTCATATGTGATGCAAATATTAATAGCAATTATGAAGTGCAACACTATGATCTGTATTGCTAACAACAGCTATCCTTCAATGTTTTAAGGGAATTGATTTCAGAACCCTGAGGCTATCAAATGCCATAAATGCTCAAGTTCCCTATATAATGAGGAAAGAACTCCTAAGGCCCCATCCCTCCTAAGGGACTTTGACATTTAAGAGTGACTAGGGAAAGGGATGACATTTTCTTCAGTGGTATAGCCAGTTAAAATTTGCCCATGTCCTAGTAAATAATGCCCCACACTTGCAACCCTATTTAAATTCAGTGGATCAAATACATATACTTAAGACACGGGAGCAGGAGTAAGACCGGTTAGGAAGGAGGAGTGGGAGAAAGAGTGAGGATGAAGCAGGGTGATGAGGGGTGAAAAGGATGGAAATTTAGTATGTAAATGTATGGGACTGTCAGCAGTAGAAAACAAATAAAAAGCATCTCAATTTCAGAGCTATTGAAATGTAGAAAGATGTATCTTCGAGTTAATTGAAGGCAGGTCAAGAAACAAAGAGCTTCCCCCGTGAAAGGAGAGTGGAATCTAGCCATTAAAAGTATCAGGCTCGAGAGAAATGTTCTCAGAAGTTAAATGGGGCAAGAAGTTGCAAGGAGCTGAGGGTAGTGAGGGAGAGGTGTTCACGAGTTGGCCTATACCTGCAAGGTGTTTTCTACTAATTCTGTAAGGTGTTCAAAAGAAAAACCCAAAGTATAAGCTATGTTATATGTTTTCCCTCCTTAGAAAGATGTTGAGTCTCAATACTATGCAATAATACAGGAAACAATTAGTAAAATAATAATAATAATAAAAATAATAAAATAATAAAAATCGAGGTGACAACATATAGGAACATTTTATTTCTTCTTGAGCATAGAAGACTACCAAATCCACTTCTCAAAATATTACCCACCATCATGCTTCAATGAACAGGCCAAGGTTTTTGTTTTTAGTTCTTATTCTTTCTACATGTATTTAAAAAAAAAAAACACCTGAGCGTTTTATCTTTCCTCTTTTTCTGGATTTGCTTTAATGGTTATTCTTTTATTAAGAAATAAGACTGCAATATAATCCAAGGATGTTTCTACAGATGCTGAAGCTGTGACTGTTTTAAACATCAGGTCTGTGACTCCGGAGCTGTTTGTAGTTCTATGGCACAAATCATAAACACAGATGGACCAGTGGGATTCTCACAGCTGGGTCCACACCCCTCTGTGAGTGGCTACCAGGCCAGAGCATAACCAGGGAATAGCCATTTGACTCAGCGTACAAGTCCAGCAAAGAGAACCATGGGAATATATGGGTCAAGGTTCATAGATTTACAAGGACCATCAAGATAGTCTCTATAAATGCCATCATAGAAGCCCTTTTTTAGAGAAATGGGTTTTTACAGGGACGCCATGTTGGCCAGAGGCACATTTTTTAATGAGATAATTCCATAAAAATCAGAGGTATACTTTCTCTCATCAGGCTTAAGCAGGCCTAATGGTTTGGAAGGATAATCAATTTTTCAAAATGTTTTAAAAGCCAGTGCTGGGATGGTATTTTGATCTGCATCTACTACAAGGATGTATGCTCTGGACTTTCCCAAAGATCAAATCCAAGAGTAATGGCATTCCAGGCCACCATCCAGGGGTATCAACCAAGAGGCCAGCATCGTCAGTTATAGAACCATAGCAATGTTTTGGCTTTACTTGGTTTTATTTATTTCTTCATGGCAGACAGAGGTGTATGTACATGCATGTGTTCAGATATGAACATTCCATGTGTGCAGCAGCCAGAGGAGGAGACAGGGTGTCTTGCTCTATCACTCTCATTCTTGAAGCAGGGTCTCTCAATCAAACCGCAGCGAGGTTGGCAGCCAGCGGACCCCGGAGATTTTCCTGTCCCTACCTCGCACAGTACTGGGCCTAAAGTCAGGTCTATGACTGCACCTGGATTTTTACACGGGTGCGGGTGTTCACTTGTCCCCTTGCCTCCGCGGAGAGGAGCCCAGAGTGACTGCCTTCCTGGGAGCAGCCACATGTGGGTTCTGTTCTGTTGGGCATACTCATGGGCTACAAGCAGCTGAGCTGAATGGACCATCCGCCATCTTTCTGTCCTCAGAGCCAGGTGCTGATGTGACCAGATGAGCAGTTCTAGAGACAAGCCTGAAGAGGATGTGGGGGTGCACCGTTGGGAAGGGCTTCTGTTTCTGCCTTTTGTTGAGAAGATGCAGGAAGCCCAACATGATCACTTCTCTATATACGAAAGTCATGCATAATACGAGATTATCCTTTTTTGTATGAAAACAGTCTGGGCCTTCTTAAATGAATGGGCTTCCAGAGGCAAGCAGACCTCCGTGAATTTGAGGCCAGCCTGGTCTATAAGAGCTAGTTCTGGGACAGCTAGGACTGTTACACAGAGAAACTGTCTCGAAAAACCAAATAAATAAATAAATAAAATAAAAGGAGGAAAGAGGGTCCTTCTAAATCTTGATTTTATAACTAAGGAAAAAATGATTCCTCAACAGAGCCCCTTCATAAAACCCTTTCCAACACTCAACAGACCAGCATGGGTCTGCCCACATTCTTCTTAGGCTTAGCTTGGAGGCGTCTGCATGTGAATGGCCTCTGCTGCATTCTCCTGGAGTCCAGAACCAAATGCATTATTGCATCAGGATGGGAACTGGGGTGAGTACTCACATCTCTGTCATGCCAAGGATTCATGCCTACCCCCCAGCTCCTATTTCTAGCTCCATCGCCCTCTGTGCTGACTCACGAGCACCGTGCTAAACATGTCACAGACCTGTTTGACTGAAGGACATGGGCTCCTATTCCAGAGGCCTCTCCAGGCAGTGGAAGCTCACCCTCCATGCAACTGTTTCTACTTTTTTCTAATTTAGTCCTCTTAATGAGATTTCTTTTGTTCTGAAATTGCTTGCACACCGCGTCTTTCCTTTCAAATGCAACACTGAGTTTACAGATCTTTCTTGCCTGGTTATTCGTTGTTGTTACTGCCATGATTATGTATGTAGTTGACATCAGTGAGGGCATGTCGTCCACAATCTGGGCCCATCGTTAGGACTATTTCCCTCATACTAATGCAGTGGCTCACACTGGAGGCCTGGGCCTGCTTCCTGTTTGATTCGCTTTTTGTTTGTGCTGTTCTTCCCATTGTAACTGACCAGTAACTTCCAACATCTACCCTAGAGAGAAGCAAATTCCTGAGGATTGTGGCCAAGCGCTTATTAAAGGGCCAGTGCAGGTGACAGTAGCTTGCCTCGACTAAACCCCAGTGCTGCCCAGAGCAACCTTGAGGTGTCGTCTCACAAATAGAGAATGGAACTTGCAGGATTCTCCTATGAAAACCGTGATAGCAGGTGTGATGGTTAGTTTGACCTTTAAACTTGACCAGGTTTAGAATTACCCAAGGAAAGTGTCTCAGTGAAAACCTGTCTAGGTTAGGTTGGCCTGTGTGCAAGTATATGTGTGATTATCTTGGTTATATTAACTGAAACGGAAAGACCCACCCACTGGAGGGGCGCCATTTTCTGGGCAAAGGAACCTGATGTTTATGAGTGGAGAATTGGAGTGAGGACTGGCATGCCTGAAACATTGCGCTCTGCTCCCGACTGTGAGTGTCATGGGAATGACAGCAGCAAGTCCCTGCCACCTTGCCTTCCGCACAGCGATGGACCATAACCTGGAATTGGGAGAAAAAAAGCCCTTCCTTACTTAAGTGCTCTTGTCAGCCCTGTATCTTCTCACTGCAACAGGAAATGAAGTTGAGGCAGTCGAAGTTGCCTGAAGGAAGCTGCCTGGGCCCAATTCCCCATTTGGGGTAGACTTTGGTTTGGCACAAGCTGCCAGAGAATCGAGATAGAGGACATGGTGCCCATGAAATTCATCCTACGCCGAGTTTTGGATTTTCTTCTAAGCTGCACCTTCATGCACACTTGCTTCCCGCTGGGTCTTTTTGGTCCCTCTCGTTGCTCTTACTTCCCTTCCAATTCCTTCTTCCGTTTTCTCTAACCTTTGCCTCACTCTGCACGCTGAGCACAGCCGTTACCCCTCGGTGGCACTGCCTCCCTGACATTCTAGGAAGCAATGGCAGGATGGGCACAAGACAGCAGCGCCAGCACCCCAGATCTCCGTCCCAGCTGTGCCCACTGAAGTTCACACCACCCTACAGTCAGTCTAAGTAACCCCAGCCACCAGCTCTGCCAGGACAGCCATAACCATGAGGGACTCTGCCCAACCAACCAATATGTTCGGGACCTTGGCACTTAAATATTGTTTTCCATTCAAACTTCTCCTGATGTATTTCTATTATTAAAACTTCACCAAATTAGCTACATTTTTTCTAGTTATACGGAAAACTAGTCACATACCCTATCCTCCAAATAGCTCCCAGGTTACTTCTTTTGGACACACAGTGAAGCTCAACAGCTTATTCGACAATCTGCTGCCATCATTTTCTCATAACCAATTCTCAGCAGCATTGGTTATTGCCCAGTTGTCCAGGGCTTTTAATGTGAAACAGACAGCGCAGAGATGTAACCCTCCTGATCTCGAGGTCAATATGGGGTTAAACAAAACAAGTCTGTCTTAGAGCTAAGACAGAGATTCAACAAGTTTTGGCTGGAATAAAGATAGCTAAGAATTGTCCCCAGTTCTGTGAAGTGAACAGACTTGTCTGGCTCTCTGGTCACCTTCCTGGTAACATGGACGGAGACCACACTCTTTTTTTTTTTTTTTTTTTTTGGTTTTTTTCGAGACAGGGTTGCTCTGTGGTTTTGGAGCCTGTCCTGGAACTAGCTCTTGTAGACCAGGCTGGTCTCGAACTCACAGAGATCCGCCTGCCTCTGCCTCCCGAGTGCTGGAATTAAAGGTGTGCACCACCACCGCCCGGCTCACACTCTTATTTTGTTTTTTTTTTAATTTATTTATTTATTAAGGATTTCTGCCTCCTCCCCGCAACCGCTTCCCATTTCCCTCCCCCGATCAAGTCCCCCTCCCTCATCTGCTCAAAGAGCAATCAGGGTTCCCTGACCTGTATGAAGCCCAAGGACCGCCCACCTCTATCCAGGTCTCCTAAGGTGAGCATCCAAACTGCCTAGGCTCCCCCAAAGCCAGTACGTGCAGTAGGATCAAAAACCCATTGCCATTGTTCTTGAGTTCTTAGTATTCCTCATTGTCCGCTATGTTCAGCTAGTCCGGATTTATCCCATGCTTTTTCAGACCTAGGCCAGCTGGCCTTGGTGAGTTCCCGATAGAACATCCCCATTGTCTCAGTGTGTGGGTGCACCCCTCGTGGTCCTGAGTTCCTTGCTCGTGCTCCGTCTCCTTCTGCTCCTGATTTGGTTTCTAGCCATAAATAAAGGACATTGAGCTTATAATTCATGTTCCTAGAGAAGCTAAATAAGAAGGTGAATCCAAAAACAAAACACATAGGCATCCTCATGAATATTAACCTTCATCAGGCGATGAAAGGAGACAGAGACAGAGACCCACATGGGAGCACCGGACAGAAATCACACTCTTATTTTGACATGTGTCACCTGCTGCAGGCTTAGAAAGGGGATTCTCCTCTTGTTCTCACTTTCCAGACAGGAAACCCAAGGCTCAGGAAGGCAAAGTGCTCAAGATTGTGTGGCTACTAACTAGCAACGGCAGAGTCAGGATCTTCCATCAGGCCTCTGGCTGCAGAACCCATGCACAGCCCCAATGCCGCCGCATTACACTTAGGGCCAAGAAACGCATGCAGAGCAGAATACTGTCCAAGGGTCCTCCAAATCCAGAACCATGATCCAGGAAAATCTAAGCTCTTCTTTAGGGTAAGTGGCTTCCCCATGACTGCCTCACACTCACCAGCTCAAGGTCTCAGATTTAAAACTGTATGCCCACTGCTGCTCTAAGAGAGGTCAGCAGGCACCAAGCATAAGAACACAAGCTTTGTATTACGTCTGCATCTATTTCAGCTACTGGTTTGGAGGGCTCTGCAGGTAATTCCATCCTACTAAAAAATCTAGTTCTCAAAAGCGAACGAATGAATGAATTCTAACTAGACATAATTTGTTGCTAAAATCCGATGAAGATCAAATATGTTATTGTAAAGTATATTTACATGGTCTTGCTTAGAATCAAAAGAATACACCGAATCATAATAAAGATACCTCTCATTTAAAGAAGAGTAACAAAATAAAAACAGGAAAGAAAATTTTATTTCTAAAATAGTAACCTTAGGAAATGAAACATCATCATGCTTGGCTCCAAAACATGAATTATCAAATACGTAGAAATACACAAATTCTGTAACTGAATTCAAAGATATACAAACTTTTCATGCTGAGGTTATCGGCGTAGCTGGGAAGTTCAGCTCACACGCCGAGAGTTACACGAACTGGGGGACCAAAGCTATGCCGTGCAACAGTCCCGCCGGCTAAACAAGAATTCTGGCTCAGAACTTCACATGAGTTTGTTCTATGTATGAGGTGTACAGTGCTAAGTCTGGGCCAACCCCTCCAAAAAGAATATCTGGTACCATTACTCTTTCTCCAGGGGATGCTGAAAGTCTTCCCAGGCAATCTCTCTCAGGGCCGTAGTAATAGCACAGATGCAGAGAACAGGCTGGACCAGTTTGGCACAGCTGCTGGGATTGCAGGGCGGGAGGGGGAGTGTCATCCAACTTCTACTCTTCAAGCCACACAAAGGAAGTCTGGATATAACAATTCCATTGTTCATTCATCTACCAAGTGCGGCTGCACAGAGACTTGCCTTATTTCCCCCGTGCCTTCCTCTGCCCATGCTTTCGGTCTATCGACAGTTACCTATCCCAGGCACCCAGGCATAAGGGCTAGCCTCTTAGCAATGTAAGGACATTTTGTATGTCTGTGATATAAGCATTGCCTAGCACTCTTTCAACCTTTTCAAGTTCTGCTCCAGATTTAGACCTGCCAGAATATAACTTTGTCCATCCAGCTATTCGTTTTTATTGGGTCACTACTTTCTGCCATGCCTTGACCAGGACTCTTGATTTATGGCTTTCTTCATTCTAAAATCATACACAAGCATCAAGCACCATGACAGGCTCCGGAGACACAATGGTAAGCAAAAGCATATGGAGGCCTCACTCCCTACTCTTAGCACACTGGCATTAATTAAATATGCCCAATATAATGGCAAAATGAGACAAGAGACCTAAAAGCATTTTTTAATAAAAAAATATTATTTATAGTTTATAGTCAGGGAATGAGGGGGATAGGTGGGAGGAATTTCCTTTCTTCATTTTTATTTGAAGAAGTGGCAGGTGTTATTTAAGCCAAAGGCAAAAGAGGAGAAACCAGAAGAGGGTAACCGCAGAGGTGTGCTAGGAATGTCGTCCGTACTCCTAAGAGCAACGGAAAGTAACCACAAGGTTTTAAGATGGAGAAACCATCCTGACGCTAAAGCAGTTCTCAAGGTTTTAAGTGTGTGTGTGGTGGGGAGTGTTTTCAACTTTGAGTGCCAGATGCTTTCAAGGCTCCGTGCAGCAAGCTGCCTGAGAGCAGTAGGCAGAATGTGGGGTGGCCACTGCGGTCTGGGACGGAGGGGAGGATGCTTCCAGATGGACAAACTGGATGACTGACAATGTCATTCATTATCACAGTGTCCTACAGAAGAGAAGCGCTTGGGGGGAGGGAGTGGAGACAGAAGCCATTGCTTCCAGCTCTGTGCTAAGAGCCATGGGTTTCTCATTTTGATTTTACAACAAACACACAAAGTAAATACCATTATATATTTCCCAGCTTAAAACTACGTAAATTTTTCTAGTTCAGACTATATAGGTCTAACTTTTAAGGACCAATGTAGAGCTCCCTAGCCTCACTAAGTCTCTCAGGAAGAAGACGGCACCTCTCTGGAGACCAAAACCCAAAGCCCAAAGAAATGGATCTATGGAGATGCCAGAGATTGTGAATGGCTATTGTGATACCTACAAAAGGAGAGCCACATCACGGTGTAGACTGTGTTCTGCACAAACCCTGAGGTGCGATGCATGTCAAAGTCCGTGCCACCCCCCGAGCCCCACTCCAGCCCAGCCCCTTCCCAGTGTTCTCCAAGAAAACCACAAAGTCTGTGACGCTCCAGTAAGGCCAGGTTCAAGAAGAGTCAATGAACAAAGCCGCACTGCATCCTTTGCTTATGTGTTTTCTCCTCTTCTACAGCTTTCATTTATCCCCACGATCCAATTCCCATTCTTCTCTGTTAGCATGGAATGGGGAAATGCCAAGAAAGCACAGGCTTCCTTTCACTAAGACACCATCGCTTGCAAGCGTGCCCGAGATTTGTGCACTGAACTCAAAATAACCACAATATCCACTCAAATAAACTGTACTACACCAAGCCTGCCAGCTTCTTATTGAGGTGACATAAAATATCCCCCAAACCACAGACTGAAAAGCACCTTGCCAATGGATCACATGTCCTCCAGGTCCTGAGCTGTTGTGTAAGTGACAATGAACACCTCTTTTCTTTGAGACAGACCATTACACTCCGACATCCGGTTACCTGGAAACGCTCTGGTCAGGTTCTTTTCCAAAGGTCCTGAGGCTTAAACAGTTCTCAGCTGCTGGACCGGATGATCTCACAGTGAGAAACCCAGCGGAGTCTGGACCTAGCCAAGGCTTGTTTCTCATCAGTCATCACTCGGCAAGGCAGGCAGATGCCACTGCGCTTACTCCAGAAGGGCTCTGGAAACCTCAGTTTCCTGTCCATAAATGCCCTGGGCAAAACTCACTGCTGGGGTCAGGCAAGGCAGAGTGTGACTGACATCCCAAAGACTAGAAAGCAGAGAATCAAAGGAGTCCCTGTCGTAAAATATCAGGACAGGGCATCAACTCCAGAGCACTTGCCTGGCTTATGGGGTTGGGGAGCTGATCCTATGGCCCTGGATCAGAATACCGCCAACTCCCGGATGAATGTGTTCTGTAGCTTCTCCTCCACTGCTGCCCCTTCCCACTGCAGTCCTTTCCTGAGTGCTTTTAAAAATTCCTTCTCAGAGTTCTGAGACATGACTCAATGGGTGGAGGGTGACAAACCCGAGTTTGATCCCTGGGACCCACATAGTGAATGGAGAGGACCAACTTTTGACAATAGACCTCTGACCTACACACACACACACACACGTGATAAAGAATTTAAATCCATTTTGTGAACACACATCTCCTTCCAATGTAAAAATCGGGATAAATATGTTGCTTCAGTTTCCCATTGTATGGCTGCCCCATAGAGCTACTCTCCGATGCAGTTGCTCATGAAGAGTTTAGGCTGTAAACTCTCATTCCAGTGTGATGCATCCCTGAGTATACACTGACACCCAGATCATCCTGCATTTTTCTCCTATAGAAATCTGCATTTACACGAGCATCGGAGTCAAGTGTCTCAGCTGTCACTGTTGTGGCACATGTGTGCCCTGAACCGCAATCATGACTCTTCACTTTCTCTTACAAACAACATTCCTGTGACAGCAGCTGGTGTCCCCTCCAAGGCTGACTTATGACCTACACATTATAGTGTGTGGGTGGTGGTGGTCCCCACCCATCAGCAGCTGCATGAATTGCATCAGCTGGTGGTATATGGGGGTACAAGGGGCTCAGCAGCCAGCTTACCCAGTATGGAGACACTGGCTTCTTGCCAGCCCCACTTCATGCCTTTCTATCCACCCCTGCGTTATCCCTCAGTTACAATTGTTCCCCAAAGTTCATGGGAACTTGGAGTTTATTTCCATGAAGTGGTCCTTGACCAAACACCTTTCTCAGGGAACTAGTGTAAAGTTGGAGAACATTTCCCAGATCATAGGCAGGAAGCCATCCTTCCTTCCCTTTCTTCTTCGGTCTCTCTTACACAGGAATGTGTATCTAAGAAAGGCCAAGACACTACCACCCAAATGGTTAAGAGAACAGAAAGTGAAGGGAAACCTGAAGGCCTGATCTGAACTGCAGGATTTGTTTTCTGCCTCTGCTTCAATTCTGACCCGGCAGGTAGAGGAAGAGCCGGCTGCACTGGCTGAGAGAAGGAAAATGTCTGCCCACTCCTATTTCAATATCCAGCGGTGGGTAGCCAGACTAGAAACACAACTGCATTTTCATGGAGGGCTGGGAGGAGCGTCTAGGCGAACAGCAGACCCTCTGGCTGCTCTTACCCCTGGCTTGGGCCTTGCTGTCAGTTATTCTGTTGACTCCATTCCTTTTAGCCTAACCCAGGGCCTGCCCTAGAATAAAAACATTCCCCTCTCAATAACAGACAGAAACAAATATTCTTAGTAGGGGAAAGCAGACAAATCTTCAAAGAGATTTAGTTTGTTTATTGATTGGCTTTACAGCCCTAGGAAGGAACCGGGGTCTCACACTTGCTTTCTCCTTCAATATCAGGTCTCACCAAGTTTTCCAGGCTGCCTTGAACTCAAGGCCCTGCTGTCTCCCGGAAGTAGCCAGCCCATGTTCACATCTCTGAAGGAACCTCAACTATTCAAAGTTACATATCACACTTACAACACATCAAAATAAATAATAAAACAAGAGGAAAATCTGGCAACCAGGCAGTTTTAAGTATCATATTGATCAGTTTATAATAATGTTGAATAGAAAACAGTTCCATCCACAATTCTTTTCTAACTACGGTTCTAACAAAAGTTTAATACAAAAAATCAGAACAGTAAATGTCTTTCCCTTAATAAGCTTTTCACAGAAAAATGGCAAGATTTACAGACATGATCTGTCTTCCCAAGGAAAACATTGGCTAAAGAAAAGCTCTGTCTCTTCTTGAATATTGTATATTAAGCATGAATTTTATTACTGAAAGTATTTATTAGGAGAAATGTGTGATGACCAAAAGTGACCAAACACATTTGTGGCAGCTGAGCGAGAAAGGTTAATTGTGATTTCTAGCCAGAAGCCTATTCTAAGAAAAGAACAATTTAGCTCTAATTGCTCCTCTGGCTAATGCAAGAAACTGGTAACAATATCAAGCAACCTCCTTTTTCCAGTCTTTTTTTTAATGATGGAGAACAATTGCTTGTCTGATGAAGGAACTCAGTAAATATACTGCACATCCCTTTCAGCTGATGACCCTGGAAGGGGGATTTCCATCCAGGCACTGCTGTTAGAAATGAGACTCCCAGCGGATCCCACAATCTGAGCATTATCCTTAGAAACTGAGAAAATGCCACAGATGCAGTCCCAAACTCTGTGTTTATACTTCCTTGTTATCCACTTACACACACAGACCCAGATCACAAGTTGCCAAGATTAACTTGATGTTTCCAGCAACCTTCTCCCACTCCTAGGGGAAGAACAGCAGGAGCTCCAGCAAAGATGCAAAGCAATTACTGAGTTTCTGCACTAAGTTGCTTTTTCTCCCCCTTCCTTATGTTTTGTAAAACTTCGAAGGAGTCAACAACCACAGAAGTGATCAGAAACTTTCTCGATTTTATCACATTCTCCCAAACACTCAATGCTGATGGACTGGGTTGGGTACCAATTAAAGGGAGAAAACAAAATATCAGCATTAATCAACTTTGGTGGTCCCTTTAAAAGAAAATAATAAAGAGGAAAAGGAAGAAAGGATTTCTACATGTGGCGCTGTATGGCTTCTCTGCCATCCTTGCCCTGAGTAGAGCCCTCCCTGCACTTTGTTATGTTCAGGAAATAGATGGCATCCTGCCTTGTGGTGGAAGCCTCCCGGACTTCAGTGCTGCCTTTTGGGGAGTTTCAAAGGTTATAGGCACCATAGATTATGCATTTTCTCTTAGGCCAGACCCATAAAGGTACTTTTGGACTCCATAAAACATACAGCTTCTAAATGGACCTGGCTTTTGTTTCTTAAGTGCCAAGATTGAATCTTTCCGTTATGATTTTTATCGTCATGCTGGAGAAAAGTGCCCCAACATTCAGAATGGGTGGCAACGGCAGACACGCGGTGACATTATAGTTCACTGTTTACATTTTCAGACAGTAAAATATACCAGACCAGCACGTGAAGCCCACCAACCTCAGAGGCTATCCCCTTCTGCCCTGCTCCAGGGTGTGGAAAGAGCAGAGACCAGAGTCAGCATAACCTGGATGCCCCTAAGTTCTGCACTGTACAGCCTCTGAGGGGTTCCACCCCAATCCAGGCAGAACCCTGATCCTCACAAGGGCTTTGCCACTCTCAGCTTAACTATTGTCCCAGGGCTTCGGAGGGTTTTTTTTGGGGGGGGGAGGGTTGTTTTGCTTTTGTTTTTGTTTTCTTTTTCACGCTTACAAGTCTTTTGCATTTATGAAAGGAAGGAAGGGCTCTTTTATCTCCTAGAGGAGGAGCACCCTGGTTCACTCACTGTCCCTGTCCTTGGGGAGCAAAGTCTCTCAGGAGTGAGGCCAGGCGGAAGGGACTGTGTGGCGCAGTAAGTCGCATCAGTTCAGACAGGCCTCACTCCACCTCTGCACCTTGCTGGGCTGCGGGTGGGGGAAAAGATCGCTGATTCCGGAGAGCTGCAGGGCTTCTTTGCTGGTCCAGCTTGCACACACCGACAACTAAGCTGCAAAGTTATTTTCATCCTCATCCTCCTCGGCACACCCTTTCCTCCCCGCCTGCAGCAGCACACATCCACGCGCACGGACACACGCACCCCTGAAACTTACCAGTTTAGATTTGGCGCGTTGCAAAAATTCTTCCATGCCTCTGCAAGGGACTAGGACCAGGGGTCCGGATGGAGAGCTTCAAGAGGATTGAGAGCGGCAGGCAGAAGCAGAATCTCCAGAAAGTGGTCGCTCCTTGGGACTCAGGGACCAGCCGCTCCCTAGGCGGGCTGGCGGGGACTGAGCCCTTCTCCCTTCCTCCGGACTGCTGGCCCAGCCCACGCACCGCAGAGCTCCGACTCTGTCCTAATAAGGAAAGTGGGTGTGCCGCCCTGGAGCCCAGGGACTCCACAGGCCTGCTGGCACGCGCCTGGGGGGGCCTGACGCGGGGCTGGTGGTGGGGGTGGCGAGGGGCTCCTCGGCCAATCGCAGAGCCCCGCGGTGGCCTCCTGACGCGGTGTGCTGAAAGATGCTGCAACCATGGACAGCGCCCAGAAGTACGCGCCAAGTGCTAGGGGCTGCTGCAGAGTAACACTGCTGCAGGCCCCAGCCAGGAAAGGTGGGAAGAGGGACTCAGGCCCCAGGAGAGACCTTGTCCTCGGCCAGCGCCTCTCTGGCTGGCTGGCATCTTACCGAGAGCTCAGTGGTCACTTAATGAGCTGGTCTGCTGGCCTGGCCCGGAATGCACTCAGGGAGATTGGCGCTGGGAGGGAAGGGGGGGCGGGGGCGGGGAGGAATTGCTGAGCTAAAAGCCATCCGACCTTGATGGCTAATAACCAGAAGAGCTGGCAGGGAGGTTGTGTAGGCTGCAACTTTCCTCCCTACCCTCCAAGCGTACCCATCCATCCAGCATCCGGTTTCCTCAGCTCACTGCAACTAGTCGCCTTTCCATGATTCCTGGAGCTAATGGGTAACTATATTCTTGCGCCATCTCCATCTACTCTTGGTACGTATGCTTGGGAAAAGCTGGGTGATACAAGTGAGCAGTTTCACCGACCAACAGCATGAGCATCCCTGAGCTTATTACAAATGTACTCTCTGCCCCCACCCACTAAATAAGTGTCCGTTTCTACGAAACTCTCAGATGGGTCTATTTACACTCAAGTGTAAGAAGCACGGCAATAAACATTCACGTTTGCCACTGTGAGCTTAATTTATACCATGGAGGTTTGTGCCAGGCTCCTTTATAAGGGCGGCGGCAGGTGTGTGTGTGTGTGTGTGTGTGTGTGTGCACGCGGGCGCGTGCACATAACTCCCTGTAAGATCCCGTTGTCCTCTCCTCGGTCCTAAGTGCCTAACTTGAGCTTAGGCCTCAGCGCAGAGGTGTTTCCAGCCTGCCTCGAGTCACAGTATACTAACCACAGACTTCAAGCACTCTTAGACTGAGGCCCTTTTCCAGTCCAACTAAACCAGCACCCTGTGATGCCGGCCACAGCATCAGCCATGACGTGCAGCCCTAAGGCTCCAGGTCTCAGGGAACTCCAGTATGTGTCTGAATCCCTGACAAGAAACTGAAACAGGAGTTTGTGCGTCACATCCAGAATTTCAAGTCTGTCTATGTGTGCTGAAGACTTTATATGTCTAGCAGTCTCCCAAGGTTTGCACAGGCGTCAGCTCCAGGTACCACACTTTAAGAATGGGGCTTGTTGTCTGGAATGCCTTCCTGACATGTTTATATTTATCCACAGACTGAGCTGCTGGCCTCTCTGTTTTCTATTAGCAATTTAGGTTTTCTACTGTGCTATAAATTGCCTGACTCTATAGCCTCTATAGCCTCTTCTGAGCTGTGAGCTCCACGAAGACACAAACGTCACCTACCTCATTCATAGCTGGATCACTAACAGGACACGAGTTCTATATCTATAGATTCTCAGCTTAAACATATGTTAATGGATAAATGTATGTCTGGAAAGAGCGTTGAGCGTGTGTGTGTGTGTGTGTGTGTGTGTGTGTGTTGTCTGTCTGATACTGCATCTCTGTCATTTTCCCACTCCTTGTATGTGCTTACACACTTCCTAATCAAATCATTTTTCACTGAAAAAAAAAGAGAGTCTTGCGATCCAATTAGCAGAAGTGATGGGCCTGGGAAGCTCAGGGGCGCATTCAGGTGATGAGCCACGAGGAAGCTGCAGATCCTATCTGCTTTCTTTGCTGACTTAAGGAACTTAAAACCATACGGATAAAGTAGTGCAGACAATTCCACTAACACCATAGAGAGCAATCCAGAGACCTCCTTTTGCCTCTGGCTTCACTGGAGAATTTAGTGAATGTCACATAATAACGGTTCTATGCTGCTGACCTTCGTCTTTTCCCCTTTATCTCTTCTTCCCCCCACCCCTGCCTTTCTTTTCTTTTTTTTTTTTCTTTTTGTAGACAAGAGTTTTCGATCTTGTCTCAGCCTTCTGAGTATTTGGGATTACAAACCAGTATAACCAAGTGTTGTGGGGTAGCTACCAGAGAAGACTACTTGGACACAGGCTTAGTCCTTATTAACTAGTCAGTGACTACACGGGGTGTTCTGGATCCCAGTGTAGCCCAAAGCCTTTCTTAGGGTGCACTGTCAAGCCTAAAAACATTATGCTGGGTTGACACGCTTCAATGAACAGAATAGGAGCCAGGAGCAGAACTGCACTCCCTTCATGTCTTCCTTCAGTTTACAGAAGCCTTGGCTATGCTTGGGTTAATATAGCCAACTTCAGGTGCATAGGGCGGACATGAGCCAGGCCTTCAATAAGCTCACAGGGTAGTCGCTGCAGTTCAAGGCTAAGCGAAGCCACTGGGAAGCGGATCAGCTTTGGTGCTAATTTCTATGTCATACAGTATGGCAACAATAGTCTCTGCCCTTCCCCTTGATCTGTGGCAGGCTAAATAAGGCTGGCAGTTCTTTGACATTGTTCTTATGAGAAGAAGGATCCACATTCTCTCTCCTTGACTCTAGAACAGCTCCATGACTTCACAAACAATCAAATATACCATGGAATCCATTCCATTTCTAAGACTGGCAGCCTCTCCTTTTATTTACCTCTTGGAATACATACTGTTGGAACCTGCCTCATGCCGTGAGGAAGCTAAAGCCACCTGAAGGCAAGTCCCAGACATGGAGGAGCAGGAGCTGCTGTGAGCAAGCCAGATGGTAGCTATATGTGGGGCATTGTCTTAACTTCTCCAGCCCCAACGTGGAACAGAAGTAAACGGCGCCTGCTGGGCTCTGCCCGATGCACGGCGCTTGCCGGGCTCTGCACGAACCCTTGACCACTTACCCAATAAGCAATTTTGAGCAAACTTTTTTTTTTCAGCGCTTCGGTCCCTCTATTTATAAGGCTGGAATAACCTTCCCCCTTAGCGTCACCGTGCAGACCACATGCAATCACGTGAGCAAGCTGCCCCAGTCCTGTCAATCACGCTCTTATCTCCCAAGGCTCCATTAAGAACAGGAGAAACAATGGAGTGACTTCAGTGGAAAGGAGGGTCTTCCGTGAAGCAAGGGAAGTGCACTGCAGCATGCACTGAAATAGAATGTCCCCAAGGGGGTCCATGTCTAACCCTCCCACCTCTACCACTCACCACCTCCTACGAATTTGCTCCTTTGGTGCCTGGATTACACAGTGAGAAGCGTGTTTCCAGAGAGGCACCACAGGTGTTTCTCAACAGCACAGCCCGCTGGTGACATTTAAGTTTCTCAGGACCTGTGTCCTTTACCTTCTCAGTTACTCCCCCCCATTCCCCTCCCACTCCCCCCCCCACACCCCCACAGGGGTACCGGATCTTTCTTCACAGGCTCTCGTAAGAACACTGTACCTACATCCACCTCCAGGTATTCTTACTGTTATTGGTGCCACCGTAAGGGCAGCTGGGCTTCTTCCCGGGCCAGCTCCTTATTACCAGAAAGGAGGGAAATGTGGTCATCTCCTCGGTTAGAAGCAGCCACTGGCATATGCTGTCCCTTTTAAAGAGAAACTCAAGTAGCTTGGCAGATGCTGAGTCACAGCTTGTGGACTTCTCCGGGCCTTCCAGCTCACTGCCCGCCCCTCCCCCACCCCACCCTGCTCTAGCAGGTGTAGTCCCTTGGTACTGACGGGTTAGCTGCTTCTAACTCATTGCTGTGATATGGGTCAAGGATCTGCGTCTCCTCGGTGAGAAAGAACTGGAGGTTTCTTTGAGGATGGGAGACAGAGGGTATCTTAGTCTAAGTATCTTAGTCTCTACACTTTGTTCAGCTTCTCGCCGTCTGGGAAATGCCTGCTTTTCACCCTTTGAATGGTCAGATGTGACATACTTTGACCAGTCATAGTGAAAGGAATTAATTTTTTAATGTGTTTTGGCAAGGATATTAAATTTTTACAAGATGGGCTTTGTAAGACTTGATTTTAGAAGAAGAAATGTATACAGCTGTTCCATGCCCTCTGTTAGAAAGGAGAAAGGGGCCTGCCTTACTGGACTTGTCAGTGGGTGGCTCGGCCCAGCTCATTTATGGGAGAGTATCCTGAGAGTCAAATGTCCAGGCTTTGAACAGGGCACACAGCACTTGCGTCATTTCTGGGAAGCACAGGCATCTTGTGGAGCAATGAATTTAATTTGAAAGGACAGTAGAGAGGGCAAGCGCTCTGAGTCATCGGGACAATGAGCAGTGGCTGCCACTTGAAGATCTGCGTGTGGCTGTTGAAAATTGAAGCATGTGGCTGCAAAGTCCCCCTTTCCTCAACCCGACTGAGGCCAGAGGGCTCACATTTTCCACATGCTCTTCCTGCAGAAAGGTAGCTCAGTTCCCTTCAAAACAATACTGCCTGCCTCACGAAATCCATGTGCTGCGGTTTAGCATGGCTGAGTGTGTCCTGGAAGCCGCCTGTGTTGGAAGCTTGGAGGCTGGTACACACTAGTAAGAGGGGAGGCCTTGTGGGAGGTCATCAGATATCTTGCTCATCGCCTTCATAGGGACAGGCAGGTGAGTCCATTCCCTTTAGAATAGGGTGATTAGGAAATAGCGAGGCTGACCCCATACAAGCTTTTGGCTTCCTCACCAAGTGAGTTCTTCCTTATATAATCCCACCATGTTGACTCTACCTCATCAGACCCCAGAAAACACCAATGCTATGCCTTTAGATGTCCAAAACTGTGAGTCAGAACGAAAACAAAACACACACACACACACACACACACACACACACACACTGTGCTTTCTAAGTAT
The DNA here is from genome assembly GCF_018167655.1 of Microtus oregoni. Lineage (NCBI taxonomy): Eukaryota > Metazoa > Chordata > Mammalia > Rodentia > Cricetidae > Microtus > Microtus oregoni. The sequence continues at coordinate 42,174,830 of NW_024543071.1, forward strand.
CCAGGCTGTGATATTTTGTGATAGCAGTTCAAAACAGACTGACAGTTAGTGTGAGCTTTCTCTCCTGGGACCGTTGTACAATTATATTAGGCAAGGGGCTTGGAATGCTAATAACTTTCAAGGTCTGAGATTCTACTAACATTATCTTTTATCTCTGAGGTAACCTTAAAAGATGAAGAACAGTAGTCACTAACAATGACTCTGTATCAGAAATGAAGAAACTGAGATCCAAAGATGTGCCAACTAGGAAAAAAAAGTAACCTGAACAAATAATTCAAGCAGCAATAGCCAAAGCAGAATTCCAGCTCAGGCATCAGGGTCCACAGCCCAGGGGCCCAAACTGAAGCGTACCAGTACCCTTCCACTGGAGTACACAACCCAGTGGCCCATCTAACGAAGGTAAATCTGGAGACTGGGAAGAAATCAGAACACACCTCACTGCTCTATTAAGTGTCCTTCATACTCAAGAATAAGCTGGCCACACCCTCACCTACAGTGATGTGCCAGAGAAATCACCAGAAAGAAAGAGCTGAGGCACAGGCATTCTAGGTCTTTTGGAGCTGCTGCCATAGACTGTGGCTCGGCCACATGGTGGCTTCTCTCTTACAGTGTCCTTTGCCCCATCCCCAGCCCCCTTCCCTTTCCCTCACCCCTCTGCCAAAGCAGAAGAGACCACGCAGCCATGGTCAGAAGCTGCTTTCGGCCTTTAGACACTGACTTTTCTGTCTCCACACCTCTCTGTCCTGGCAAAAAAAGAAAGACTTGAGTGGATGTTCTCAACCTCAAAATCTACTGTTACAAAACTGAGTCACGTGAGGTCCATAAGGAACAAGAACAAACATGAGGAGAAACTAAGTCTGATTTCCAGTGAATTATCTTTATGGACATTTGCTCTGTGTTTGAAAGTCACTGCCCTAAACAAATAACAGCAGACCAAGCATCCTGAGGAGCCTCAGTTTGAAGCTCAGTGGGTTAAGAGATGCAAACTGGCAAGTTTGGGAAGAGGAGAGTAGCAAGCTGAATCTTTGCTTCCTTGTGCTTTAAATGCCGATGTCCTCCGAGGAGTTATCTACTCATGGCAGGAAGCCTAAAATTAAAAAAAACAAAAAAAGTTTCGGGTTGGAGGATGTTGCACCACTGTCATCTAAGGCATTCTTAATCTTACCCGTGACAGGAAGAAAAGAGAGAACTCAGAATTGAATGTGTTTCCAATAACATCAGATGGGAAGTAGCAAGACAGGAGTATTTTAAAGCGCATTTTTACTTTTATTTATGTGGTGCACACCCATGCTCATACAAAACCCACATACACACATATGTGCACACGTGTTCATCCAGAGTGGCTCCTCAGAGTGGCACCGGCAGTGGCCTCCCATCCCCCAGAGCTGGAGCGATGGGCGGCTATGAACTGCCCAATGAGGGTGCTGAGAACTGAACTCTGGTCCTCTGCAAGAGCAAAGAGTAGCAACTGTTCCTAACCACTGAGCCATCTCTCCAGGTCTGAGAAGAGGATAATTTTTTTTCAAGTGCCACAAACTGTTGACTTAAAAGAAGGTTAAAAAGTTGATTTGATCTATATCTCCCTATTTTAGGCTGCTGCACCGTAAAAACTGATGCAGTTCTAGAAGGAAGGGAAGAGACGCACGAAGTCAGTTCATCCGAGCCAATCTCCTGCCGCCACACTCGGCTCCTGAGCCAGGCCTTCCGGCAGTTACCCAGGCAGTGCTCCTGCCCAGTGCTCTTCCCCATTTGGAAATATATATATATATAACCCACCCTGACCTCTACAGCTAAATTAAGGGAGTCTGGAAAATGGTCCCCTCAAGAGTGCGTTCACCTTAGTCTTGCAATGAAATACCTCAGAAATTCAGGGTAGGAACACGGTTTGCTTTTTATAACTTCAGAGGTGCTTCTCTCATCCCACAAAGGGGGTAACCTTTGGATGAAAATAGAAAAACAAACCAACAATAACAACAACAAAAAATCTTTTAAAACCAGATTTGAAGCAACAAGTCAGCACCTGGACGCAGGCAGTCTGTGGTCACTTCCAAACCCACGGTAAGAGAGCAATGTGGCCATTAGCTTGATTAACAAGAAATCCACACAGCTCCCACTCCGCAGCAGCTCGTTGAAAACACTGGCCCGAGCAAACCAGGAAGAATGGGGGGCTTTGAAAACGGTGCGTGAGTTACAGCACACGCTTTGCTATCTACCCAATGCCTGTTCAGCCCATCCCGCTTCCGGTCCCTCTCCATAGCTCTGCCCTGTTCCCGAGGACAGGCATAAATCCATCTCACCTTGCTGTATCCTCCCACTACATCCGGCAATGCGACCTTTTCAGATAATGACTTCCTCGGATAATGATACTAATAAGTGTTTTCCAATTCCTCCCAAGCTGAAGCCTCTCAGAGGAGAAGTGCACAAACCAGATAAACACCGAGGGGGAGGGAGGGATACAGGCGTTTTGAACTGCTTAGTTAGGGTTTTATCAAAGTGATGGCTTTTGATTATATTCAAAGACAGTATCTTCCAGAATGTTCTCTCAAGCTAACTTTAGACCTGGAAACGTGGCAGATGGAGAAAGACAGAAAGGAAGAGAAAAACAATTAATTACCTACTCAAACAATTCAAGCCTACCTCCATTTCTTCCTGTTTCTACTCGTTAATGAACCTCTCTGTTTTGAGACTTCCAATTCAGAAAAAAAAAATGATAAAAAGATACATTTAAAAAATATTTGGTATCTTTAATTTTTAAATTATGTGTGCATCTGTATGAGGGTAAATTGCAAGTCATTGCAGCTGTCCATGAAGGCCAGAGGGTCCCCTGGAGCCTGTGCTAAGGCAGTTGGGAGCCATCTGGCATGGGTGCTAAACACAAATCCTCTGTAAGAGCAGCCCACACTCTTAACCGCTAAGTCACCTCTCCAGCTCAAGAAAAGACTTTTAAAATAATCTCAAAATGTGCATCTGCTAATTCCCATTGCAATTCCTCAAATATTTGTGCATGCAAATATGACTATTTGAAACCAAATAATTAAAGCTGGACCGACAGTGAACTTTGTTTGTAGCAGAGGAGGACTGGGGTTGAGAGAAACCTGGGTACTTACCCTGTGTGATGACCTAGTAAAGGCTGAGAAACCCTACGGCTCAGGAACAGGACAGACCTAAATGCAGGAAAAACACATAGAGAAAGTGTGAAAGAATCCAGGAATTTCTGGTCTGCACAAACACATTCATGGCAAATCCCTGAAATGGTTTTATTCCACCGCAGGTAATGTTGCAGTCATGGGAGACTCATATAGACAGGTGGAGCCATAGAGATTTCAGGTACGGGGGACATACTGGACTCTGAATGGGTCACTCCCAAATAGGAGCCCCTGGAAACCACAAAAACAATGAAAGCAGGAAAGTCTCCCTGGCCTTGTCTTATTTTCCAAGGGAAAGCAGATCAGCACACACAGAACACGTAGCTCAGCATCCATCCCACACAGCCCTCTGTGAATGCTAGCTCCTTGTGCTTCTTCTAGGGAGTCTTGTTTCTGTTGACAGGGCATTTGATGCCTCTACAGCTGCAGCTGAACTGGCTCATGGAGCCACTGGGTTTCAGGCCTTACGTATTGAATCCAGTCCTTGTTCTTCTGCATATACATGTGGACACTTGCTTTCCCAAGGAGAAACTGAGGCTTGTTGAGATATGAGGGTGAGGAACTCCTGTGTTCTCGTCAGGCAGGAGACCATCATTCTTCCTCCGGGGAATTTCCTTAGAGTAGTTCCTTGACAATCCTTGCAGGAAAGGGAGGGAACATGATACACTGCGAACCAGCAAAGCAAGCTGATTATACAGCGGGACTGTGGTAGAGGAGGCCTTCGGGTTCCTTGCATAGCCCAGAGCTGAATTCTCTTATTAAGCCAGTGTGGCTTCTTCATGATCCTTTTTTAGAAAAAGAATAGCATCCTATAGCCAGATTACACAATGGGCCAAGCAATCTCTCCTCCAAAACACTGGCAACAGGTGTGCTTAGTAAAGCATTTCTCCAAGGTCAAGGAGAGCCTCCTGGGAACTTACATGGATGACCACAGAACCTCTTTTCTTTCAGTGTCCCCAAACTTCATGGTCCTTGTGCATCAACAACATGTGCCAAAACAATTATTTAAAAGGATTTTCTAAATCACAGTTCTCCAAAGTGTAAGCATCTCTGGAATTACCACATAACTGTGCCAAGTCTCTGTAAAATTCAGTTGTCCTTAATGGACTACACTGACCCAGTCAAAGTAGAAATTTTTTTCAACATCTAAATAAGCTTTAATAATGGGGACAAAAACAAATCTAGAACAGACATTACAAGTTATCAATATTAGAACACCCACATTACAACTAATAAGTGCTTCTATTTTAACCACCAGTTTTAGTAGGCTTGAAGGGCCTGCTCTCAAGACTGTAGTAGCCAGGGTTCAAGGAAGAAGTCTTGAACTTCTGAGCATAAGGCTTTTTTTTTTTATCTGAGGGTAAAATCTCACATCTATGGTCTAAGGGTCACTCTCTTTTATTCGTCTTCAATTCTAACTCTCTTATCCTAATTGTCTATAATTCTCCAGCTCTCATTCCTTTGTTTCAATTCTGTAGTTCTAAACCTTTGGTTCCAATTATCTGTTTCAAATCTCTCTTGCTTCTTTGTTTAAATGACTTAAATACATTTTTTACAGGAGCTTTAAGGCAATAAAAAGTTACAAGAGTCACATCTCATTGGTCCGAGCACATTCCTTGGGTTAGCGATAAAGGCAGAGAGCCATTTACCATGGCAACACAAAGTTTCAAGGTTTCTGGGGTAAGACTATGACCAGAGACCAGGGACACAGGACCTGTTGAGACAAGCTGTAAGACATAGTCCTTTGATCAGATAGACTTGGCAAGTGAGGAATTGGCATCAATTTTTTAGGTTTCTTTGTGTTAATGACCTTGGTTAGACACTGGCGACTCTGACCTTATGCATATCTATAAAGTTTTTAACTTAAGATCTATTTACAGAAACATTTAGTCTGGTTTGAACTTGCTCTGAGGTGAAAATGAGCCCATTGTGTGTAGTTTGAGTGAAAGGAACAAAGCAGGCTTTTAAGTGTCTTATAGTCCTCTTGGGACAATAGATCTAGTTATGAAGCATATCCTAGTACATTTTCTATATATTAAAATCATACAGGTTAATGAGAAGTCATCTTCCTGATCATCGATGGGTAAATGTGCCCATAAGATTGAGTGGCAATCATGAGATTACACATATATATCATATAAAATTGGACACTACAATGCAGGCATTGGGGAGACAACATAACTGATTTAGCCAATGTGAAATTACAGATTGGAGCAACAGCTTCCAGAGTCGATGGTCCTATAGGCCCTGTCTAGACAGGATTCTCCTCCATCAGAGAATCGTTCCTCTGGTGGGTTGGCTTCTGAGCACTAATTATCACCTTCTATATAATTCCACAGCCCTTGACACACCAGTGTGTATTTGAAGTACAAACTAAAGATCCCCCTTTAAAAGTACTGAGTGGCTTTATGTACACATCCCAATGATGTGTTCATTAGTTTAGTGATCAGATCTTAGGACAACAGGGAAGCTCTGATTGTAACATTTGCTGATTTTTATGGGCTAGCTACCTCATTTTCTTGCACAAACTTTAGTTGTTTCCTCTGGAAAGGAAGACTGTACATGTGTATATTAGGAGGAGGCTTGGTTCGATGTATAAGGCCAGAAGTCCAATGGTTCAAAGAGCCAATTCACCTGTATAGTACCCCATTAAGAAAGAACATGATAGCAATGAACATAGAGTGTAGAGGAAATACAGGCAACTCTCCTCATGAGTAGCTGTAAGTCATTGTCAGTAAGCCATTCACCCTGCTGAACACACATGAAATGGCTTTTGAAGGTGATGCCATCTGACTCAAAGGCTTATCCCAGAAATACAGTATCAGAAATAGTCTAGAAATTATAGAAGGGTACATGCATAAAAATGTTTGTCACAGGTGATTTATAACATCAAAAAATTTAAAACTATTCTTCATGGATGCAGTGGCAGGGACTCCATTTTGTTCACACATTCTGCCTCACCCCCCAACACTGTGGGGATCTCTGAACATTCTAAGTGCTCACTTCCTCAGAATGTTGCACATTTGGAAGCACACAGACAGTGTTCAAACTTCATCCACTTAGCAATTTAAAATTAAGGTTCTTCCTTATAATTTTGTTTTGGGTTTGGTTTATAACAGCCTTATGGTCTAGTCCAAGCTGACCTTAAACTTACAAACACCCAGCCTCAGGCTCCTGGGTGTGGATTACAGTTGTGAGTCACCAGCTCTATTTCTTCCCTTTTTAGGACTTAATAATTCATTCCTTTTTATCACCAAGAGGTGAGACAGTATTCTAACCTTTTTACTTCCTTTCTTACTTATAACAGGAAGGTATGTTTAATGCAGAATATATATTTTTCTAGCACATAGCAGCTAGTCGCTGTATATTTCCTTTTTTACTAGTTGGGAGGTGGTAGCTGAATAATGTCTTCCATTCCACCAAAGATATCAATGCCATAATCCTTATAAGTGTATTATATTGTGCAGAAGAGATTTTACAAAGAAATGAAGTTAAGGATCTGGAGACAGGTGATTGTCCTTGGGTATCTACTTAGCCCCCTGTTGTTGTGGGAGGCTGCTTGTTCATTCCTGGCTTGCCAGAATCAAAATAATCACACAGAAACTATACTATTTGCAATACTGTTTGGCCAATATCTTAAGTGTATTTCTAGATAGCTCTTATATCTTAAGTTAACCCATTTATATTAGTCTGTTTGTCACCATGTGACTATGGCTTACAAGCAAGTTTCTGCCATCTGTCTCCTCCTGTGACAGCTATATGGTGTCTCACTGACTCCGCCTATTTTCTCACAGCATTCAGTTTAGTCTTCCCTACCTAACTATATTCTGTCCTACCACAGGCCAAGGCAGTTTCTTTATTCATTAATCTATAAAAGCAACACATATATAGAGGGACTTCCCACACCACCTTATAAACTGGAGTCTTTATAGGAAGGAAATATTAAGGTCAAAGTAAAACAGAACTATGTGATAAGAGAATCTGAAAGCAGAATGATGTGGTCAAAGGAATGTGGGAAGACTCTAAAAGCAGGGAAAGGTATTTGATGGAAATTCCAAAGCCCCTAGAAGGAATACACTTCTGGCACAGATTTTAGCCTTGTAAGACTTGGTGACCTCAGCTCTGACCTCAAGAATGAAAAGAAAATGTATTATGTTTTCAACCAAACAGCAGCAAGAAGCAGACACAGATGACTGAGCAACATGTATCCTTTCATTTGCTTCCTGAAAGTCTCCCTTAAGCCTAGAAATCTAAAAGTGACATTTCCCAGAATCTATAACAGCAGGGATCTGGCCATCAATATAATCCCATTTAGATGCATCTGTGTATGTTTTAGAGAGCGGGGTGAATCAGAGATGAATTGACCAATTGACCATATTTCACTAGGAAAACATTTGTGGAACAAATTCTGGTGGCAAATCATGGGAATCAGGAAGTGGTTGATGGGGAAGCAGTATAAATTCCCAAATCCCCAGCAGCCTTCTGACTTTTCACCTTCCTGAAAGAGGTGGCTGTTCTCCCAATTGGTAAGCTCCACCGTGTCCTAGGGTCTCCTAAGGGCTCAGCCTAGACGTGCTCAGCCTGCATCCCCAATTACCTATGCAGTTAACTCTGTGTCCTCAACTTCTTTCTGCTTAAAATAACTATGGCTGTCTCTCTTTGCCACATCAAAACCTGGAATGATGCATTCTGAAGTCTTTTTCCATCCCTGGAGAGGTGGAAGGTCCCTGCTGATGGATATGACCTTGATGTTCTCACGAACAAGCAACTCTAACACCTCCCGTGCAGTCTCAGGATCACACAACTCTCCTTGCCACTGCTGTGCTACACATTTAATTTGCTTTTCTTTAACCAGATCTTCTTCAGTTTCAGTTTTCCTCTTATGTTCCAACAACATAGCAATTTTCATGGGTCCACCCAATAGGGATTGCTGTCAAAAACTTAAACAGGGAGCTAGGGAGATGGCTCAATGAGTAAAAATGCTTACTGCTCAACCATGAGGACCTGTGTTCAGGTCCCCAGCACAGACATTGAAACTCAGGAATGGTGGTAAATGCTTATAATCCTTGCTCTGGGGAGGAGGATGTAAGAGTGTGCCTGGAGTTCACTGGCTAGTGATTTAGCCAAATGAGTGAACTCTGGGTTTAAGGAGAGACCCTGTCTCAAAAAAGTTAAGGTGTAGAGCATCAGAGAAGACAAACACCATCACCTCTGGTTTCCACACACAGATATGCTGGCAATACATGCATATACCACACATAAAACATGTACACATGCACACACCATGCAAACACATAAAAATATTTAGAGACACTGTGTAAGATAATGTCCCTTAATCTTGTAAAAAGAATTTTGAAAACCACAATGAAGGGAAAATATGTGATTGGCAGGCTCCAAGAACAAAGGACATTTATTATTCCTCTCCCTTTGAAAGTTCAGCAAAGCTTGAGAACTCTACTTACATTGATTTGAACCCATATTCTGAAAGATGGTCTTTCACACATGAGTCTTCATTCATGTGAATGGCTGCAAAAAATACATATACTATGTCTTCAGAAGCTTTCAGATTTCCCAGAAATCATTTGGAATTTTAAAACTTTAGTCTACATATATTATACTTTTGAGAGCACACACAGAGTAATAAGCTGTGGGGGAATCAAGGTCAGTGGAATTAAAAGGTTTAGTTAAAGATACAGATTAGTAAGGCTTAGTTAAACTTAAGCTATCTTTCTGTAGCTTTATTCTGCTCTGGGCATTTTGACTTGTTCTTTAGTCCCTCATTTTCTAAAGAGCATAGACAGAAATTGATGTTATTTTCAGGAATAAACAGAGCCACGTATTTAGTGTTTGGGGTTCTAAGCACATCAGATCTCTGTTGCAGCTATTCAGTTCTGTCCTCATAGTTACAGACGTGGTTGAGACACAAAGATGAGCACAGCTATGGTTCAACAGAACGGTATTTGTGAGCCCTGAAATTTGGATTTTGTACTGTTTTCTTAAACGCACTATATTCTACTATTCTGTTGACATTTTATCAAACATTTGAAAACGGGCATGCAATAGTTCTGGTCCACCATCTTGTCCAAATTCTCAGTGTGATGAAGATGTGGTTGTGCAGTCAGATTGGAAATCTTGCCTTCTGAATTCTGGTGTTTCCCAGTAAGGAACAGTGAGTTTTCTTTGTCTTTTCTTCCAGAGCACACACAGATCTTCCTCCTCTCACACACATACATACACCCTCGCTGATTTCTAAACACCACAGAAGCTTTCTCTGATAACATCAGATTACTTCCTGCCTAAAGGAGCAGGGCAGTCAGAGACCATGGGGACTCAGACTCCCCTCCCTCCTTCCTCCAAGCTCCTCCTCTCAGACTTTCTCTCCTTCTTCAGAACAGTGTTATTCTTCCATTTCTCCAGAAAAGAGATGTGAGGTCACTGGCTGTCACCTCACCAGTTACACAGAATTGAATTGCCGAATGCACAGACTCCAAAGAGGCCTTTCTGGCTGCTGGGGAAAGGGGCTTTAGAGTACCCTGGCATAGTGTAAGCTGTACTGACTGCAATATGCTATGACAACAGTGGAGGGTGAGAAGGTAATAAGACAAGGGGCTTATTGCCCTGTGTTGCCCAAGGCTCCCCACTCACAGTGATGGAGCGACCTGATTCATCGGGCAGATGGTCCCTGGTGCTGATGGGGCTGGTGTCACCACCAATGGCTCAGTCTTTCTCCGGCAAAGGCTCACACCATCACCACTGCAGCTTTGTGGCAGCCCTAGCAGAGCCAGCATTTAGCATCTGAATCAAAAGTCCAGATTTTTTTTTCAGTACCCTAAAGAAAGCTGAAATCAATTTTAAGAGCATAGAGAATTTTCTCACAATCAATGAATCTCAAGAAAGTGAAAAATGGAGAGATTCAGCTTGAGGACGGAGACTAAAAGAGCATCTTGAAGACAAATGACTGTTGTCGTCTTTTTAAATGTTATAAAGATTAATAAGGCAATATAACATAATCACAAGAGGAATGAGTCACAGCCTTATGATGTCACCAGGATCCATCTTTATCTGACCACTTTGCTAATTGAAAAATTTTATAATCCTAACATTTTAAATGGTTTCTATTTCTAACATACAGACGTTTGCTTTTAAGCTTTACAGAAATCTTGGTAACATTTCCAAACAAACACAAATACCAGTCTCCATAAGAATGAAGACTGGGAGAACTATGGACTCGCTAGCCGTGTTTCCAGTCCTATGCTCTTTGTCTACATTGTCTTCACATTCTTGGCACAAAAATAACCAACTGAGGTCTGCCAGTTTCCAGTGCCTGATTTTCTTCTGTTGTGAATCCTGTGTTATTATTACAGATAATGAAACAGTTACCAGAAGCCTCTCATTCATGTTTTTGCTTTGATGGTGGTGTTCATACTTACAAAGATTTTTCAGCCAAGAATTCTTTATGTAAATTGAACAGTTTGGCTATCAGTGATCATTAGTGTCACATCTAAGAAGCAATTTTATTGGGTATTATTTATCAAAGGGAGCCAAAATGCCATTATAGTCCTAGTGGGTATTATTTATCAAAGGAAGCCAAAATGTGCCATTATGGTCCTAATTACAATATTTACTCAGATGGTCATATTTATCCACAACATCAAATAATTGAAGGCAGTCACTAGAACCTCCACAAAAGGCATCTGAGGCAACAAGGCCCAGTTCTGTGGAATGTGCCCGTCTTAATTAGGGTTTCTATTGCTGTGATAAAACATCATGACCAAAAGCAACTTGAGAGGGAAAGGGTTTATCCCACCTTACTGTTTCCAGTCAAGACTTCAAGCATGACAGGAATCTGAAGATGTGCTGATTCAGAGGCCATGGAAGAATGTTGCTTACTGACTTGCTCTCTCCTGGCTTGCTCAGCTTGCTTTCTCAGAGCACCTAGAACCACCAGCTCAGGGCTGGCACTGCCACAGTGAGTTGGTCTTGGAAAATCAACACAGGCTTGCCCACAGGCCAATCTGGTGGAGGTATTTTCTTTCAAAAATGACTCTATCTTGCTTTTGGTTATCATAAAACTAGACAGTACAATGCCCACGAAGAGAACTACCACTTAGCACTTGTAGGGTACTTTGCGGTGGAGGTAATAAGCCTGGCAATTGAGGTATAGCCTTTTCATCCACATGCAGCAGATGCCGGTCAGCAGGGAAGCATCCTCTACCCTTCTCAAGGTACTGGGTGTCATGAATTACTGGTCCCTCTCCTGCCCCTCCATCAACTCTGGAGCCAACTTTATGACCTTGTGCTAATTTCAACTCTATTAAGGGGTATCTTTTTCCTAAGTTTAATGTTTTATTCATTCTCCTTGAGTTCAGCAAGGAATTTAGAAATGTGTTTACTATCATTTGACTATGATGTGGTGATAAAATTTCACAGTACCTGGTCTTCAGGAAACCTCAAAATCTGGTTTTAAAGACTTGTTTTCATTATTTTTATTGTATTTGTGGGTGGGTATATATGCATGTGAGTGCAGGCACCTGCAGAGGCCAGAGACACCAGACGCCTTCAGAGCTTGAGTTATAAGTGATTATGAGCCACCAATGTAGGTGCTGCGAACCGAACCCAGGTCCCCTGGAAGAGTACTTGCCCTTAACTACTGAGCTGTCTCTCTAATCCTTAAAATCTGTTTTTTTTATATTTATTTCTTTATTATGTATACAATATTCTGTCTGTGTGTATGACTGCAGGCCAGAAGAGGGCACCAGACCTCATTACAGATGGTTGTGAGCCACCATGTGGTTGCTGGGAATTGAACTCAGGACCTTTGGAAGAGCAGGCAATGCTCTTAACCTCTGAGCCATCTCTCCAGCCCCCTAAAATCTGTTTTTAAGACTGGCATCTGTTTCAGGATTACTTGAAGATTCTAAAATGAAATCTATGATAAATGCTTAGAATTTCCACCTCCTTTGGCTATATTTTACATTTATTTCTATTTATTTTTGCATCTATTTTGCTTTTAAAATGTCACACAGTAAATTTTCTAAACAGAAAGAGTATCAAAGAGGCAGAAGTATATATCCTAGGAAAATTGCACAGCCCGGGATTGGTATGTGTGGCTGAGATATCCTCCTTCTGTGAAGTCACCAGGGAGTTTGCATCTCCACCTAAGACACATAATCTCCATCCTTGAGAATATATATTTTTGTCAACCAGGAAGTCCTCCAACCTTCCAGAGAAGAAAACTTCATTCAAGAAAGTTCAACTTTCTGTCCAGTTCTAGAATTTCTTTCTCACAGGAATGGCCTCTGTAAAGGGCCATCTTGACCTTTTATAATGAATGACATTGCTCCCTCTCAGTGACAGGGCTTGGCTTTTTCTAGTAGGAAAGACTTGTCCTCTGTGCTGCGGTTTTGGGTCTCTCAGGAGCCTGGGCCTTAAGAACACAGAGGACAGCTTAACTGAGCATCTTCTATGACTTCTATGACAAAGAGGAAGGGGAGAGCAACTTCTCGTTGTTTGGTTCCTTCATGAACTGCTACCATGATCTGATTTTGTGATACAGCTGTGAATCATTGGGGATTGGTTCAAAGAATTGTTACTAGAGAATTTCATCATGGGACTCCCGGAGTGTACCTACATAGGTAAGTTAGTCCTTACTTGCAGCCCTCTTGACAAAATGAAGAGACCTATTAAATAGGACATAGATGAGGCTACTGCTGGTCTGATATGCTATACTGATTATTAGCAAACATCTTTAAAGTAGAAGGAAAATAAGAAGTACAATGTAAACTCAAGCTGTGGTCTGAGCACAGAATTGTACTGCTGAGGTTCTATGCCTTAGCAGTTGGTTCATGGACCCATCCTCACCACTGACGTAGCAACGAATCACACTGCACCTAAATGATGATTCTAGCACCACTAGAGTAGGGCGAAAAGAAAACAACTATTAAAAAATAAGCAAACAGCAACAAAACCAGTAAAAGAAAGTCAGCTAGAGCTGCAGATGTGTGTCTCTGTGCAGAAAAGGCAGAACAGTCTCCCCAAACTTTTATCTGGGGAAAGTAAGTCACATGACCCTTCTCACAAACACTAAAACTTATGACACAGCAAAGAATGTTTTTGGAGATAAATGGCTAAGAAACATCTCAAACAATGTTCATAATCCCTAGGAATTAGGAAAATGGTAAACAACAAAGCAAACAAAACAAAACAACTTTGAGATTTCAGGATGGCAAAGATCAATGAAAAAACTGACAACAAGTGCTGGAGGGGATGTAGGGAAAAGGGAAACTCATTTCCTGTTGATGGGATTGCAAACTGGTCAACCACTGACTATGGAAATCAGTGTGGGGAGTTTTCCAAAAGCTAAAAATAAATTTACCATATGACCCATCTACATCACCCCTTGGCATATGCCCAAATGACTCAACAGCCTATTTTGCAGCTATGCTCATGGCTGCTTTATTCACAATAGTTAGAAAATGGAAACAACTCAAATGTCTTCTAACTAATGGATAGATAATAACGGATAGACTATGAAATACTATTCAGCTGTTAAGAAAAATGGAGTCATAAAATTCATAGGCAAATGGATAGCACTAGAAAAGATCATATTGATTGAGGTGACCCAGATCCAGGAAGACAAACAGTGCGTGTTCTCTCTCATCTGAGGCTTCTAGTTTCAGATAGTCAGATGTGAGTTTGTACTCATCCTAGAATAACTGCAGAAACCAGGAAAGTAAAACAAGACAATTAGAGGGGTAAGGGGATCAATGGAGTGGAGAATACCAGGATACATGTGATCTGTAATGGAAAATGGGAAAAGGGGAATTCTCTAGGGAGGGAAGAAGGAAATAAATACAGAAGAAAGAAGGAAGGCAAAATAATAATAAGGATGTCTGAAAAAGTCATAAGGAATCATGCTATTATCTACCTAAAAATACCTATAATTTATACAAGTCAGTATAAAAATATACATCTATAGTTTAGATAAAAATTTCCCATCTGGCTGACGATGATACCTCCAAGAAAAAAACCCATCTAACAAAAACCCAACAATATGTGTGAAACATTCTCTGGTGTGGGACAATTCTTTATTATGTCAATTATGTTTCAAATAAACACTGATTGGCCAGTAGCCAGGCAGGAAGTATAGGTGGGACAACTAGACAGGAAGTAGAGGCAGAACAATGAGAACAGGAGAATTCTGGGAAGGAGGAAGCCCATTCCTCCCCAGTCCTGTCCAGACACCGAAGAAGAAAGATGTAATTGCCCCGCTGAAAAAGGTACTGAGCCATGTGGCTAACATAGATAAGAATAATGGGTTAATATAAGTTATAAGAGTTAATAAGAAGCCTGAGCTAATGGGCCAATCAGTGTATAACTTATGTAGACCTCTGTGTGATTTTCTTTGGGACCTAAAGACTGTGGAAACTGGGCAGGACAGAAACCCCAACAGGCAGGCCTTCATGTTACAATCCTCTTTTGAGTTGTTGGTGAGTATTGTTCAGGAAGCTTTCAAAAAATATGGTTACTGCACTTGATTGCCCCCAGGCGTGGAAGGTAAGACCCTATTGCTGAAGACAAATCACTCCAGACACAGGGCCCAGAGTTCTCTGAACTGAAACTAACCTAAGAGTCTCCTCCCTGAGGACTGAAAGATGCCATACAAGATCCAAAAGATGGAAGTAACCAACAGCCCCTGCCCAGCTACAATGCCTATGAGCCACATAAATGATTAGCATAGCACAATGAGCCCAAAAGTACAGCAGTGGCACAAATACCTTAGTGGAAATAGTTCTTTATTTGGACTTAAGACCTGTAGTGGCATTTCATTTGTATTTTAATAAATAAAGCTTGCCTGAGGATCAGAAAAGAAAAACAGACACACTGGCCAACATTAAAGACCAGGCAGTAATGACACATACCTTTAATCCCAATAACCACAATGAGACATATGTTTATTTCCAATAGCCAGACTAGCTTGCCATAGAAACCAGAAGGTAGTAGTGTGCACCATTAATACCAGAATTAGAAAGGATTATAAGATGGGAGGAGACAGCTCTCCATCTCCTTCTGAGGTTTCCTGGAGGCAGGATCACCATTTTCAGACCCCAGTATCTGTCTCTGAGTTTTCATTAATCATGCATCAAAGGCCACTCAACAAGGGGGGAAATCATTTCTGGAACTGGAAACCTAAATATTTACCCAGGCCTAGTGAAGTCATGGATCTTGACAGAAAACCTATAACTACCAGGCTACTAAACCAGTATAAATCACTTACTACATTCTAAATATTTGCCCTTATACCCACAGACGAGTGCACTCCTCTCCCCTTATCAAGGAAATTTCTCTTTTTAGCAGATAGAAATCATTACAGAAAACCACAGCCATTTAAAATTCAGAGAACAAGAGACTTCCAGGTGTTCATTTCAGCAGATACATCTACAGCATAGTTCCTGACCCACGTTTCCTGTGAGATTGTGGGTCCTGGAAATGTCAGAGAGGCTGTACACTCATTTAGTCACAGCTTAGTCATGTTTAGTCTTGTTTAGCATGGCTGCCTAAACAAGATTTTAACAATGATAATGCCAACGGTCATGCTGACATGGAAGGGGGAAAGTTCATGGAGCTTCAGCCCTGTGGAGGGGGGCAGGGCATAAGTAACTAGGGAATGTGGAGAGAGGGAGAATTGATCTTCCCCCGGAAAGATGCACCAAATAGTTACCCAGTACCAAGGAGTCATCTCTGAGATCATATACATATAGATAACATTGTATTAATTATGCAGGTTGTATTCAGGTATATGAGTGTGTGTACAAATATGCATGCACACCTATGTAAAATAACAATTAAAGAAAAATAGGCCATTAATCTAAAAGAGAGGAGAGGGGTTCAGAGACGAAAAGAAAGTGGGAAATACGTCGGTATACTGTAATCTCTGAAAACAAAAGTAATTTAAAACAAAACTAATGCTCTTAAAACTGATATAGGAGCAGTTTTAACCTAAGTTTATATAGCAAGCAAAAAGTATTCTACCCCAAAGGTTAAAATACCCAAGTTTTCCTACATATCATAGTATTTAAAATAGGAATTATTTTATTATAGCTATCAATCTGATGTCATCGAAATGTGCTTTGTTCCTTTGAAATTTTCAGTAAAGTTAATACAAAAAGCATATAGAGTGTGACGAGACGGCTCAGGGGTAAAGGCACATACAGCAAAGACTAACAACCTGAGTCATTTCTCAGGTCCACACGATGAATATAGAGAAACATCCCCGACAAGCTCTCCTCTGAGCATACACTTGTCGTGGCACATGCATACCCCCACATACAAACAAATGGGGTTTTTTTTTTGACATTATGTCATCAAAAGTAAATGAACACATTTCCCACCTACCAATATTGTATTAATGTCCTGTATGCCCAAACTTCAAGAGATTTGGAGCTGGGCTGCAGCTCAGTGGTAGAGTGATTAGCATATCCTGCCTTAGCATACCAGAACTACAAAGAAAAACAGAGCCAGACACTTATTCTGCCAGTGTTCTGGGAAACTGGGTCCAAAAGGGGTCAGCAGACACCCCCCCCAAGAGAATCTGTTCATCCTGCTACTCATGAATTCTGATTAACTCTGGCAATCCACACATCCTGGCTTTGGGCAGCATGAGTCCAACATTTGCTCCATCTAGTGCACTTTTCCTAGCCAGTCAGCATCTATTCTTAGGGACCCTTAGCATGTGGGCTTAAAACTTAAACCTGATGACTCATCTTTGCTTGCTGACATGCTCAGTACTTCATCTTCCAATATGGTCACAATCACAGGTATCTCAGGCAGAACTTCAACATAGCTTACTGGGGAAGGTGATTTGTCCCATAACACTCTAAAAACTTCATGCAACATATACTATAGCAAAAATAAATAGGTAGATGATGAATGGATGGATAGATAGATAGATAGATAGATGATAGATTGTTGTGTGTGGTAGCACACGCCTTTAATCCCAGTGCCTAGAAGGCAGAGGCAAACAGATCTCTGTGAGTTCAAGGTGTAGTAGCATACACCTTTAATCCCGAATGCCTGGGAGGCAGAGACAGGCGGATCTCTGAGAGTTCAAAGACAGCCTGGTCTACAGAGTTACTTCAGGTCAAAGATACAGAGAACCTGTCTCAAAAAACAAAAAGTTAAAAGTAAAAATAAACGAAATAGAGGTTAAAACAAAGATGGAAAATACACAGAGAATCTTGATACTGTATGCTATTATGCTCTCTTTGAATTGTTTGAATGCTGAGGAAGGAGCAACAGCTGCTAAAAGATATTTGTTTATAAATGCTGCTGAACTAATCCAACATAGATATTTTGAATTTGCATCTAAGGATATGATACTTTGGAAAGGAGTTTCTTATTTTGTTTTCACAGAGGATGAGACGCTGTTCATTTCTTCTATTCTGATTTGGTATGATGGACCACGCCCTCCTGAAGGGTTGGTGTGAACGCCTTCAAAAAATTGCTTCGCTCAACTGCCAACTGAGATGAAACTAGCACACAGGTTATACCATGAAAGACCTAATTAACGACGCCCCCATTCAGCAGGAAGCAGTTTGGAGAGAAATAACTGCGCCCATGTTCCCAAATATGGTTTATAAACGTTCTTTTACATTTTAAGGGGGATATGATATAGATATGAATAATTTACATTAGTATAGATTTTGCTTTATTGATAGAGATTTAAGGTCAATTTTGTTATGTGTATAAGTGTTTCTGATTTTGATTAAGGTATTGTGATTGTGTAGTTCATTTAAAAATGTACTGTATAATTAAGAAATATAGGTTGTTAATGGATAATCATTGATAATAGTAAAGCTTGTAGTCATGTTAGATTTTCTAGATATATAGAGATATATTTTAGATAGACATTCTTCATGTCTTTCAAAGATTACAGAATAGGACATTTAATGTTTTAATAACTTAGGACTTTTCATGACAATGAGACACTCTGCTCCTGGCAGCACCAATGTACTTCAAGAGGAAGATGGGCATCGAAGAGGCACCTTATGGAGTTTGATAGCCATTTGGGCAAGAAACTGTTCTTGCCTGGACTATTGCATAAACTGGACACAGAGAACCCGCAGAGAGAGGACTACTGAACTTGCCTAAGGTGAGATGATCTTTCGGGGTTCCTGATTCATTTTGAAAGAGTCTGCGAGACATTCTGCAGGACACAACAGATAGTGACTGAACTGACTTTGAATTTTCCTGCTTTATGGAAATGTCTGCTGGATACCATGGGCCTGAAGGCTGAAGATGGATGCCCCAACGGTACATAAGAACTTTGGGTGACTGTCCAGGCAGCGAGATGTCTTTGTCATTTCTAGAGTTTGAAGTTTCTTAGTTCTTGTTTACTTAGGTAATATTATATCTTTCTGGAGTCTTTGATGGAGTTAAGAATAGTTAGTTATAGTTTTCCTTAGTTATGATAAAGATTATTGTAACTTTTACTTGATAACTGTTTTGTTATATGTAATTTTGCTATGTTAAAGTTAAAGCCTTTTTTTTTGTTTAAACCGAAAAAGGGGAAATGATGGAGGAAGGTCATTGGCTAATAAAGGCACTGCCCTGGCCCATTTTATTGGTTAGAGGATAGGTGGGAGGAGTAGGCAGAACAGGACGCTGGGAGGAAGAGGAAGTGAGCTCAGTCTCGACAGCTTTCCTCTCAGGAGCAGACGCCTGAGAGAGACGCCATGCCCCTCTCCCTGCATGAAGCTCCGACCCAGGATGGACTAGGCTAGAATCTTCCCGGTAAGACCGGTTCTCACAGATTATTAGAGATGGGTTGATCGGGATGTGAGAATTAGCCAGTAAGGGCTAGGGCTAAAGGGCCAAGCAGTGATTAAATGAATACAGTTTGTGTGTTGTTATTTCGGGGCATAAGCTAGCCGGGCAGGCGGCTGGGGTTCTGGGAATGCGGCCCCGCCACCCATATTACTACTTCAATAGATAGATGATATATATGTAGACAGAAGATAGATAGATGATAGATATAGATAGATGAGCTATATATGTAGACAGATGATAGATAGATGATAGATAGATAAATGATATATATGTAGACAGATGATAGATAGATAGATAGATAGATAGATAGATAGATAGATAGATAGATGATAGATAGATAGATATAGACAGATGATTGATAGATAGATAGGTAGATAGATAGAGATAGATAGATAGATAGATAGATGTAGACAGACAGATGATAGATAGATAGATAGATAGATAGATAGATAGATAGATAGATGTAGACAGACAGATGATAGATAGATAGATAGATAGATAGACAGACAGATGATAGATAGATAGATATGTAGACAGACAGATGATAGATAGAGAGATAGATAGATAGATGATAGATAGATAGATAGATAGATAGATAGATAGATAGATGTAGACAGAAGATAGATAGATAGATAGATATAGATAGATGTAGACAGATGATAGATAGAGATAGATAGATAGATATGTAGACAGACAGATGATAGATAGATAGATAGATAGATAGGCAGATGTAGACAGACAGATGATAGATAGATAGATAGATAGATAGATAGATAGATAGATAGATAGATGTAGACAGACAGATGATAGATAGATAGATAGATAGATGGACAGACAGATGATAGATAGATAGATATGTAGACAGACAGATGATAGATAGAGAGATAGATAGATAGATAGATAGATGATAGATAGATAGATAGATGTAGACAGAAGATAGATAGATAGATAGATAGATAGATAGATAGATAGATAGATATAGATAGATGTAGGCAGATGATAGATAGAGATAGATAGATACGTAGACAGACAGATGATAGATAGATAGATAGATAGATAGATAGATAGATAGATAGATAGATAGATAGATAGATAGATGATAGATAGATAGATGATAGATAGAAGATAGATAGATAGATAGATAGATAGATAGATAGATAGATAGATGTTAGAGCCAAACAAAAAAAAAAAGGTCAAGAATCCAAGAAACCTGGGACCTCAAAAGAAAATAAGGTGCAATGTCTCAGTATGACAGTAGCATCAACTAAAGAGCAAGCATCTCATTTCTCTTCCTTTGAGAAGAGGAAGGAAGGGACACCAGAATGCTTGATGGTTTTGAGCCAGTAGGGAGGAAGTCTACTGAGGGATACAAAAGATACCCAAGAGGGGAATGTAGGATATTCTCACATGTATGCAAGTTTTTAAAAATAACAACCCAATCTCCTGTATCACAAGGAAGTAAGAATTTCAAAAAATAAATGTCACTCCAAAATGGGAGATGATCATTTAAAATAGAGTATTTGGGAAGGCCTTGGAGAAAGTGAAAGGTGGGGGGAAATGATGCAATTATATTATAACCTTTAAAAAGGAAGATATTTAAAAAGATAATTGCCACTCATATTAAAAAATGAAAACCTTGAAAATTTATAGCTAAATTTTATTACATTGAAAAAAAAAACTTGGCTTGGTACAAAACATTTACAAGATCCTATAATAATGAAAGTACTGAATGTTAGTTTAATCAAGAAACTCTCTGAGGGACAAAGAATGGAAAGGAAATGACATTTAAGAGGATTAAAAAAATTCAACTATTGTAAATGGAAATGAATAAATAATGTTGCGATGATAACAAATCAAGAAACATCATTTTGGCGTAACCTTAAGTGCACAGATCAATATAAAAGATAGCTACAATAGTTAAAGCCTTTGCCCCTCAGGGTACAGCTGGGGTGGCAGGTACACAGTAGCCTTGGACTTAGTTGGTTTTTCCGAATCTTTATTTTTTAAAAAAGTATTTTGACTTTTAAATGTTTTTAAAGTTTTCGGTCAAACTTTCCGGTGATCCTTCAGGGAGCTGGTTCTTCTCCACGGAGCCCCCAATCCTCTTTACTATAGCTTTCCACATTTCACAGTTGTTAGGTTCTGTCAAACTTCCCTATACACATGGCACCTACCCACGGCCACGCCTGACTCCAGTGGGTACCAAGAACAGTCCAGCCAGAAGGGATGTGAATAAACACCTTCCCCCAGAGAAGCAGCGATCATTCTAGACCTCATTATAGACCCTCCCCAAGTCTTGATCTACAGCAGTTGATTGCCGCCAACCCATTTCCAGCCTCCTCCTTCCTCCTGCATCCCATCTGGGCATCAGTCTATTGCATTCTTTTCTGCAGAGGTTCCTGACTCCACTCCCCACTGCCGTGTCTTGCTATGATTATAGCTACTTTCTGATTACCAAACTTCATAGTTACAATTAACTCCTCTGAGTTTTAAGGTGGACTGATTTTCTGTAGTAAGAAGGCTGCTTGTTTGCTTCCCAGCTGCTCTGCAGCTCAGACCCGAAATAATTACACAGAAACTATATTATTTAAATCACTGTTTGGCCCATTAGCTCTTGTTTCTTATTGGCTAACTCTTACATCTTAATTTAATCCATCTCCATTAATCTGTGCATCACCATGAAGTCATGGCCTACCAGCAAAGTTTCAGCACTTCTGTCTCTGACAGCGGTTCCATGGCTTCTCTCCAACTATGCCCTTCTTTCTCTCAGCATTCAGTTTAGTTTTCCCTGCCTAGCTCTGTTCCACCCTATCAGGCCAAGACAGTTTCTTTATTAACCAATGGTATTCAGGGCATACAAAGGGGAATCTCACATCAAACTTCCAACAATTTCCTTCTACTCCTCCACCAACCAGTCACTCACAGGTCCACTCTCTCACACTTCCAGCAGAAACTGAGATCCTGCTGTTCTACTGAGATTAGAACACCAACTCTACACTCATGTTCCCAGCATCACAGTTCACAGACTCCTTCAATCAAGTCTCTTAAATATCCATTCTAAGGCTTAGTGTTGTGGTCCACACCTGTAATCCCAGCACTTGGGAGGCAGAGGCAGAGGATCTCCATGAGTCCAAATCCAGTGTAGGCAGCAGAGCAATACCAAAAAAAATAAAAAAAATAAAAAAAAATAACAGAGAAGCGTTGTCTTGCAGTTGAAGCTAATTAACAGAGAGACCACAGCTGGACAATGTGAACAGAGTGAGAGACTTTGGAGCACTGAGTCCTAAATGGGATGCCTTTATCAAACCCCTCCCCTCAGGGCTCAGAGTTATGTGGAAGGGGAAAAGAAAGATTGCTCTTGGAGGTGGTAGTGAGTGGTTCCAAGGAGGCAGTGCCTCCGACACAGCAGGACGGATGTACCTATAAACTCACAGAGGCTCTGACAGCACATTCATCATCTGCACAAGTTCAAAATAGTCCCAGGTACTATTGTCCCACCCCTAACCAAGAAGCTATGTACAATTGATAACTTCTGGGAAAGGGACTATCAGGTTTTTTGTTTTTTAAAGATGTGCCGCTGGGTATACCAACGTCACTAGGGCAGGCCTCATGCCCCACATATAGTTTGTCAACACAGAATGGACTCCCGTGTGGACATTTTTCATCTTATTTTCTTTATCCTCTTTCTTTTTTCTCCTTTTTTTTTGCTTTATCTGTTTTTATTTTTATTTTTGGTTGTTTTTTCAGAGAGAGAACACATGAAGTTGAGTTGGTAGGGAGGTGGGGAGGATCTGGGAAGGGCTGGGGGAGGGGAAAGAATATGACAAAAATACATGAAAAACAATTAATTATTTAATCTATTAAGACCAGAGCTGACTGTCCACTCTCTTCCTGGGACTTTGCCTGTAAATAGCATCAGAAAAAGAGCTGGAATTTTTCTATCTAAATACTGTGCTTACCTCCATAGGCCTAGTACAGAGTTAAGTACTTAGACCATTTCAGTAAGTTTTCGTTACTAAACAATAACTACTTTGGTTCTTTTCTGGTTAACATCTTTTGTGCCCTCATCTGCTGGTACCTTCACCTCCATCTCCTCTAGCCCAGGACATTATTTTTAGCTTTCCAGTTACACAAAAGCTGTGTGTGTGTGTGTGTGTGTGTGTGTGTGTGTGTGTGTGTGCAGTTTTGCATTATCTACCCTGACTGGGTTTCACCCTGACATCTGGGGTTTTTTACTCATTTTTTGGTTCTCAGAGCCTGGTTCAAACACAAACTGTGGTAGATCATCTTGGATACTCTCCTGTTGATGTATTACAGGGTTCTAGTCCACAATGGTGGAGTAAAGGAACAGCTGAGAGCTCACATCTTGATCCACAACCATTAGCAGGAGGGAAAGGGGAAAAGGGGAAGGGGGAGGGAGAAAGCTTGCCCTAGGGATTACAGGAGTCTTTTGAAACCTTAAAGTCTTCCCCCAAGTGTCACACTTCCTCCAGCAAGGTCGCATCTCCTTCTCAAAGAGTTCCACCAACGGGGGAATTCAAGTACATGAGCCTATGGAGGTCCGGGGGAATTCAAGTACATGAGCCTATGGAGGTCCGTTCTCATTCGAAGCACCACATAGATGTTCACCAAACGCTTATTGAAAATGTAACTCTGATTAAAACGCTGAGAGGATAAACAATCCATTTCTGAAAATCTCAATAGAGCCTTGGATGCATTTTTCCACCCATTAAATATTAATATGAAAGGCAGCAAATGCTTCCCGTAGAACTGTCATCTGTTCTTTTGGAAGCTCTGCCTCATTCCAGCGTAAAGGAACAAGATTGCTTCGTACAAGTTTGCATGTCCGTCAATGTCAAAATGTCCAAGCAGTGCAGTTTATCAAGGTCGTTGTGAGAGAAGCCAGCTTTAATCGGCACTGTACCTTAGGATTGTAAGTTGCCGAGACTTCCTTACAAGGGAGGCCTCCCCAGGTAATTTTCCTTTAAAATGGTACCCCAGGTCCTCCTCCATCATCATCAGAATGCCCTGTAACTGTTTCTGCTCTTTGATCTTCTCTAAGGTGCTAAACTACAGCCTACAGCCAGGGACCCTCACCTGCGCCTAGGCAGCCTGTCTATATAAAGTATTATGGACCACATAAGAACTTACCTCAGCAGTGGACATGGTCTCTTTGGGTCGGGAATAAACAGGTAGGTACACTTGCACAAAACTTTGAGCTATAGCCTTAAGATTTGCGAATCTTATTGTATATAAATTGAGCTTTAGTGAAATTCTCTTTAAACAGCACTGGGGTATAGCTGAATAATACTTGAGAGGATGTTTAACACATGTGAGGTTCTGGGTTCAATTCCCAGCACCACAAAAATATAAAAATTACAGCTGGTGAGAGGACCCATTGGCAAACCAAGGCTGAAGACCAGGGCTTGATTCCAGGGAGATACACACACACCAAATGTAATAATAATTTTTAAGCATAAAAATTAAAGAGTTGTACAAATAAAATGTGTGGCCGAAAGGCCCACAAAACAGTACAGGCTATTGCTATTGCTCTTGGTTTCTCTCAGAGCTTCATGATGAGACCCTGTTAGTAAAACACCATACTCTTTGGTGATATGGAGATAGAGAAATCTAGTTGGAACAGGACTGGAAGCTTCTTCCTCACGAACTTGCAATCTTCAATGCCAAAAGGTACTAAGTGTGCTGCTGGGGGAGGGAAACCATCAACAGCCTCACCCTGCAAGTTATAGCAATGACCTGCCAGGCAAGATGAGCGTCTCAGTACAAAAATTTCATGATTGTTATGGGCAAAACCAATCACTTTCTAATTAGATTTGAAGCCTGCTTTATAGGAGAGACTTATGCCTGGTACTGGGAACCTGGTCCAGGCCCTGTTCAGAGGTTGCTGCTATTGTTTTGCTAATGGTCATATTGCCACAGTGCCTGCTACATTAGTTATGTATCTATTCATAGATTAAAGTGGTGGCCAGGCATCACCAGCGAAGCTTCTGACCCCCCTGGTGGTGGTTAATGTGGAAAGCCGTAACTTACCAAAGTGTTGCGAATAAGCGATAGTGGAATGCACGGCCCTCAATGAGACATCTGTACCGCCCTCTCCAAGGCTCAGGGAGCATGACAGAAGAGGGAACAGAAAGGATGCAAGAGCCAGAGGTGGAGAAATACAAAGCAAAAGCATGTCTTCTGCACGGGATCTGGGCACTTTGCTCATTAACTCACTACACCTGTGGTCCTCTACAAGCCCTGCCCCTGATTGGCCCCTTCGACCTTTCGTCAGCTATGGCTTGAGGAGCAGACCAGCACCACCAGAACAACTAAGTAGAAGCCCCCACTGTTGTACTCAGACTCCACCACGTCTTGGAGCTGAGGCCACCCTTTCTACTGTGTTCCCTACCTGTCACTGTTCATGACCAGGACAGGAAGCAGGCCATTCCTGGGAGAGACAGCACGCCTCTGAGGTGCTCTGAGTGTGGATCCTAGTGTAGCCTCTGCAATGCCTTCTCAGTACCACAGCTGTCTGTCACTGCAATCTAACATTCCCTAACTGACCCCACCCATCCCGAGTTTCCTCCCAGTATTTCCTGAGTATATAATGCCACGCTTACACTTGCTTCTCAGGAGCTCCAAATGAACACATCCACTAATGAAAAGAAGAGATCAAGTTAACAAGCCACACAGCAGGAAAAAAGATCACCCACCTATTAAGAACTATTTAATTGCTACCAAGAGCACATAATTGCTCCCTACGTACAAGCTACACATCTGGCCGCTCTCTTAAACTGATATTCACTGTGATGTCCAAGGGATTGAGCTCTCTTTGGAGCAATGGACTGGCTTTCCAGTTATTGAGAACAGGCCTCTCACCAAAATTGACACAAATCTCAAGGCAAATGAATTAATGGTCTCAGTCATTGTCTGCTCTAAAGGGCACACTAATAAGATTGTTGAGGGAAGAAATCGGGTCACAAAGAACAGGAGGTTGAACCTGAGAGACTGGCTGTGCCCAGCTAGCTCTGGAAGCCTCTCACCTGATTTCATTACTTAAAGCAACTGAGCCTATCACACTCCTCCGAGAGGGAACACAGTGTCTGACCATGGCTTAATATCATCACGCCTTGCCAATAAATCCTGCAGCTCGAGTCTGAAGAACAAGCACTGTTATGGTCTGGGTGAGGCTTGTTTCTTAGGGATCCATCGCTGTCCTGGGAGACAGTGAGCGAGTCTTTAAGTGGTAGCTGGTCCGAGGTTTTACATCACTGCAGGCATGCTCCTGAAAGAAATTAGAACAAAGGTCCTGGGACCCCAGGGTCTCTCTGGTTTCTTTTCTCATTGCATCTAACACAAACCCCTACCATTGTGAAGCCATCCTCCCTGAGTTCCTCACCAGAGCCAATGTCAGCATCAGCATCATTTTCCTGAACGTAATCCTATTTTCTTTATAATACAGGTATTCATCATGCTAATGGCAGACAAACTAATTATCCATATGAGAACTGACTTTTTTATCACAGAAATGTGGCTTAAGATTGGCTCAACATATTATAAACTCTCTCTCTCTGTCTCTCTCATTTTCAGACAGAGTCTGTGTATGTAGCTCAGGGTGACCTGGGACTCACTAGACCTGTCATGCCTGGAGCTCACAAGTCTCAAGTCTCAGCCTCCCAACCAACAGGATCACCGGCTCTCCCCCGGGACACACAGCTTTACTCTGAAAGTTTCTGAAAAGCCACGTTGTTCTTCTGCTCTTCCCAACACCAAGACAGAATGTACAAGTGCCTTGGATCATCTTCATAAGGAGTGTTCATGCTTTATCACTGAACAGTTTTGTAAAAACAGGAGAAAGGGACTCAGATAATCAAGACATTTGTAGAGGAAGAAAATATGGACTAGCAGTTGAAGAGAAGGCTCCCTCTGTAATAGGCATCCTCTTCTAACTACAGGCAATCATAGTGCTTTTTGTTCACCCATTCACTTCTCACACTAATCCACTCAGTGTCCTTTAGTCTCGGGCTTCCAATTCCTCATCTTTATCTTCTTTCACAGCCAAGAATGTCCCTTCCCACTCTCCATCATCAGAGAATGTCCCATGCTCCTAATCACACAAATGCATATGCTCACAGGCATGCACATAAGATATAATTCGCCTTTCTATTTATTTAGATGGATGAAGACTACACTTTCAGGGATCATTTCTATAGTTTGATACTAGATGGATCGTCCATGTTTCTCTCTAAAGCCAGCTCCTACATACTTATGCTCTCAAAGCTTTGCATTCTGGTACTGCTCTGGCCGGTATCTCCACAACAATGGTGCTGGCCAAACTCTTACCATTTCCACAAGTAAAGATGGGTTTTCAATGCTTTGTTAGCACATGGTTTCTGAGAGATATCTTGTACAAACGAGACGAGTTTCTTCTAGTCTTAGTTTTTCAGATGAATTGGAGTTAAACTTTGTCATTTTTTTAATTTAAAGAGATAACATATGATCTTCCTTCTTTATATCGCTTATAGATTAATGGTTTCCCTATACTGAAACCACCTTCTGTTTCTATTACCTGCTCTCCCTGCTCACATTTTACTTTAGCTAACATTTTGGTACTGTTTTTACAAGCATGGCTCATGCAGTTTGCTAGCTCTCGACAGTAATTCTGTGTGGGAGTTTTAGTGCCTTGTCTGGGGCTTTTTCCCGGCACACATCATCCTTATTTGGTTTTTGCATTAGGGTAGCCCAGGCTTTCAGAACAAGTTAGAATTATTTCCCTGCTTTTAGATTTGCTGTTCTCTCATGTTCGAACTTACCTCATATATTATCCCTTTGTTTTCAACTTTTATGCTAATTCTTAGGCGTGGCTTTCACTGATGGTATATAATTTCTGCTTTAGTCAGTTTTTATAATTACTGAAACACTTGCTGGACTCCTGGCTCCCCTCAGCACTTTAATTATGCATCTGTGTATGGTTTTTCTTCTGGCACAAATTCCTTTCACTGTGCCACCACAGCCTTTTTAAGACATTCTGCCTTTCCAAACAGTTAATGATCCTAGTCAGGGCTGTGGATGTGAAATTCCTTTCAATTGCACGTGTTTTCTGCTTTCCCAAGTCTGCTTTAGGCCACCAGGGGAGGGAAGCGATGCACATCACACATTAGGCCCAAAGAAGAGTTTGTTGTCTGAAATCAGGGTAAACAATTCTGCCAGGTGCTCCCAACCATCCAAAGACAGCCCATTTCTTCTCTGCAAACTCCAGTTCCAGGTACATCTGTGAAGACATCCCTCTGTTGTTGTCTGGGTTTCTTTCCTACCTGGTTTCTGTCCTCCCACCAGGTCCCACAGCCATTTAGCCCCAAAGAAATCACACAGAGGTCTATATTAATGATAAACTGATTGGTCCATTAGCTCAGGCTGCTTATTAACTTTTATAACTTATATTAACCCATTATTCTTATCTTTGGTAGCCACATGGCTCAGTACCTTTTTCATCAGGGTAATCACATCTTCCTTCTTCTATGGTTGGGACAGGACTGGGGAGGAATGGGCTTTCTCATTCCCAGAATTCTCCTGTTCTCATTGTTCTACCTCTACTTCCTGTCTGGTTGTCCCGCCTATACTTCCTGCCTGGCTACTGGCCAATCAGCGTTTATTTAAAACATAATTGACAGAATATAGACAATTGTCCCACACCACTCTGTTGCTAAGCACCTGCACAGGTGTGCCAGGAGATGCCAACCCACTTTCACCAGACCATAGTTCTCCAGCCTGTCACCATGGTTACACCAGGGATGTTTTCTCTTCTGCCTTCAAGACCCCAGCATCCCCCATGCTGCTGTCACCTTTCATGGCATCTCCTGGCACAGCTCCAATATACCTCACCTCTGTCTGCTAATGTGGGTGCTAGAAACCTGCTCCTTAAATCCTATCCAAGTCTATGCTGTGCCCTCACACAGACCATCGCAACTGTATAAATAGTAATGTGTACTAGATCGGTAATTCTCAGCCAGGTGTGAATTTTACCACAACTGGGAAACAAACATCTAGTGACAGAGGCCAGGGATGTCCCAACACTCCGTGGTGCCCAGAGCATCCTCTGCACAAAGATTATCTGACCCAACTTTTTAATAATGCCAATGAGTTGTTGATTTTATAAACTGTGAAAACAAGAGTGTAGTCAAGTATTTCAAAGCTTTAATTGGTTACAGCTGCATATTTAAGGGTTTAAAAATAAACTTGCTGTGTGAGATAGGGCCTGAGATTTCCGAAAGTAACTGGGAAAGGTAAATTCAATTACATCTGGAAAAAGTTAACGTTTCTCAAGCTGGGAGATAGGTACACATATGTTCATTATATCAGTTTTTAGTTCTTTCTCTTTTTTTTTCATTTCATTTTTGTCATTAAAGGTAGAATTCTGTTATGTAGCCCAGGCTGGCCTGGCAATCTTGATCTTCCTACTTCAGCATCCCAAGTGCTAGGATGATAAGCATGTTCCATCACACCCAGCTTTGTGTTTTCCTTTTTTATTTGAAATATTAATGTATTAATATAGAGTTTAAATAGCATAATTAATTCTTTAAAATTAGACATTGTATGATATTTTCAGTCTATCTCTTAATGCGGTGGTTTGAAAGAAATAGCCCTCCAAGGTAGTGGCACTATTAGGAAGTGTGGCCTTGTTGAGGTAGGTGTGGCCTTGTTGGAGGACGTGTGTCACTGTGGAGGTGGGCTTTGAGGTCTCTCATATATGCTCAAACCATACCCAGTGAGACAGACCACTTTCTGTTACCTGCAAGTCAAGATGTAGGACTCTCAGCTGCTTCTCCAGCATCATGTCTGCCTGTTTGCCACCATGGAACACCATGATGATAACAGACTAAAACTCTGAACTGTAAGCCAGCCCAATTACCTGTTTTTCCTTTATAAGAAAAGTTGCCAAGGTCATGGTATCTCTTCACAGCAATAGACACCCAAACTAAGACACTAATATAAATAAAGTAAATATTATAGAATTTCAGTAATTTTATTAAATGGTCAGGCTTGAGGTAAGGCATCAGATACACTCCACAGCATTTTTTTTTAATTTTTTTTTTATTGAGAAAAAGAAAAAAAAGTTTCCTCCTCCTCCCAGCCTCCCATTTCCCTGCCCCTCCTCCCACCCTTCTCCCCCTTCCCCAAACTCCTCTCCCCCTCCCTCTCCAGTCCATAGAGCAGTCAGGGTTCCCTGCCCTGTGGAAAGTCCAAGGTCCTCCCCGCTCCGTCCATGTCTAGGAAGGTGAACATCCAAACTGGTTAGGCTCCCACAAAGCCAGAACATGAAGTAGGATCAAAACCCCGTGCCATTGTCCTTGGCTTCTCATCAGCCCTCATTGTTCGCCATGTTCAGAGAGTCCGGTTTTATCCCATGCTTTTTCAGTCACAGTCCAGCTGGCCTTGGTGAGCTCCCAATAGATCAGCCCCACTGTTTCAGTGGGTGGGTGCACGACTCGTGGTCCTGGCTTCCTTGCTCATGTTCTCCCTCCTTCCGCTCCTCATTGGGACCTTGGGAGCTCAGTCCAGTGCTCCAGTGTGGGTCTCTTTCTCTATCTCCATCCATCACCAGATAAAGGTTCTATGGTGATATGCAAGATATTCGTCAGTATTGCTATAGGATAGGGTCATTTCAGGTTCCCTATCCTCAGCTGCCCAAGGAACTAACTGGGGACATCGCCTTGGGCTCCTGGGAGCCACTCTAGGTTCAAGTCTCTTGCCAACCCTAAGGTGGCTCCCTTAACTAAGAATTGTGCTTCCCTGCTCCCCTATCCAACCTTCCTTTATCCCAATCCTCCTGTTTCCCCAAGTTCCTTCCATCCTCCCCTTCTCACTTTTCTCTCCCCATCTCCCCTTACCCCCATCCCACACCACCCCCAAGATCCCAATTTTCTACCCGGCAATTTTGTCTACTTCCCATAGCCAAGAGGATAACTATATGTTTTTCCTTGGGTTCACCTTCTTATTTAGCTTCTTGAGGTTCACCAATTATAGACTCTGTGACTTTTATTTATGGCTAGAAACCAATTATGAGTGAGTACATCCCATGTTCATCTTTTTGGGTCTGGGTTACCTCACTCAGGATAGTGTTTTCTATTTCCATCCATTTGCATGCAAAATTCGAGAAGTCATTGTTTTTTACCGCAGCATAGTACTCTAATGTGTATTATATTCCACACTTTCTTCATCCATTCTTCCATTGAAGGGCATCTAGGTTGTTTCCAGGTTCTGGCTATTACAAATAATACTGCTATGAACATAGCTGAACAAATGCTTTTGTCATATGATAGGGCATCTCTTGGGTATATACCCAAGAGTGGTATTGCTGGGTCCAGGGGTGGGTTGATCATGAATTTCCTGAGAAACCGAAACACTGCTTTCCAAAGTGGTTGCACAAGTTTGCATTCCCACCAGCAATGGATGAGGGTACCCCTTCCTCCACAGCCTCTCCAGCAAAGGCTATCATTGGTGTTTTTGATTTTAGCCATTCTGACAGGTGTAAGAGAGGACAATAATCAACTTTATATGGAAAAACAAAAAACCCAGGATAGCCAAAACAATCCTATACAATAAAGGATCTTCTGGAGGCATTACCATCCCTGACTTCAAACTCTATTACAGAGCTACAGTAATGAAAACAGTGTGGTACTGGCATAAAAACAGAGAAGTCAACCAATGGAATCGTATAGAAGACCCGAATTTGAACCCACAAACCTATGATCACCTCATTTTCGATAAAGGAGCTAAAAGTATACAAAGGAAGAAAGAAAGCATCTTCAACAAATGGTGCTGGCACAACTGGATGTCAACCTGTAGAAGAATGAAAATAGACCTATATCTATCACCATGCACAAAACTCAAGTCCAAATGGATCAAAGACCTCAATATCAGTCCGAACACACTGAACCTGATAGAAGAGAAAGTGGGAAGTACCCTACAACAGATGGGCACAGGAGATCGCTTCCTATGTATAACCCCAGCAGCACAGACATTAAGGGCAACATTGAATAAATGGGACCTACTAAAACTGAGAAGCTTCTGTAAAGCAAAGGACACTGTCACTAAGACAAAAAGGCAACCTACTGACTGGGAGAAGATCTTCACCAACCCCGCAACAGACAAAGGTCTGATCTCCAAAATATATAGAGAACTCAAGAAACTAGACTTTAAAATGCTAATTAACCCAATTAAAAAATGGGACACTGAACTGAACAGAGAATTCTCAACAGAAGAAGTTCAAATGGCCAAAAGACACTTAAGGTCATGCTCAACCTCCTTAGCGATCAGGGAAATGCAAATCAAAACAATTTTTTTTTTTGCCAGTAGCTGGATAACAGGAGAAAGAGAATATTGGGGTAAAGGGAAGACCTCCCATAATGGACATAATGAGACTGCTATGGGACAATTCTATACTCTCTCAATTATATTTTAAATAAATGCTGATTGGCTGGTAGCCAGGCAGTAAGTATAGGTGGGAAAACCAGACAGGAAGTAGAAGTGGGGCAATGTGAACAGGAGTATTCTGGGAAGAAGGAAGCTCCTCCAGCAGTCCTTCCCAGACCACCAAAGAAGCAGGATGTGACCTGCCCTGCTAAAAAAGGTACTGAGCCATGTGACTAACATAGATAAGAATAATGCGTTAATATAAGTTATAAGAGCTAATACATTGAATCTATAGATTGCTTTTGGTAGAATTGCCATTTTTACTATGTTGATCCTCCCAATCCAAGAGCAAGGGAGATCCTTCCATTTTCTGGTGTCCTCTTCAATTTCTTTCTTCAAGGACTTAAAGTTCTTGTCAAATAGATCTTTCACTTCCTTGGTCAGAGTTACCCCAAGATATTTTATGCTATATGTGGCTATCGTGAAAGGTGATGCTTCTCTGATTTCCCTCTCTGCTTCCTTATCCTTAGTGTATAGGAAGGCAACCGATTTTTTGGAGTTGATCTTGTATCCTGCCACATTACTAAAGACCCTCCGTCTTCTGCTTAACAGCGAATGAGTGCTTCATGGGAACAAGCATGATGCCACTCATGTGTCAAATCTTGTTTCTTGTAGGATGCTCAGGTTAGGTGGACTATGGGGGGTCCTAAAGAACAAGCATATGGCAGGAGTCCCCCTGTAGCTTGAGAGAGCATGAAGGAGAAACTAGGGGAGCTGCCATTACCCTGTGTTGGTGCCTTAAGAACAACTCTGGAAAATTTTCACACATTGCACTCCTCACACACTGGAGAGACGTTCATAATCCAGAGCCAGTCAGGCACATTAGAATTTGCCATAATCAGTTCTATTAATACCATGAAGAAACCCGTGCAGTTCAGAAAGGATTACCCAACAGTAGCTGAAAGCCAGAGCTAACCTCCAGCTGGATGAGAAGAGGTTCCTTTTGTCACTGAGTGCCTGTCCAATAGGAGAAAGGTCAGTCTGCCCCTGCTAAATTATGGACAACATAAATAGCCTTTTGCCTTCCTGTGGCTGCTCAGGACAGATGCAGCCATATCTGAGTCAGAAGTGCCCACTTAGGCATGGGGATGTAGACATCAAAACATCAATAATTACTGATCGCTTCCATACTTGTTTACTACTAGGTTCCAAGTTCACCTCTAGAGATGATCAAAGGGAAAATGTGATGAACGTGAAGTGCACTGCACTTCAGGGATGCCTCTGTGTTTCGTCCGTTTGTCAAACGGGGGTTTATGAGCATGCCCTGTGCTCCAAACATGCTATGATGGAGACTGCAGATTGTGCTCCACCTTGAGATATTATTGCAGGTTAGTGAAGATGGACAGAGACCTGGTCAATACTGAGATTTAATTACTTACTTAGTATCATTTTTTTTGTAAATGACGTACTACGTATGCTGCTAGAGATGAACACACATCTACAGACATACCTTCTGCCTTGATTGGGTGATGTTCAGAATGCTCACTGCATAATTAAGATCTCCTTGTGCAGAGCAGAAGTCTCAAGGGGAGATCTGGAAATACATTCCAAACAGAGCATCAGAATCATGAACGCCCACTTGTCTAAGAAACCACAAGAAGTTTAGGACAACTGAAGCCAGTGTCTAGCTGTGGGATGCAGTAACGGGTAGAGGAGGATACATCAGGATGAGTGTTCATTGGGTTTTGGAATTTAACCCTCACTTTGGAGAGAACAGCAAGTGACTTAAGCATCTTTTTTAGCAGGGGGATAAAACAGCTGTGCTGCTCCCAAATGGACCGTTCTCTAGCAATGTGGAAACTGGCTTTGGATCAGGCAAGCCCGGATGCCAGGAGTGCAATTAACTCCACGCAATGATCCAGACAATGAGGATAAAACAGCAAAAGCAGTGGCTATGACAAACCACTGAAAACCAACGGGATTTCAGGAGGTGCACAGTGGAAGACGCTGGTGAGAGTGGAAGCATCCAGGGTGGCTTCCATCTGTGTTCTGTGCACCAGGCAAGCGAGCCTGGCATCAGTTGCCTTCACAGTAGAACAGGAAGGGCTTTGCAGCAGGGGCATGGTGTGGTTTTGCACGCCCCAGTTGTAATAAGGTTTAACTAAAACTGAAAATATGAGTGAGACTATGAAAATTAAAAACTTTTGCTTTCTCAACAATTCTGTGAAGAAGACGAAAAGATAGGCTACATTCAGAGAAAAAACAATCTCCAAGCCCATATCCAATAAATATTCTGTATATAAGATATATCGAGAGCTGTCAAAAATTAGCAAGCAAACAATCTAATTAGCAATTGGGCAAATTTTGCATCGAAAAACACATGCTGACATGTCACCAAGGAGGAGGCACAGCAAGCAGGCATGTGGATATTTGTTCAATATCGTGGACCGTAGAAAAATGAAAGTTGGGGGCAGCATCACCAGACATCCATCAGGCTAAGAAAAGACAATGAAAACAGCAAGAGCTGGCAAGGATGTAGAGAAAGAAGTGCAGGTGCCGGACACAGTGTGGATGCGGCTCTAAAAGACGGGAAGACAGGTCCACATTTAATGCTGCTTCCTTTACAGCACAGAAGTCATGGCCCCCATTCAAACTGATGAAGAAGTGGTAGGATACAAAACCCGAACCAGCTGAGGTTTGGAGCAACCGCAGCCATCGAGGGAAGCAGGAAAGGGCGTTTAGTGGAAACAGCACAATGTCCACGCTTCTTACCCCTCTTCACACCATCTACAATGCTGCCCCAGAGGATTCTATACCATGATATAAATGTTCCACCTGCGTGCTGTCCTCTCTCAGAGCCCTCGGTCCCACGGGGCTACAGGTAGTGCAAGTCTGTGAGTGTCACAAAGCAAGTGACTTATCACATACAATTTTAAGTTAGATAGCCATACACTGTCAGCAGACTGTCTATCAGCAGGTGAAGCTAACAGGTGTATATAGTAGGCTATCAATTTTCTTTTTTATTAATTTTAATAAAAAAGTTTTATTGTGGTTGGTATGTAAAATGAAGGAAAATGTTAATAAAAAGGAGAGAAAAAGAAAAAATGATTTTATGTGTATGAGTATTTTCCCTGGAGTTACAGATAGTTGTGAACCATGTGGGTGCCGGGAACCAGACCCGGGTCTTCTGCAAGAGCCGCAAGAATTCTTAACAACTGAGCAATTGCTCCAGCACCCATTGGTTTATTGTTTAATTAGTGTGCAAAGTATTAGATTTCAGCTGTGTTGTGGTGGTGCACGCCTTTAATTCCAGCACTCAGGAGGCAGAGGCAGGTGGATCTCTGTGAGTTTGAAGCCAGCCTGGTCTATAGAGCAAGTGTCAGGACAGCCAGGGCTACACAGAGAAAGCCTGTCCCAAAACAAAACAAACGTAAAGTATTCGATGTCATCATGACATTTCCAAACAATATAATGTCTCCCCACACACCCTTGTACCATTCCTCCAGCCTCCTTTCCCCTTGCAAATCACGTGTGTCCTTGGCCTCCGCCACTCAGCACCTCCCCACTTTCGTGGCCTTTCTGTTTCTCAGCTTTTCCTACACTCTCACTCATTTACATACATAGCTGTCTTTTGTGTTTCTGAGTCTGTGCCCTTATTGAACATGATACTTTGCAATTCTATCAGTTTTCTTTCAAGTTTCATAATCCCATATTTTCTTTATAGCAATCCGTTGTGTACATACAGCGTTTTCATTATCTATTCATCTTTGATGGACATCCAGGCTGCTCCCATTTCCTTACCATTGTGAACAAGGAAATCATAAATATGGATATGAAAGTGTCTCTGTGGTAGGATATGGAAGTATCGTACATTTTCAAACACAGTTTGGTCCTTTTGGGTAGCTAGCAAAGATCTAGGCCCAGAATCCAAGCACATAATTTTTTCTCCTATGTATTCATAATTCAATAATTCATTATAAAATCCTTGGCCCTGAAATCTCAAATAGCAAGTGTTCTCATGGTTCTTTTACTCTTGTTCCTGATTTTCAAACCTTTTTTATCAAGCTTATATTGCAAACAATCTGGCAGGCTGGTAATAGTAAAAACTAGCCTTGGAGACGGAACATTCCAGAACGCGTGTTTCCCAGAGTTTCCTAAGGCCAGAACGGACTTCAGAAGGTATGTGGGCCTGCCTACTCTATGGCATGGCTAATGTGCACAGGCTAACGACAGGGCAGGCTTCAAACGCAAGCACACCCTGTACCTCTCCCCAAAGCTCTCAGGTTCAAACACATTAGCATTCAGCATGACATTTCTGAAGCACACAGACCTTCCTGACTTTGGGAGCCTTAATAAAGAACTTCAAGGATTGAAGCAAAATGATTAAATGCTGTGGTGGCTAGCTTCAGCTGTCAACTTGATGCCACCTAGAATCACGTGAGAAAAGATAATGGTTCAATGGATTGTGACTGGCCAGTGGACATGCCCTTGAGGAATTTTCCTTGGATGGGTTCACTGAACTAGGAAGACCCACCCTGAACGCAGATGGTACCATTTCCTGGGCTGGGCTCTGGACTGTATAAGAATAGACAAAACTAGTTGAGTACCCGGCAAGCTAGCAAACAAGGACCCATGTGTTTATTCTCTCTTGACTGATGCTCTAAGTCCCTGCCTCGACTTCCCCACAACTGTGGACTGTAACCTAGACATACAGCCTCTCTGCCCTAAATAGCTCTTTGTCAGCAGATTTTACCGCAGCCACAGAAATGAAACTAGAACCGAAGTAAAGAAGTGGAGCCTAGGATTAGTTCTTGCTGTAATGTGGGATTGTACTAGCTAGCCTCTGAAGGTCACTGTGCTAATGTAGGTGTATACTAGCCAGCCTCTGAAGGTCACTGTGCTAATGTAGGTGTGTACTAGCCAGCCTCTGAAGGTCACTGTGCTAATGTAGGTGTGTACTAGCTAGCCTCTGAAGGTCACTGTGCTAATGTAGGTGTGTACTAGCTAGCCTCTGAAGGTCACTGTGCTAATGTAGGTGTGTACTAGCTAGCCTCTGAAGGTCACTGTGCTAATGTAGGTGTGTATTAGCTAGCCTCTGAAGGTCACTGTGCTAATGGCTCAGATTCTAGCACATCAGCACACTGAAAGGTGCTGGAATCTTTGCAGGGTAAGGCCCAGAGGGAGGAAGGTAAGTCACTAAAGGCAGGCGCCTGAAGGGGATTGTGGGATCCTGGGTTTTGTTTTCTGTTTCCCATTGCTCCCTGGCTCAAGTAGTAAGTGGCTGTACCTTCAGAATACATCCTACCACAGTGTGCTGCTTTGTGAGAATCTCAGAGCCATGAGGGCTAGCTACCTGCACTAGAACCTCCAAAGCTGTGGACCAAATCTCTCTCTCTCTCTCTCTCTCTCTCTCTCTCTCTCTCTCTCTCTCTCTCCCTGCCCCTCCAAGTATTAAGACAGTCTCTGTGAATTAGCCTAAACTGGCCTGGAAATTAGTATATACCACAGCAGACCTTGAATTCACAGTCTTCCTGCCTCTGTAATCCCGGGATTGCAGACGTGTGCCACCACACACAGCATTAACCTTTTCCTGTCTAAGCTAATTATCAGAGGCATTCCTCTTACAGTGACACAGCACTTAAAACAACATTGCTCTCTGTCATCAGGTGGGACCACCCTACCTGAGACCAACTCAGGATTCATACCTGCCTTTCTGTGAGTCTCTGTCCTAGTCACTTTGGCCCTTGTCAGTCATGTAACCATAAAGAACAAGAAACACCTAGAACAATACATAACCAAAAACTTGCACTTCAAACGGTGCAGTAACTTAGCAAATGACTTGTGTGGTTCTCCCTCTAGCACCGTGATTCTGGGCCTGTGGGTCATCACTTCTTTGGTGGTCGGAATGGCCCTTTCACAGGGGTAAACAAAGGGAAACACAGATTTTTATATGACTATTCCTAACTGTAGCAAGATTATAGTTATGAAGCAGAAACAAAAACAACTTTATGGTTGTGGGTCACCACAGCACGAGGGACTGCACTAAGGGAAGGTTGAGAACCACGGTGGTAGCACATATTCACCAGAGACCTAAGCCCACCAGTGAAAGCTGCTACGCTGGCACTCTAGAAGATTCTCTTCAACTCAGCAATTGTTGACTAAACTGTTGGCTCAAGAAGTTCCTGGGGCTGCAGCTTCCGGACACGTGACTGGTTAAAGCGGTCTTGGAAATAGAGACTCTGAGGGATGTGAAGCCTGGGTCCACATACTGTCTTCCAGGAGATGCTCCCCGGAGCGCCTGAAATACGTGGCCTCTTCCCTGTAATCAGAGAGCTTGGCCGACACCCCTCAAGTGTTTTTCTGAAGGGGAAGAGCATCTTAGTGGAGCCTTTTAAGGATAGCTTGCTCATTAAAAATTGATGTAGCACTTTAAAGTTTAATATTTAAACAAAATGCTTAGTGTTTACTGGTATTGCACATTTTCATAGGTTTAAAAAGTTGGGGGAAACTTTAGGGCTGGGGAAGTACCAAGACCACTTTAATATTTAAGGTATATGTTCCTAAAAAGTCAATTCAGATTCTTTGGCCTTTGTCTATTCTATATAATGGTTTTTCCTCAGCCTGCAGACAATATTTAAGTTGGGAAGGCTGCCTGCACTCCCTTCCAGTAGCCATGGGTATTGGATGAATCCCAGTTCTCTGCTTCTACGCTAGCCATTCCCAACCTTTATCTCCACAAAACCTTAGGGGGTTGCCATTAACTGTAAATGATAGTAAAAAAAAAATTCAATTATTTTAAAAATTCATGCACATTAAACAAAGTTGTTTGGGATGGCGGAATAAAATGTACACAGCAAAACAGAACTGACCATATCATCAAAGTGAGGGCATATAATAGACAAGAGAGAGGAAGGGGGTGGCGGGAGAGAAGGAGGAAAACAACCTGCCGTTAGTTAACTAGCTTGGCTAGAGAGTCAAGGGGCGTTGCAGGAGCAGAACACCATGTGTGAACTAAAATGTGACGTGGCAAACTGCATGAGCTACACACATGTGTCATGACTCTAGGTGTCAAATACATCAGGGCAGAATGCTGGACACTGCAGGGCTGTTAGCTTTTGAGGAGCAGTTAGGACTCCAGCTGTTAGACAGCAAAGACACCGGAGCCTACCAGGAGATGTGGCTGAGATATGGCACTCACCGGAGCCTGTCAGGCGACAGCTGAGGTGTATCTTGGTCAAAGACCTGGAAACCTGTTCTTGATTCCACAGCCAGCCTACTCAGCTCCAAACTGCACTTCATTTCCCAACAGAGATCGTGATGACCAGAACACAGTAGGGACTTTGCTGTAACAGTGAAGCCACCGCATTTAAAGCTAGTGTGAGGTCCCCTGCAAGGCAGTGACTGTCTCATCTACTTCATAAGAAAACACTGTCTGACTGAGTAGATGATGTTTATGTCTGTAAACTTCATTTGTAATTATCAGTTTCCTACTCTAAATGAAAAAAAATCCAAATAAATAAATAAATAAAATTCACCAACAGATGAAAATGTATGTCTTCAGTAAGTATGTCTTCAGGAGAATCTGAGAGCAGCTGCAGCAGCCTTCACCACCCTGGCTCATCCACTCCAATCCATCCACCATAACTGATTTAATATGAGCTTATAATTAGTACTGTTGATTACTATCTGGTGCCAGATATCCCAAATGCCCCACCTTCATGTTAATTAATCTTGAAAACTTTCCAAGCTTTCCCCTGCCCTGCCTGCCTCTGTTTCCTGCATCGGTGCACACATAGTACTTTATTCAAACAAATCGAACAACTGCAGCATCACTAGGTCTTGCACACAGTTGGTACTCAGTAAATGTTTGTTTATTCAAATCACTGCTCCTTCATCACAGTGATTCTCATTAGGATGGAAAACTCACAGCCCAGATTGAGGCTTGGGTCACTAACTGGCAATTGACTCTAGGGCAACTTGTGTTCAAATTGCCGGTGAAGACTAATCTCTACAAAACTCAAGGAATCATCGCGGATAAATTTCTGGTAGACCCTAAGACATGAAACTCTACACCAATAAGGGTGTACTCATACATCACTGATTTGAATGAAAGGAGGGGAAACCAAAGAGACACCAGGAGAGAGTCTATTAAACTGAGGCAGAAGGACTGGCAAGCATAAGTTTCTTCTAATATTTTACACGAGGCTTGTTTTATGGAAATATTTGTGGGGTATATTTGGAAAACAATGGAGCAAATATGACTTTCAACAAAAGTACAGTAGACAGTTCTTTGCATGTGTGGCCCCTTCCTCATTCTGACCTGTCTTTCAAGAAATCCCAAAGCTTAATAAATACAACATTCTGTATTCTAAGAACCCCTTCCCAAAATGAATGATTTCTTCCAGGAGCCTTTGAGCATAAGTGACTGAGAGCTGTCACTAACGGTGGTGCTGAAGGGACAGAGGCGCTGGCAAACAGCAAGGACAGTTAAGGATCAGAAGGAGCAAAGTCCAAATGTCTAGTCTGAAACGTCATCTGTTTCGCCCAGCTATGCAAGCCTTACAGCTTTTATTCACACACGCAACTCTCCAAGCTCTCAAAGCCTAGTTCTCTATCAAGCCACCTTCTCTGCTTTATCTGGAACACCCCCAGATGAGTTCTTGTCCCCTCCCTCAATCCCTCTTCACACTCTTCCCTTACTGAGACGATACAGTCTCAAAACTCTGAACTCAAGGCTAATCATTACTTCCTAAAACAAATATTTATCAAATGCCTACAAGAGAAGATATATTGTAATTTAAAGGAGATAATCTGGCATTCATTGGAAATTTTATTGTATGTAGATGTATGTAAAAAATTTAAATGCCCACACCTTAAAAAGTAAGCAAATGTTTTTTAAAAAGTAAATAAATGCCTACACCTTTAAAAGTAAACAAAAATTTAAAATTTTCTTTAAGAATTTAAAAAGTAAACAAAAATTTAAAATCAACAGAACCAGAAAGATATTGCAAAAAATACAAGAAGTTGACATTTCTAAGTACTATATATACATATAGGTATATATGCTACTATATGTTTATATGATAAATACTATATATCTAGTAAATACTATAATCTATGTAAAATAAATAGAACCTGTGAATAGGAATTCACTGGTATGTAATATATATCTTAGTCAATCGTCTTTTACCATAACCAAGGTAAGTCTTACAAAGGAAAGCATTTAATGGGTAATTGCTTACAGGTTCAGAGATTTAGTTCCTTATCATCATGGTGGGTAGCCTGGTGGCAAACAGGCAGAGAAGTATCTCAGATCCACATTCAGCAGGAAAGAGATAAATACTGGATCTGGCTTGAGCATTTGAAACCTCAGAATCCACCCCCAGTGATATACTTATTCCAACAAGGTCACACCTAATCCAACTAGGCCACACCTCCTAATCGTGCCACTCCCTGGTGGCCAAGCCTTCAAACCTACTAGCCTAAGGGGGCCATTCCTACTCAAATCACCACACTATATTACAGAATGTACTGGTTAGGATTCTTTGTCTACTTAATATAAGTTAGACACAAGAGATAAAGAAAAAGAGAGAGATAAACAGTTAGACAGAGACACAGAGAGAAACAGACACACAGAAAGAGGATTTATTAGAATGATTTATAGGCTATTGTTAAACTAATCCGACAATAGCTTTCTATGAATGGAAATTTCAACAATCCAGTAGTTTCTCAGTCTATGAGGACAGATGTCTCAGCTGGTCTTCAGTATATGCTGGAATCCTGAAGAAGAAGAAGGTTCTAATGCCAGTAGTTCTGGGACTTGCTAGCATGGCAGGAGCAAGCAGGCAAAAAGCAAAAGCTTTCTTTTTCCATTTCCCTAAAATGGCTTCCAGCAGAAGGTGTAGCTCAGGTTGGAGGTGGATTTTCTCAGTTCAAAAGATCCAGATTAAAGGTGTGTCTTCCTACCTCAAAGATCTGGATGAGAAGTAGATCTTTCCTCTTCAAATTGCTCAAAAATCCACCACAGGCATGCCCCTCCATTCTTGGATTGTAGTTAATTGCAGTTGTAGTCAAGCTGACAACCAAGGCTAGCCATTACACAGGCCTATGAGGCATTTTCTTGATGAACAATTGGTGCAGGAATTGAAGGTAGTGCCGCCTCTGAGCAGGAGGTCCTGGGTTGTGTGTAAAAGCAAGCAAAGTGAACCATGGGGAGAGAGCCAGTAGCAGTGTTCTTCCATGGT
Organism: Microtus oregoni; assembly: GCF_018167655.1. Lineage (NCBI taxonomy): Eukaryota > Metazoa > Chordata > Mammalia > Rodentia > Cricetidae > Microtus > Microtus oregoni. The sequence goes on from NW_024543071.1 coordinate 42,217,464, forward strand.
CTCTTCTTCAGCTCCCCCTCCACGTTTCTGCTTGAGATCCTGTCTTCCCTGGATGATGGTGTCTAACCTGTAAACCTAATAATCCCTTTTCTCCCCAAGTTGATTTTGAACATGGTATTTATCACAGCAGTAGAAATCAAACTGATGCATTGGCTTAACAGTGGAGAGACAGGGGAAGACAGTGAACATCAGCTTCTGTTCTCCACGGGTACACTCACATGTAACAGGGCCCCAGACTCCATGATGGAAGTACCATTCAGGGTAAAACTCAGCACTTAGACAGTACCCCCAGCTAAAATGAAGACAAAGACCTAATCCATCAAAGTCCATAATGCTGGGGAAGTCTCTAAATGTACTAACCTTACTTATTGTGAATGGAGACCTGCACTTATGCTTCCTGAAGGATATATTAACTAAATAAACAAGAAGTTCATGGTAAACAACTTCCAAAACTCTAGAAGTGACAGAGACATCTTGCTGCCTGGACCATCACTCAAAGTTCTTCAGTACCGTTGGAGCATCCATCTTCAGCCTACTGCAGGCCCATAATATCTGACAGACCTTTTCATGAAGCAGGAAATTTGAAAGTCTGTTTCACCTGTATTGGCAATTTGCCAGTCACTTTCTTCTGTATCTTGCAGAATGTCTTGCTGACTCTTTAATGAAGCAGGAACCCTGAAGGACTGTCTCACCTTCTTTAGGCAAGTTCAGCAGTTATTTTTTTATGAGTCCTGCATGTTAGTTTATACAGCATACCACCAAGCAGTCCAAACAAGAGCAGTTTCTTGCCCAAATGACTAGCCTAATCACATTGAAGGCAAATTCTACAATGAATTTCTTCAATGACCATAAACCTTTCTGAAGTAATTGGTGCTGACAGAAGCAGACATGTCTCACCGTCAAGAAAAGTCTAAGTTCTTAAAGCCTTTCAAATGCCATATTCTGTAGGTCTTTGAAATGTTTGGAGAATACTTATCCATCTGAAATATATCTCTGTACGTCTAGAAAACCTAGCTAACATGACTACAAGTTTGACTATTATAACTGTCTATCTGTTAATCCATAAATTTTTATTATACATTGCACTTTTAAATGAACTGTATAAATATAATACCTAAAACAAGATTAGAAATATATATATAACAAATTTGACCTTAAATTTATACTAATAGACCAAGATCCATACCAACACATCCTCAGACTCAAATTTTGAAATCAAGATAACCCTTAAAATTTATATGTTGGTTTACCTTAGAAGTCTCCAGAATCAAATGTCTCTCTGTAGTCAAAAAAATTAAAGAAAACACAAAAATAAATACATAGTCCAGATTCTCTGTGATTCTCCACTTTTATATGCCTTTTTTTTACTCTATTATTTTTTAATATTTATCATCTTTACTCCTTTAAACTATGACTGTCTGTACTTTTATATTGCTTTTTCTGTCTCTTTAAAGACTTTGTTTTATTTTTTTAACTGCCTATACCCATTTTCTTTTTTTCTTAAGCATACATACATGTCTTAAGCACACTGTGTCTCATTTAGAGGTCTTTTATGTCTGAATCTGTCCTATTGTTTATCTGAATTCCTTTTCTAAAAAGGACATTTTAAAATGGTAAGCAGTGTGGTCACAGCAGCCCTGGATGCTGACTCTGCCTCTCTCTTGGCTTTTTAATATGGTGGACATTCGTTTACCGCCAGCTCTGGGACCTCCCATGGAAGCCATGCTTATCACCTCAACACTGGAAAGTTATTGGCACATGCTACCCACCACGTAACTTGCAGCATGCTCCAAAAGAGCCATAGCCATTCATTCCACCAGGACAAAACAGGAAGATGTCTCTTAAAGGAAGCACGGGTTTGGGGGCTAATGCTGAGTCGGGAAGCCTTCTCTTAAAGGAATCGTGCTTCTGCTTGTTGCCAAACAGAGTCTATCTGAAAATATGCCGCTCCCAAGAAGCTGTGCTTTGCTCCCATTTTTGAGGGTATAGAAGCCCTCTTTTTTTTCTTTTTTTCTTTTTTTAAGCTTTCTTAGATCTTATATAGATCCATGGCAGACAGTGGGTGCTATTTTATAATTGGAGCCTGCTTGTTTGTTTTCCAGCTGCCCAGACCCAAATAATCACACAGAAACTTTATTAATTACAACACTGTTTGACCAATGGCTCAAGCATATTTCTAGCTGGTGCTTAAATCTTAAATTAATCCATTTCTATTAATCTGTGTATTTCCATGAGACTATGGCCTACTGGTAAGGTTCTGGCATTTTCCTTTGGCAGCTAAATGGTGTCTCCTAGACTCTATCTACTCTCTATATATATTTCTGTTTAGATTTCCCACCAGGATATATTCTGCCCTGCCATAGGCCAAAGTAGCTTCTTTTTTTCAAAATTTATTTATTTATTATGTGAAAGCAAAAGTCGCAAACAATGCCACACCAGTTTGGAATTATGATTAATAGGGTGATATTTATTTAAAGGGGAAAAAACTTACAGATAACCGTCCCACACAATAGCCCTCTGAGCAATCAGGAAGGAGTCTAGTCACTGGAAACGAAGAGGAAGCGAAGAGAGCGAGAAGGGAAGTAGCCGCTTTTTTAAAGGGAGAGAGACCACGCCCCAATGGGCTGGTATCTCAGTGGCTATAGGCTGGAGGAGCGGAAGGACCTCCCGCAACAATTATGTGTACAACATTCTGCCTTCATGTATGCCCACATGCCAGAGGAGGGCACCAGATCTCATTACAGATGGTTGTGAGCCACCATGTGGTTGCTGGGAATTGAACTCAGGACTTCCGGAAGAGCAGCCAGTGCTCTTAACCACTGAGCCATCTCTCCAGCCCCATTTGAGAATATCTACACTTGCCTTTACTTGCTCTTTTCTGAATTTTCCATATCTGTACAGCTCCTTTAGATACTACCAAAGACAAACCAATCTTGCACACACACACACAAACACACATACTCACATGTGTGTGTACACACACACACACACGTGTATGTGTGTTTTCACATTCAGTTCACCTTATCTCCAGACTCTAAGGTCTTGAGAGGTTCTCCAATACCATCCTATTCTTCATACTACTTTCTCTCACTTTATAGCTCAGTGGCAGTCATCACAACTGACCTTCACAACTATCCTTAAAGAAAGTACTGATGTTCACATTTAACATAAGAAAACCCAGAAGAACAGAAGCAACGTGACCAACTCAAGACCACTCAAGATTACACAGGCAATAACTGAGCCAACCTGAATTAGGAATCAGGCACTCTTATTTTAGAGTGTCCATGTTTAGTTGAAGCAAATTATTCCAAACAATACTTACCATGTGATCAGGTTGCTCATCAGAAACCCCACTTCTGGTACAAATTTCTTCCCTAGTTTCATTTGTGTTATTATGATAAACTGTCTTGACAAAAGCACATTAGGAAGAGTTTATTTTTGCTCACAGTTCTAGGTTAGTGAAAGCAAACAGCCAATTCCTGGCGAGGTGGTGTCTGTGGTCCACCCTCTTTATCTTCAAGCTGAGTCATACGGCAACAATTCTGATATTGAGATGGCTTGGGCCGTTCAAGTAATGCAGCATGCTGAAGTCTATTACAAACTGAGTTTATCAGTTGACCCAGTTCCTGAAACTCATCAAAGTAGGTGACCAAATCTACTCTGAGTTTCATGAAAATTTTGAGAAGAAGCTTGGGGTAGATGTGTTGAATCTAGAAGAACTCAAATCAGAATCAGTTAAAGCAAAGTGCAAACCCTTCTGTTTAAATTTGAAGGGGCTATGGTACTTTATTGTGACTGGATTGCTGCTCCCAGGGCTACCCTGAGGACAACACCATCTTTGCACCCAGGATTCATTTTTTTGCCATTGAAATTGCTCAGAACCAGGAAAACTATACCAAAGCATTTTCTACCAGTGTTCAGGTCAAAGAAAGATAGAAAAGAGCTGGCAGTAAAGAAGAAAAAGCTGAGAAAGAGTTAGTTCAGGGGGCTGGAGAGATGGCTCAGAGGTTAATAGCATTGCCTGCTCTTCCAAAGGTCCTGAGTTCAATTCCCAGCAACCACATGGTGGCTCACAACCATCTGTAATGGGCTCTGGTGCCCTCTTCTGGCCTGCAGGCATACACACAGACAGAATATTGTATACATAATAAATGAATAAAAAAAAGAATGTTAAAATAATAATAATAATAAAAAGAGTTAGTTCATTGTGGAGGAGAAAAGAGGAAGGAGTCAGCAGAGGGGAGAAGTAGAAAACGACCCAGGAAGAAGAAGAAGAAAGTCAAGAAATGTGACTCAGCTGAACCCTCAAGTATCCATCCGGACCTACTTGCACAGACCCCTTTGGTTCGCTCTTGTGCAAACGGAAGACACAGAAAGATATCTTTGTAGCTACTGAGAGAAGCTATTCTGGGCATAATAGCTTAAGCACATTTAGTAGAGTCTCTTAGTTTATTGTTGCTTGATATCCTGTTTTTTGGCTGTAGCTGTTGTTGAAGTAAGGCATTTTATAAATAGATTCCTTTAAGGTTTGTATTATTTATGACTAACTTTTAAAAATATTTACATTTATTTGAAACTTCAAAAAATTTCAAGTATATAATCTCATCACCATATCTCATATAAAACTCTTTATCTTTCAGTTCTTCCCACTGTTCTCAGTAATGAAGTTCTTTTAACCTGTTAATTTATACATGGTATTGGGATTAGAATTCCATATATGGGAATTGACACCCAGGCCTATTGGTTCACACCTGTAATTCCAGCACCTGGGAGGATGAGGTAAGTGAATTGCATGGTTTTGAGGCCACCCTAAGCTTTACAATGAGAGTTTGTCTCAAAAAATAATCAGTTTAAAACACAAAAAACAACTCATACTATTTTCTGATAATGGCATGTTCAAAAATATTTTATCTTTGCAAGTTATATAAACTATTTCTGATGGCTACAATTAATTTTGCTTTGTTCTATATTTCTTTAAAAGAAAAACCTAACAGCTTTAGATGATAAACACTGAGTGTTTAATCATTTTCAAAGTTATGTTTGAGTGTGAGTTCATCTATTTCCTTATAAGCTTGCACAAGCATGTCTTAATTGTCTGTGCTCTCAAAGAAAGGGAGGAAGAGAGAAAAGGAAGGAGAGAGGAGGGAAGGAGAGAAGGAAGTCCCAGCTGCCCAACCCCAAAATAATCACACAGAAACTGCATTAATTAAATCACTGCTTGGCCCATTAGCTCTAGATTCTAACTCTTACATTAATTTAACCCATTTATATTAATCTGTATATTGCCATGTGGTTGTGGCTTACTAGGTAAAATTCCCAGCATCTGTCTCCGGTGGCTCCATGGTATCTCTCTGACTCCACCCTTCTTCCTCCCAGCATTCAGCCTAGCTTTCCCTGCCTACCTAAGTTCTGCCTTGCTATAGGTCCAAAGCAGTTTCTTTATTTATTAATGATAATCACAACACACAGAGGGGACCTTTTCTGTTTGAATAAAAAAGAAAGCTTTAACTTTAACATAGTAAAATTACATATAACAAAACAGGTATCAAACAAAAATTACAGTTACAATATTTATATCTTCTTTATCTTTTATCATAACTAAGGAAAACTATAACTATAAATTCTTCAATTCTATCAAAGACTCCAGAAGGATATATTACCTAAGTAAACAGAAAGTACATTGTAAGCAACTTCCAAAACTCTAGAATTGACGGAGACATCTCACTGCCTGGAAGTCACCCAAAGTTTTTTTGTATTGTTGGGGCATCCATCTTCATCCTACAGGCCCATAGTATCTGGCAAACTTTTCCATGAAGCAGGAAATTTCAAAGAGAGATTTGCCTATATTGGCAATTTGTCAGTCACTTTCTTCTGTATCCTGCAGAATGTCTAGTAGAGTCTTTCATGAAGCAGGAACCCTGAAAGACCATCTCACCTTTAGGCAAGTTCAGCCATCATTTCTCTGAGGGTCCTGCATGTCTAGTTAAGCAGTCCAGGCAAGAGCAGTTTCTTGTCCAAATGTTTAACCAACTCCAAAAGGAGCCTCTTAAATGCCCATCATCTTCCTGATGCTGCCAGGAGCAGATGTGTCTCACTGTCATGAAAAGTCTTAAGTTCTTCAACATTTTAAATGCTATATTCTGAAGGTCTCTGAAAGATTTGAAGAATACCTATCTAACTGAAATATATCTCTATACACCTAGAAAATCTAACTAACATGACCACAAGCTTGACTATTATCTTAATTATATATTACATTTTTAAATGAACTACACAATCAAGAGCAGAAATAAATATATATTACAAGATTGACCTTAAATTTGTATCAATAAACCAAGATCCATACCAATGCAAATTATTCATATCTGTGTCAGAGAGGGAAGTCTACAATCTCACCTAATCAAAGAAATCCATTTACAAACTCATTTTCCAGTCACAGAGGTCACACCTGGCCCACCACAAGACCCTTGAGCTCACAGGGTCCTGGGGCCACTGGAAAGTCAGTGTTTCAGACACTTTCAAGTTGCTGACTGGGCCCAACTAATCTGTTTACTCCTGCCCCCCTCTTCTAGTTCCACAGCTCAGTGACCAACCCCTAACACTATGTGGGCCTCAAAAGGCAGCAAACTGGGACCCAAGCCTTAGTGGTGAAAAAAACTTGTCGCAGAGTGAGTAGCAGACAAACTATGTGATCAGTCATCCCACTATGCCACCCAGCCTTCACAAGTACAAGGTACCCTAGCTCTTGGTGACATGCTTCATTGTGAGCTGGCTTATTTCAAAATGCATACTCTATTATAACATGCACATAATTGTAGAAATTCTGGCAGTTATCTGAAAGGTTTTTATAAATGAGTCTGCAACCAACACTGATAGTAACAATACCCAGAACAAAAAAATCACCCCCAAAACATACTGAGCAAAACAAGCTGGACATCAAACAGAACAACTACTCAGCTCCCTTTCTGTGAAGCTCCAGAACCAGCTGAACCACTGTACCCTGACAGAAGCAAATCAGTGGTGGCCTGGGGCAAGAAGGTACCTTGGGGGTAATGGAAATGCTATAGATCTTGACCATGATGCACTGGCATACACTTTCATCAAAACTCTTCACACCATTTTACATGAATTGTGCCTCAATAAAGCTGCTGTTAAAAAAAAATATGTTAGGCAGACACTAAGTCCTAATCTGTTCTTTGAATCTGAACACACCTGTATACATTTAATGTATCTGAACGCTTTGCCTGCAAGCATGCTTGTGGATCAAATGCATGCCTGGTTCCTGCAGAGGCCAAAAATGGGCATAAAATTCCTGCAACTGGAGTTACAGAAGGTTATGAACAATTGTGCAGGTGTTGAGAACCTCACTTGGGTCCTCTGCAAGAGCCACAGGTGCTCTTAACCACTGAGGCATCACTCCAAAGACCCGGACACATCCCTTGAAAAAGAAAAAAGAAATACCAGAAAACAGCCCTCTTCTTATTTTAGTATTTAGCCACAAGCTTCCCCCCTCTTTTTTTTTTTCAGAAAAAGAGCAGCTTGGATCCAAAAGGTAGGGCTGGGGAGGGGAGTCATTACTTTCCTGTGTTCTTGCAAAATAGTTAAGTTCTACAGATACTACAGCAATGGGTGAAATAAAAGTGCATTGTGGGCAGAGAACTGAATGGGAAGTTCTTCCTCTCTAAGTCACATATCTGTGCACTTGTCCATGTTGAGATGAGGACCTGACTGCCTATGGCAAAGGGCCAGGCAAGAGTAACTGAATGTATCCTCCATTCCTTGCCCTATAGCCGGTGGACACCCTAGGTAGAGAGCTCTGTTGCTGGTCAGGACTGAAACCAAGAGCCTTGTTCCACTTTGATCTGGAGAACACACCTTTGGTACATCCTCCTGGGCTGCAGTGTGAACCAGCTGCCCCTGCCTCTCTGTAGAAATACCCAATCATGATGTCTGCTGTAGGGCACCATATGTGGAAACTACAGCCTACATGTGCAAAAAAAAACCCAATGTATATGACATTTACATTTAGCTAGCAATATTTTAAAGCACACAGGAGGATGTGAGAAGGCTATCTATCATTTTATATAAAGAATTGGTGCATTCATGGGTTATGGTATATGCACAAGTCTTAAAGTGAATCCCTTACAGATACTGAGAATACCAGGGAACCAATAACCCCAAGAGATATACTCTATGTTTCCAAAATTATTTGACCCCTAATACCATTTGGGAGGAATTCCTTTGGGACATGGGTAGTCCAGAGCGTTGGGTCACCTGAGTCAGATGAGGATTAAGATGAGGTACCTAAGAATGGACTCACAAGCTGATATGTAAGGTAAGACCAACACCTGACTCTACAGAGCACTTACTGTGTCCTAGACATTGTTATGATCTCTTTAATTCATCTAATCATTAGTGAGGCACAATATTACTTTACCCTCATTTTATCGATGAGAAATCTGAGGCAGAAAGGGATACAGTGGTTTGACCAAGATTAATGAAGGGACAAAGCCAGAAAGCAAACTTGGCTGTCTACCTGCAGCACTCAAACCTCCGGGAGCACTGCCATGCCTTGGCACACTGTAGAAGGAAATTAATACACGTGACTTGAATACTCATCCCCCAAGCCCACCAAATTCATATGCTATGATCCAACTCCAGAGATGTAAGACAGTGTGGGGGTGATTAAATTAAAGGATGAAGTTTTCGTGAGTGAGATTAGGGTCCATAAGTGACCTCATCCACATAAGGGACGTCTCCCACTACATGAGGACAGAACGGGATGGCACCATTTCTTAGTGAAAAGCAGGCCTTCATCAGTGCCTTAACTTGGGTTTTTTGCTTCCAGAACCCAGAGAAATAAATAGTATGTTTATGATCATTAAATAGAGCCAGCAATCCAAATTGATTAAAACCTGTATGTTAAGCCCTCATTCAGAGTGGGTCCGTGGATCAGCCAAATCAGCATCACCTGGGAGTTTACTCAGACTGTGGAGCCTCTCCCAATCCTGTTGCTCTCAAACCAACATTTTAGCAAGATCTTCAGGTGATCCATCAACAGTGTAGACCAGAGCTCCAAACGACAAAGCCTTAAGTTTATCTTGTTTTGCTTTGATTAAATCCCATATAACTTTGGTGTTTGGTGAAAGTCGAGAACTCTGAGTATGAAAATGTGCACAGGAGTTTGAAGATATCACAGACTTTTGTTTAAAAACTTTTCTGTAGAAGGTTTTAAGGTGCTGGGAGCCAGTCTTTAGGGTTCTCATGCTTTCTTACATTTAATCTTTTAAAGTATTGGTAAACTTGAAAAGGTTAGTAAGCCACCCTAGTCATAGCAAGGAAGAATGATAGAGAATTAACCTCAGCATTCTGCTGCCAGGGTCCTCTGTAACCAAGCTGTTCAGGGTGACCAGCTACGGCAATTCTGAGGTGCACCCTGGTGGATCTCTCCAAGAAGATCGTCCCTTGTAACTACAATGTATTCTGATGCAGTGGTATGGACGGGCCACTCTCAAGAGAGGAAAGGGGCCTAGCTGGATCCTAGCAGTCTGTGCAATGAGAGATGTCACTCCCAGAGGACCCAGATATCTACTTGGTTTCTTCCACCCTGCACAGTTTCAAGTAGCGTGTCAACCCAACACTGCCACCTGTCACATTCTCTACTTAAATGACGTGGGCAAGAAGATTTCATTGTGTGGACCAAGCGATGCACTGACCATAGCTTCTTGGTTCTCTGTATTGAAAGGAGCCAGGTGAGGCCGATTGATGAGGCCTGCCTGCCCCCCAGTGGCACGGGGGAGCAGTAGTAGGATGTATCACTGTTCAAGTCTCTCAGACTTCTAATCCTTTATCTAACAGGCCCTTACTGGACAAGAAGCACCTTTGCCTAAGGACAGACAAATTCAAACTATCTGGTGCATGGAGAACTATGAAAGAGTGTGTACAACTTGAACACTGAATGTATTGTGTATTTACTTATTCATGTGTGTGTGTGTGTGTGTGTGTGTGTGTGTGTGTGTGTGTGAGTGTGTGTGTGCTGGTTTATGTTCTCGACAATCTAACATATCCATCATGACCTTGAACTACTGATCTTCCTGACTCTCTCTCCAAAGTGCAGAGACTACAGGTATATACCACTACATTCAACTAACATCGTTATTTCCAGTTCAAGCATTTCACATGTATACATAAGCCATTTTCAGATTTTATCTTTGGCTTCTGTTTTTAGATGCCAAGAGAAATTCTTCAATTCTTTTCTAAGACACTCACTAGCATAAAGTCAGGGTTTGGGGTATGTCATTTTGCTTTTCGGGCTCCAGTCTTTTGGAACACCCTATGGAGGTTGGTTTTTATGCTACTGTCTTTAAAATAACAGTCTTCTAAAGAAATATAACAATAACTTCTTTGTAAGCAATTTTCCTGGTTTAAATAAAATGATTTTTTTTCCAGCTGGGTTTAATGGTGCAGGACTATAATTTCCCTATTTAGGCTAAAACAGGAGGACTGCCCGCCTGAACTACAAAGTAAGCCCAAGACCAGCCAAGTCAAGTTAGTCTGGAAACAAAAAGTAAAGAGGGGGAGGGTTAAAGTTATAACCCGGTGGTAAAGTGCTTTCTTAGCATGTACAAGACCCTAAGTTCAGTCCTCAGTCCTGACAAAATCAGCTTTCCTAGCCAAAGCAATTTCTCCTGGAAAATTCATTTCTGTAATTCTAAGCATTTGGATTTGTTCTCACAGAAATAATCCTTGTCTTTTTCTTTCCACACCATTATCAAGATATGCACTATTTAACCAAACCATGTAGCTACAGGAACAAGTGCAATCAGAACGGAGAAATTTGGGGACAAACACAAGTAATCATTGACTAATCTATGACTCAGGCAGCTGCAGGAGGTAGGAGTCATCATGAGTCACCGAGAATCTGAGAGCTTTAGTCATCCTGGTGAATCAGACAAATAATGACCAGCCGACAGAGATGCGTTTTGTTTTGTTTTGTTTTAGTTTACTAGTATACTTCATATATTTGTGTGAATTTGTGCAAGTTTCTGTGTGCAACATATGTGCATACGCCCATGGAGGCCAAACCCAGGTCTTCAGAAGAGCATTAAGTGCTCTTAATTGCTGAGCTATCTCTCTCTATCCTTAAAGAGGAAGGTTTTTGTTAAAGCACATCTGGTCACATCCTCTCTCTTGAAATGTATTTATTTGGTTTCTAAGATTGGGGGATATTGAGTCCAGTCTGAAGAGTCTACCTGACCCAAGTATGCATGCACCACATCCAACCTCCAGGCCTGGCACAGGTCACAGACCCTGTGTGCCAGCCTAGTCTATTAAGTCCTTCCAACCCTAGCTAGCTTACACCACACCTAACATCTCAGCTATCCCAAGTTGCTCATCCTGAGCTCTGGTCCAGTCTGGTATGTTCTTTGGACCCTAGTTCACCTGCACCAATCCCCAGACCTAGCCTAATCATACCCTTGTACACTGACCCAGTCTGATGACTCCCTCCAACCTTGCCTGACCACCCCATTCCCGACCCTCAGACTTAGCTTCTGCTGCCTGAGGGGCCAGCTGCCAGCAGCCCAGGGCTCATGCATACTATGACTATTTTTTATCTGAGGGGGTAAGAGGAAAAACCATCTTTCGATGGTTTCCTTCAGACTTTTCTTTATTCTTCTTTTGTATTTGTTATTTCTCGGGTGATTTCCTTCTTTTATTCTTGATGGGTTTTTTTTTTCTAACTCTATACTTATCCTCGATGTTTTCTTTCTCACTCATTTTAACTCTCTCATTCTTGATGTTTTTTTTTTCCAATTCATTTTAACTCTGTCTTTTTCCTTTCCCTTGCAGCTTATATACCCCAGCAAAATCTTTCAAGCAATATAAAAATTACAGTGTGGCTACATCATTTTTCAAGTGAATGATTACAATGAATACAAGTAAAAAACATGTTTTCCATATCACTTATATGATTAAATATTTTATCTATTACAGATAAAAAAACAAATTATCCCCCAGAACCCATGCACATTCATACACAAGCAACTTGTTATAGATTAACAGAGTGTAAGCAAGCAAGTTATTTTTTGCAGTTAGTTCTTTCACTGGCAGGCTGCATTTTACGGTTACAAAGAAGGGACCAATCACTTTATTGCTTATCTTGAAAGGTAATTTTATAAAGAACCTTAAAAGAATCACAAATCTAAACTTTTATACATGAAAAGCAATTAATCAGCTCTACTTTAAACCTTTAGGGTGCATACCCACTCATCGGTAGTTTTTATATCACAGGATGAAAGGCAAAAATGGATACATGGAATTAATCGCCACCTTTGGTCATCAGCCAATCCTAATAAGAAAGGCACGGCAGCTAATGATAATGGACTCCGTCATTGTTGTTCCTTGACCTTAAAAAGTTCCTCATTCTTCACTCAACTCTGTGTTTTTCTAAAATTTTAGACGTCTTCTTGGGTTTTTCAACTCGAAGCTATTTAATCAAAACATCTTAGTCTAACTTTAAGTTATTTTCAAAGCTTTGTTTCAGCTATGATGCACTCTGGAATCTGTGAACACATCTCCCAATATTAAGGTTAAAAGAATTTAAGCTAGCTGGACTACTGGGACTCAACTGTTTTCCTTGATCATTAACCTAAGCCATAGTCTATGTGGCTCCTCAATAGAAGCTCATGTGTTCTAGCTGTGTGACATTTCCTTGTTTTATTTTTGATCATCAAAACTCTATTTAAATTAACACTATTATTATCAATTAGACAGTACAGCTTAGAAAGAAATCATCTTCATAATAATCCACAGGTAAAAATGCCCAGTAGAATAAGATGTTTCCATGAGATAAACACACTATGTTACAGGCAGTGGGGATCTCCCCACACCCATTCACACCACGCCAGATATCAGAGAAAGATACCAGAAAAGGAGCAAACGTGAAGACACAGCAGAAGCAAAAGACATTCTAGAGTCTGTGGTCTTGGGGCCTCGCCTATCTGAGATTCACCCACTAGGGATTCACCTCCTGGGGGGTGTACACCTAAAACTTCAATTGTCACCTGCTGCTCCTCTGACATTGCCACCAGCACCTCGTCTTGAAAACACAGACTATATACCAGCCTAACCGTGTGAGTATCCAATTCCTTGGGCCCTCCATGTCGTCTCCACACTCAGAGACAGCTCAGATATGGTAGCTTGAATATCAACTCAAGTAGACTGGCCGTTTGTCGCCTTGCATGTTTTCTTGCTTGCTGGTGAATTCGTTTATTCCATTCCTTCGATCCAAAATTAACATTGAGTGTCTGAAGGACTGAGCTGCCAATTCCTCCTACCTAATCAGAAGTCAGCCAAGCTTAGGAAACAACAAAAACAAAACCAAACTTCTACTCAACAGTGGCAGCCTAGACTCTCACATCAGAGACACAACCAATGAAGGAAGTCTACATGGCCGAGTTCCATCACAGAAATACAAATGCTATGAATGGACAAGACAATGTGTCAGACACCCAAATCTACCACATCTGTGGAAAGTTCTCCAGTGAGAATTACTTAGATGAACCCCAGGACACAGAACCTAGAAGAGCAATCATAAAGTTCATCAAAGAATTCACAAAGTTTAAAGAAAACATAAACAAACATTTTAATGAGTTTAAAGCGAATAATAATGCCAGAATGACATCTGAGAAAACGCAAGCATATAGCTAAATAAAATGATGAAAACAGCACAACCAAAAAATTAATTTGGTAAAAAGATAGAAATACTGATGACAACTCAAACTGAAATGAAAAATTGGAAAATGCCATTATTGAATTTAAAAACACAGGGGAAATTTTTGGCAAGTAGAAGATAGAATCTAGAACTTGAAGATAGGGGAACTGAACAACTCAAGCAAATAATATGAAAAAAATTAAACACAGGAAAGAAACATGAAGGAACTGTGGGACACCATGAAAATATCAATTATTTGTATTGAATTATAGTCAAAGAAAAGATACAGAACACACCTTCAACAAAATCATAGAAGAAAATATCTACAAATTCATGAAAGATATATCTACACAGATATAAAAAGCACACAGAATTTGAAGTAAATTAGACAAGAACAGAAACTCCCCACAGCATATTAAGTTAAAACCTTAAATATACTGAACAAAGGGAGGGTACTAGATGCTGAAAAATAAAATACACAAGTCACTAAGAGAGGAAAACAAAACAGCAGTTGATTTCTCAGTAGAAAGTTAAATACCATAAGATCCTAGAGCAACGACTTCAAGATCTTCAGAAAGATCATAGATTCCAATCTACATGTTGTACCCAGCAAAATTATCTGCCATAGTTGATGAAAGAAAGACTTTTTTGTCATAAACATCCAAAAGAATTCATGTCCACCAAACCAGCTCTGTGGAGAACACTGAAAATAATACTTTAGAGTAGACTAAAGAGAGAAAGAAGCATATCCAAGAATATACAAAGAATCAGTAATCACTAAAACACAGGACTAAGAATAGAAATGGCATATTTAACATTTAACACAATGTTAAATATGAATGTTCTCAGCTCCTAAATAAAAAAACACAGCACAGTTGGAGGTATTAAGAAAAAATTCATCTTTCTGTTGTCTTCAGGCAACTTATTCTACCTTCAAAGATAGAAACCACCTTAAAGTTAAGGATGGAAAATGGTAATTCCAGAAAATAGGACAAGGAGGTAAGTAGGTGTCGCTAGCCTAATATCTGACAAAATGCACTTAAGTGAAAATAAGCCAGAATAGATAAAGAAGGGCACTTTATTCTAGTCATGGACAATGAACCAGAAAAACACTATAAGCCTGAACACACGCATGCCAAACTCTGACACCCTGAATTTCATAAAAAGCATAAGATTGGGCTTAGTGACACAGATTAACTCCAACTCAGTAATAGTGGGTGACCTCTTTATATCTTACTTTCTCTAATAGACAGGTCACTTGGACAAAAATAAACTAAAGCATCAGATTTAAATGCCATCATACATTAAATGGACCTAATAGATACCTACAGAATATTTGATCCAAACACCAAAAAAATATGCTTTATCCTCAGCAGCCCATGGGAAATTCTCTAAAATGGACCATATCCTGGGCCATGAAACAGATCTTAACAATTCAAAAAAAAAAAAATAACTTCAAATCTCCTGTCTGATCACAACACTACTAAATTGAAATCAACAGCAAATCAATTTCTAGTAATTATATAAACTCAATGAGATTAAATAGAATATTGCTGAATGATGAATGGGTCAAAGAAGAATCAAAGAAAGAAATCAAATTTTCCTTGAGTTAACTGAAATTGATAACCCAACCCAACATTGGAGGCACATTAAAAGCAGTTCTAACAGGGGAATTTATAGCTATAGGCATGCACATTAAACAACTAGAAACAGTACAGATAAATGACTGAATGATAGAACTCAGACTTTGGAAAACAAAACAATTGCGAATCCAGTCAATGACAGGGAATGATGAAAATCAGAACATAAATTAATGAAATAGAAACAAAGAAAACTACATAAAGAATCAACAAATTTAAGAGCTAGTTTTTTGATATGATAAACAAGATTGACAGACTCTTGCCCCCAATTAACCAAAAGAGATAACCCAAATGAACAAAATCAGAGATGCACAGGGAAACATTTCAAAAAACATTTAAAATTCAGAATATAAGGAAATACTTTTAAAAAACTGTATCCTAAGTGATTCCAAAAATTCTACCAGGGAACTCCTACAACTCATAAGCACCTTAAGTAATATAGCAGGATACAAGATTAATTAAACATATCAGTAACCTTCCTTTATACAGATGATAAATAGGCTGAGAAAGAAGTCAGAGAAACAGCACCCTTCACAATAGCCACAAATTAACTAAAGGACTACAGGAAAAGACCCAAATTAGTAAAATTAGGGACAAAAGGAGACCTTTAAAAAGGAGCCAAGGAAATTCAGAGAATCATAAAGATATACTTTATTCCACAAAATAGGAAAACCTAAAGGAAATGGATGGGTTTCTTGATGTATATGATTATGACCTTCTAAAGGTAAATCAAGATCAGATGAGCAGTTTAAACAGACTCAAACCCCTAGCAAAGTAGAAATAGTAATTCAAAGTCTCCCCTCACCCCCAGAAAAGTCCAGGGCCAGATAGATTCAGGATTTTACCAGACCTTCAAAGAATTAATGTCAATACTCCCCAAATTATTTTCCAAAATATAAACTAAAGGAATATTTTCTTGTTCTTTGTGTGAAGACATTATTACCCTGTGTCTTAGTTATTTTTCTATTGTTGTGAAAATTCACCATGATCAAGGCAATTTATAAAAGAAAGCAATTAATTGGGTACTTACTTATAGTTTCAGAGACTGAGCCAATGATCATCATGGTGGGGAGCATGGTAACAGGTAAGCAGACATGGCACTGGAGCAGTAGCTGAGAGCTTACGTATGAACCACATGGGGAGTGTGAATAGACAGGGAGGGAGGGAGGTCCCACCTTAGTGACACATTTCTTCCAAAGTCAAAGTATTTTATTTTTGCAAAGGATATGACATTAAACATTAAAGGATGCTTAAAAACTCCACCAAAAAACTTCTATAACTAGTAATTAACACACAAAAATCAGTAGCCATATATACAAATAGTAAATGAACTGAGAAAGAAATCAGGGAAACAGTACCTTTCACAACAGCCTCAAAAAATATCTTGGGATAACTTTAACCAAGCAAATGAAAAACTTTCATAAAAACAAAAAACAGTAACAATAACTAAAAAGGCTTTAAGTCATTGAAGAAGATATCAAAAGACAGAAAGATCTCCCATGCTCATGGATCAGTAGGATTAACATTTGAAAATGTCCATCCTACCAAAAACAATCTACATATTCAGTGTAAACCCCATCTAAATTCCAACACAATTCTTCATAGATATTAAAGAAACAGAGGCTGGAGAGATGGCTCAGAGGTTAAGAGCATTGCCTGCTCTTCCAAAAGTCCTGAGTTCAATTCCCAGCAACCACATGGTGGCTCACAACCATCTGTAATGGGGTCTGGTGCCCTCTTCTGGACTGTAGGCATAGACACAGACAGAATGTTGCATGCTTAATAAATAAATAAATATTTAAAAAAAAATAAGAAACAATTTCCAACTTCATGTAGACACATACACAACAGCTAAAATAATTTTGACTTACAGGAACTACTAGAGTCATCACCATCCCAGATTTCAAGTTGTATTTCAAAGCTAAAGTAATAAAAGCAGTGTGGTGTTGGCATAAAAACAGCAACAGCCACGTTGATTAATGGAATTAATTGGAGACCCAAACATAAGCCCACGAATTTATGAACATCTGATTTTTTGACAAAGAAGCCAAACACTAGAAAAAGATAGTAATTTCAACAAATGGCGTTGGTCAAATTGGATGGATATGTATTAGACTCTTGCGCAAAACTCAACTCCAAGTGCACAGAAGATCTCAACATAAGACCAGACACTCTGAATCTGATGGAAAAGAAAATGGGAATAAACTTGAACTCAATGGCACAGGAAAGGACTTTCTTAACAGTAGCACAAGCACTAAGACCAACAATTAATACACGGGGACTAATTAAGCTAGAAAGCTTCTGTATGGTAAAGGACACCATCATTCCGGCAAAACCTAAAGATTAATAAAGATCTTTATCAATTATATATCTGATAGAGGGTTAGTATCTAAAATATATAAAGAATTAAAAACCCTGAACATCAAGAAAACAAACAACCCAACTAAATAATAGGGTTCAGAACTAAACAGGGACCTGTCAAAGGATGAACACAAGTGTCTAAAGAAATGATCCCAACGTCCTTACCTATTAGAGAAATGCAAATTAAAACTACTTTGAAATCTTACTCCAGTCATAATGGCCAAGATCATTACCACAAATGACAGCACTTGCTGAGAAGGACGTAGAGTAAGGGGAACACCCACCCATTGCTGGTGGGAGTGCAAATCTCTACAGCCACTATGGAAATCAGTGTGGTAGTTCTTCAGGAAGCTGAGAAGATAACTACCTCAAGAATCAGCGTATCACTCTAGGGCATGTAGATCAAGGTCTCTATACCCTGCTACAGAGATAGGTGCTCATCTCTGTTCCTTGCTGTTCTATTCATAATAGCCAGATATTGGAGCTATTGGAGACAGTTTAAATGTCTATCAACTTATGAATGGATAACAAAAATATGGCACATTCACACAATGGAATATTATCTGGCTATTAAGAAAAATTAAATTATGAAATTTGCAGATCAATGAATGGAGCTAGAAAAGAAATCATTCCAAGTGAGGTAACACAGATCCAAAAGACAAATCCTGTGTTTTATCTTTCGTGTGGATGTTAGCTTTTAAGATTTCTCTGTTTTCTACAATTGGAATAACTACAGAGGTCAAGTACCTATTTAGGAATTAGTGGGCTTGAGAGGATCTCCCAGGAAGGAGAATTAGAATATAGTGTGATAGAGAGACAAAGGGGAAATTAGAAGAATTAAGTAGCGAGGTGTCTGGGAGAGAAAGAAGAGAATATGGGGAGAGACAACTCATACTAAAGGCCATTTGAAAAATCATATGGAACCCTACTACTGTACACACTTCCTAAAATATATACATATAAGAAAGTAATCTAAAAGAAGTAATAAAGTAATAGGGAAGACAATGCCTCAACTAGACATCTATGTCATTAAGAAAAAAAACTCTAGTCCCAGGTTACTCTCCATAACCTGAAAGTAAGACTCTATTGCTAAATACAAAGTTTACTTATGTCAGTGGACATAAAGAAGTTGAGCTGGTGTCTAACTAGAAGTTTCACCCCTACTAACTGTGTTCATGATACTGGAAGATACCAGAGGATAAAGGTAATCATGAATATTACCCAGCTACTATGACCTACGACAGTGACCTACCTGCAAGATATACTCATGCAATAGTGTCACAAATGTTATGGAAGTAACAACAACTTTTTAAATTTTAGTTAAAGGCCTACCCTATAATATGAAACCCATGACTGATACTTTTAAATTGACCAAGAACCTGAGACTAGCCAGTTCACAGGCCTCGAAGAAAACCTACCAATATTATTCTGCTAAATGAACATAGCAATAAAATGACTCCTAATGACATTTTGCTGTACCCATAGATCAATTAGTTTTTTATTTTAACATCTGGGAATTAACACAGAGACCCACAGCTGGGCAATGTGCAGAGAGTAAGAGACTTTGAAATACTCAATCCTAAATGGGGTGTTTTCATCAAAACCACCCTGCCTCCAGGCTCAGGAATCTATGCAAAAGAGGAGGTGGAAAGGTAAGAGTCAGAGGTGATAAATGGCTCCAGGAAAGGGTGTCTTCCAGACACAATACTAGAGCTCCTATGCAAAGACTAGCACCAGTGAGCACGTTATCATTCTAGATAGGGAAAAAGAAAAAGAAAGAAGGAAACAATCCAAAGGATTCCAGCTAACTCAAACGTTCCAGAAAAACTCCCTTGGAAAGCTCCATCTAGTGGCCTCTTAGAAGTCACTGCTGGTTTTTTGGTTTTTTTGTTTCGTTTTGTTTTTCTGCAAGGAGTCTAAAAATGTCATTTTATATTTAGGCCCAAGACTTAACTATTTTGAGTCCTATTATTGAAGAAAAAGAACAGAACAACTATCCAGTAGATAATTAATAGAGTTCCCTGTGGACATAATCACAGCAGAACACTGTGAACACCTGAGTATTTGAGACTTCTCATTTTCTGCTTCCTCAGGGCAACAGGGAATTGACTATCTGATGTATGCATCTGTTGATTTCTTCCTTTGAAAAAGTGTACTTCCTGAGAACTGTGTGGAGCTTTCCTTCTCTTTATTTCCTATCTCCATTTCAACCCACACGCTCCCAGAATGTCAGTCTTGGACTCCATCCTAGGAAAACAGATGCTGCCTACATGCTCAGAATTCCCTTTCTCCAGAGAATACACTGCACACATCCAAATCTGAACTTGCAGGCACCTAGATATCCGCCAGTAAGTGGCCTCTGAGAGCCCAGAGAGCTCCAGGTCCTTCATGACAGACTAGGGACTCTCCCAGTTTCAAGGAAGCAAGTACTTGTTTGCAGGAGTGCGATAGTCTCTCCTGAATCCAGTCCAACATTTGTTATAGTATCTCATGGGCTCAATTAGAAACACAAACATTTCGAAAACTTGGCAGTTTCTAGAGATTGGTTCTATTCTCAACGGTGTCATACCTAGTAAGAGAGACGGCCCAAAGGGTATGTAGAGACATTATGGAAGATGGTATATGAACTCCTGGCTTCAACTGTTAGTACAAAGAAATGAGCAAGTCTATCCTACGAGCCCATTGCCATTTTCTTTCCCTGGAAAAGGCATTGGGTTACTCTACTCTTATAGATGAATGTGATAAAGTAGTCCCACACTAGCTCAAAACTGAGTATGATAAAGGGTTTTTTATTTAGGGGTAGACTCACTGATCCACAGTCCTCTGCAGGGAGTAGGAACCAAATCTAGTATCAGCAGCAGAGAAAAAGAGAGGGGTGGAGGGGGGAAGGAGGGAGGGCATACCATTTCTCCATCTTGGTTTTTTTTTTTTTTTTTTTTTTTGATTTTCGAGACAGGGTTTCTCTGTAGCTTTTGGTTCCTGTCCTGGAACTAGCTCTTGTAGTCCAGGCCTGCCTCTGGCTCCCGAGTGTCCATCTTGTTTTTATAGTACCCCAAGACAATACCCAAAGTGGTCCAGCATCTCAAAGGCAATTGGCTGAAGGAGTTCCCCCAGCATACTCTCTCTTGGGGACAAAAGCGTCTTCAGCTACACTCTCCTAGGCTGAATCTAACCATTCCCTCTGCTGTTTTCATCTCTAGCGCTACTCTCAGATGCCCAGCTTCCTGGAGTTGCTCTTTGATGAGAAGACCCTACCAGGACCAACTGAGATCACTTTGTCTTTCCTGTTTGGGTCACAGCCATGATCATCTATAACCATTGAGCAATCCCCGACAAACACCCTTTCACACCACGGCTCAGTCTCCTGGATTTACCCCGTTCGGTGGTTATAGAAACTTAGTAAGCCTGTCAATACTTGCTCATAGGTGGAACTTCACTGTTAAATCCTGGGTTCCTCCCAAATCTTAAATCACTAGCAGCGCAAAAAGATCTTTCCTGCATTCTTAGTTCCATCTTCTCATTGTATAAGTAAATTGCCTGAGGTCACAGTCATGAATCTTAGTGAATATCATAATCCAAGAATGAGAACTAGCAACTGGGCGTTGTGGTCCACACCTTTAATCCAGCACTTGAAAGGCAGAGGCAGGCAGATCTCTGTGAGTTTGAAGTCAGCCTGTTCTACAGAGC
This sequence comes from Microtus oregoni, assembly GCF_018167655.1. NCBI lineage: Eukaryota > Metazoa > Chordata > Mammalia > Rodentia > Cricetidae > Microtus > Microtus oregoni. The sequence goes on from NW_024543071.1 coordinate 42,238,866, forward strand.
CAGTCCAGGACAACCAAGACTTTGTCAAAAGAAAGAAAGAAAGAAAGAAAGAAAGAAAGAAAGAAAGAAAGAAAGAAAGAAAGAAAGAAAGAGAAAGAATTGATTTAACAGTGACTTCCATATACAAATAAAGAGCAATGCAGCATGAATACCCAATCACACATAATTTATTTTCTCATCTAAAATATACTTTCTTGGCCGGGCGGTGGTGGCGCATGCCTTTAATCCCAGCACTCAGGAGGCAGAGGCAGGTGGATCTCTGTGAGTTCGAGGCCAGCCTGGTCTACAAGAGCTAGTTCCAGGACAGGAACCAAAAGCTACGGAGAAACCCTGTCTCGAAAATCCAAAAATAAAATATACTTTCTTTGTAGTAACTTATTTGGGCTTTCCTATAGTGGCATTTCATTTGTACTTTAATAAATAAAGCTTGCCTGAAGATCAGAGAGTAGAACAGCCCCACTGGTCAGCCTTACAGACCAGACAGTGGTCACACACACCTTTAATCCCAGTAACCACACTAGTTGCCATAGAAACCGGGTGGTGCATGCTTTGATTCCAGTGGTGCCTGACTTTAATCCCAGCCCTAGAGAGGATAATAAAATCAGAGAAAACAGCTCTCCAACACAGTCTCAATCCTAGAGGAGGCAGGATTGCCATTTTGGGCTGGGGTAGAAGTAAGAGCCAGTGGCTGGCTGCTTTACTTTTCGGATCTTCAGGTTGAACCCCAATTTCTCTCTCTGAGTTTTATTAATCGTGCTTTGCTTTCCAACTGCTCTGAGATATATAACTATCAGGCAAGTATCATAATCCTTTAGACATCAGAAATGAAATGTCCAGACGGTCAAATATCTTTCTTAAAATATCTCCAGCGGTATAGCAGAACTTCATCTACAATCGTGGCCTGTGTTAAGACCATGCTACCTTAACCGAGTAGGATATCAAGTCCTTTGGGAATATGCTAAAGCATGATACAGTTGAGTCATACAGTAGAATTATTTTTAGCTTTTCGGTAATTCTCTCCACTGACTCCCAGAGGACTGAACCGGTTTGTAATTCCTCCAGCAGTGGGTAAGGGTCCCTTCCTCCCACGCTCCATCCAGCACCTGTTGTCTTGTTGTCCACCATTTGCTGATCTTTGCCATCTTAACTGGGGTAAAATGAAATCCTGAAGTTGTTTCAGTTTGCATTTCCCTAATTGCTAGAGATGGTGAACATCCTTTTGAGATATACCGTAGCCATTTTCCCCTTCTTTAGAGAGTTCTCTGTTCAGGTCCCAGGCTCACATTTTGAATGAGTTATTTGGTTTGTTTTTTTTTTTTACTCCATCTTTTGAGTTCTTTTCTTTGAATATTAATCCTCTGTCAGATTTATAACTGGCAAAGATTCTCTCTCAATCTGTGGGCTTTCTCTTCCCAACTGATTGTTTCTTTAGCTGTGCAGAATCTTTTTAGTTTTATGAAGTCCTACTTGTCAGCTGTTGGCCTTAATTCTCTAACAGATGGAGTCCTATTCTGAGAGTTCTTTTGTGCACCTGTATCATGTAGAATACTTCTTATGTTTTCTTCTAGTAATTTCTATGTTTTAGGTATTAACCTATTTAGAGTTAGTTTTTTTGTGTGAGGTGATAGATATGGGTCTAATTTAACTTTTTTGCATGTCTGTCCATGTCCCTGTCACTCATTCCACAAAGCCTGCAGCTGTAGGAAGCCCAAGGAAGCTATGGAGAGACACTTGGGGGTATGGGAACTAGGAAGCAGTCCAGCTGAGCTCCCAGCTAGAAGCCAGAACCAGCGTGTCAACCCCGTAAATGTGCCTTCTTATGTCAACTGGCCCCAGTCAGGACATAGAGACTGCCTACATCCTGCCCTGCCAAGTTGGAAGATCCACACAGACCAAATAAAGAACTGTTAGTATTTTAAGTCCATAATTTTGCAATGGTTCATTTTATAACAAATAACTGGAATCTACCTTTCTAAAGCATATGCTGGTCCCCTTTGCGTCCCTATGGCAAAACACCTGAGACAAACAGCTGGAAGAAGACAGAGTCCTGTTGGCTCATGTGTCACATGTGTCTGCGCATGCTCAGCTGGCCCCCATCGCTTCTGGGTTAGGGGAGTGAGAGCACCATGAAGGGAGGCCTGTGAAAGAGACCTGTTTACTGCAAGGCCTCTGGGATACACAAAGAGAAAGAGAAGAATGTGCCTGGATCTCAGTATCTAGGGACTGTCTCAAGGAGCTAACTTCCTCCCACTAGGCCCTGCCCTGAATCACTCCACCTCCTGATGAGGCACAGGCTAGTGACCCATTCAACACACGGCCTTTGCGGAGACCCGACCCGTAACCAAGGACATACATCAAACTGGTTAACCACTGTGAACATTTCCATGTTTGTTACACCTGGTCTTTTTCCTATGAGAAAAAGTAAATGAAAGCAACCCCTTTCGATTTATAAAAGCAAGAAAAAAAAAGAGATAATTAAACAAACTGTTTTAAAATGCCTCCAACCCTAAATAATAAAATCGTACTATAAATATGTTAGTATTTGGTACAAAACTCTGTGAAAAGAATTAAGCCCTCAAGCCTTGACTATTCCTCGAAGGCCTTCTAAAAATAGGAAACCAAAACTGAAATTCATGTCACTTTGTTAATGGCATCACTTAAAACTATAAGTTAATTAACTAATTAACAACTTAATTAACTCAGCACTTAATTTACTTACTTGAGTTCACTTAAATTCCCTAGACATGATTTAATGAACTTTCAGTGTAAATCCTGACTAACCATGTAAGTTGTGCGATGTGTATCTGTTCAATTGAGGAGACATTTCTTGAAATTAAACAATTCAAGGCAGGTGCTAAGCCTAACTGTGTGAGTTTTCTTTTCTCTCCAAGAGAAAATTTGAACTGAATTTCTGGTTTAGCAGTTCTCCCACACTGCACTTTCTTTTCTTTCAAAAACAAAAAATAAATGCCTGAATGTGTTGATTTGCTTAAATGTATCAAAATTAAGTTCACAAATTATCAAGCCAAAGTGAAACATTTTTATAATCTATATTAAAAGTGTATTTCTAGGTTCTTTTTAGTTTTGTTGGATATATTAATTAGACATAATAATACCCATTATGACATTTTATACATGTATATATATATATATATATTATTTACTTCCCATTATCTTCACTTACTCTCCCTCTACTTCTGCTGATCCCTTCATCTTCTCAAGGAGTGTGGCTTCTCCTGTCACATCTTTTAGCTTTGTTTGTTAGGCTTTGATTTTGGTGAGCCAAAGAGTCTCATTCAAGTTGCTTATAAGAGTTGGGTATGGGTCATCTTCAGGAACATGGGCTACTTCTCGGAGGCTGTGCTAATGCAGGAAAACTCCCTCCCCCAGCAAATGTTAACTGCCCACAGAGCCTCATGAGCTCCTTTCTTCTCCATGATGGGACATGGAGAAGCCTTGTCTTGTGCAAATTTTACACGGGTTATCACAGCTGAAAGAACTGCCTCTGGGTCAAACAATGCTTACAGAGCACAAGAGAAAAACCAACTGTGCGTTTCTGTTTCTCATGTGTTTACTATTTCACTCATTTGTTCACGTAGATGAAACTGCATTGCTCATGGTGTCATCACTGGGAT